>NC_139025.1:110520090-111034947 GCF_964662115.1 Mustela nivalis
TGAGGTCTACTTGTACCTTCTAAAGCATCAAAGGGAACTCATAAAGTCCTTTAAAAATTGTTTTTAATTATGCATATTGCCAAAAAACATGAAATAAATAAAAAAGGGCTAATAATGAAAAGTAACAGTTCTCTTTCTTTTACTTCCAGATTGGATTGGCAACTACTTTCAACTTTTGGGGGCAGCTGTTTCGTTTAGTTGATAGTTTTATGATGGTATGTAAAGGTGACAAGAGCCTGCCTCTTCCTAACCTCTCCCCCACTTTTGTCATTTTAAGAATTATTTATTTAAAACCATTGAGAAAATCCTGTAGTAGGATTTTGCTTTTTCTTAACACCACCCCCTAACCCATTTGTCATATTCTCTGTGTATTTATATTCCTATTTTAGTTAAATCAAGTGATATTTACATATGATGAAAATACTATTCACTCTGGAACACTCATAGAATCTTTTTAAAAGGATGTCATGATGAGTTATTGGTTTGCTTTCTATTTTCTTTGTACACAGATCTGAAGATATTTCCTGGATGTTGACTGTAATTTTTCAAAACCACCGTGTGGCAAAAAAGCACTGTATTGGATTTGTTGAAAAATGTTTGGGAGATTGACTCTTCCACAACTGATTTTTGCTAGCATCCTTGGAATTGCTGGAGGGATGTATATTTATCAACCAATATTTGAGCAGTATTACCGAGATCAGATGGAATTAAAAGAAAAGTTGAAATTGGCACAACAATCAGAAGAGAAGAAAAGTTAATACTACATGGAGTTAAACTGTAATTGTTTAAAGTTCTATTGAAATTATGCATTGACTATAAATAATCTAGTAAAAAGTTCTCAAGTATATTTTAAATGCAAATCATAGATAATGATTTTAAAACAAACACTGTCAATTTTAGTGTTTAATTTTGTCATTTTTAAAAACAAATAAATGTCTAAAGAATTTTTGTTTCCCAGTTGATGTTTATTTTTCTGGGAATGCAGCATAAACAGGATCAAGGGATGACAAGACTCTATTTATAAACTAGCTGGAAATGGTGTTTGTAGTACTGTTTATAGATGAAGTGGATCAAGTTAAGCAGTCAGGCAGAATGCCCCTCAAGTAGCAAATGAAATGTAAATATAACAATGCCAAATGTTAATTTTGTTTATCCTTCCACAGAACCAGTTTAATTGATTTTTAAATTTTAGTTTTAGTTTCTATTTTATTTATTTCTGTGATCTTATTTCCTTACTAATACTAATTTTGGGCTTTATTCTTTTTCTAGTTCCGTTAGATGTGAAGTTAGAGATTTTCCTTGTTTCTTGAGGTAGGCAGGTATCACTATGAACTCCTCTACTAGAACATCTTTAGCTGCATCCTATGGATTTTGCATTGTTATATTTACATTTTCATTTGCCTCAAGGTATTTTCTGATTTCCTCTTTGACTTTTTTGTTGACCCATTGATGGTTCAATAGCATGATGTTTAATCTACATATTTGATTTTTTTTTCAGTTTTCTTCTTGTAATTGATTTTTAGTTTCATGCCATTATGATCAGAAAAGATGCTTATAAAGCATTTTTTTAAAGATTTTATTTATTTACTTGATAGACAGAGATCACAAGTAAGCAGAGAGGCAGGCAGAGGGAGAGGAGGAAGCAGGCTCCCCACTGAGCGGAGAGCCCAATGTGGGGCTCGATCCCAGGACCCCGGAACCAAAGGCAGAGGCTTTAACCCATTGAGCTGCCCAGGTGCCCCAACTTTTGACGTTTTAATTATAATGTGTCTTGATGTGGTTCTCCTTGGATATATCTAGTTTGGAGCTCTCCTTGCTTTCTGTACCTGGATGTCCGTCCCCTTCCCCAGGTTAGGGAAATTTTTAGCCATTATTTTCTTCAAATAAATTTCCTGCCCTTTTTCTCTATTCCCCTTTTGAGACCCCTATGCTACTAATATTATTCTCCTTGATGTTGTTCTATGTCTCTTAAGCTATCTTCTCCTTTAAAAATTTTTTTCTTTTGTTGCTCTGAGTTCCACTGCCCTGTCTTCCTTACTGGTTACTGATCCATTTTTTATGCTTCATTTAGCCTGCTGTTGAATGGTATTGTGTATTTTTCAGTTCAGTTTTGTTCTTCAGCTCTGTGATTTTTGTTTAGTTCCCTTTTTATATTTTCTGTCTCTTTGTTGAAGTTCTTCCTGTATTCATCCATTGTTCTCCTGAGTTTGGGAAGCATCTTTTCTTTCTTTCTTTTTTTTTTTTTTTTTAAAGATTTTATTTATTTATTTGATAGAGATCACAAGTAGGCAGAGAGGCAGGCAGAGAGAGAGGAGGAAGCAGGCTGAGCAGAGAGCCCGATGCGGGGCTTGATCCCAGGACACCGGGATCATGACCTGAGCAGAAGGCAGAGAGGCTTTAACCCACTGAGCCACCCAGGCGCCCCTTGGGGAGCATCTTTATACCCATTACTTTGAACTCTTCTCAGGTAGATTACTTTTTCTTTCTTTCTTTTTTTTTTTTGCATCTCATTAAGGTCTTTTTCTTTTTCTGACTTGTCTTGTTCTTGCTTTTTTTTTTTTTTGAACATATTTTCCTGTTTCCTCATTTCCCTTGACTCTCCATGTTTGTTTCTAAGTATAGTGCAAAACAGGTACGTCTCCCAGTTTTGAAGCAGTGGTCTTACGTAGGAGATAAACCTTATTTTTCAACCTTGCCCTAGCTCTTAATTGTCTTTGGAACATTTGTGATTGTCTAAGTAGACTGATTTGTTCTTGAATGGATCCCAGCTGTGGATGGTGTGCTGAGACCTGTGATCTCAATCAGTACCTGGGTTCAGGCTAATTGGAAGCCAGATCCTTGGGCAGCAGGTCTTAACTTATGTAAATATATATAGTCCTATGGGCACACAATTGTAGACCCTGCTGATCTATAGACCAGGAGATCTGGAGGTGTCCTATTGGTAAAAGTTGTAACAATTGGGACTTCAGATGAGTATCAACTACTTTCTGAGAGATACCAGTAAGCTGCAATGAAGCGAAGGGAGGGTGCAAAGATGGTTTCCTTGGCTCCATTCCCAGCAGTGCCTCTGCAGTCTGCACATATCTGACAAAACTGAAGTCTGTCCATCAGGTTATAGCTACAGAGCAAGTAAATGGGCCTTGTTGATAGACAGACTGGGGGTGTGTTTCAGTTGGCAGTCTGTGAAGTGCCCTCGATATAGTGGCCTGCCCCCAAATACCTTTCTAGTTGTTACAGTACTTTGGTGCCCAGGAACTCAAGCTTTTTTTGTCCACCAGAGGTAGCCCCTCTGGCCCCCAGAGCCAACTCATCCAGAGGCATCCTGTGTGTGGAGGGTGCTTACCTGCAGGCTTTAGCAAGGCCTGGGACAAGTACTGGGGACAGGGAATACCTGTAGCTTTAGTGAATGGGGATTCTTTTATTTCTCGCTGATGCTAAGGAGACCTGTTGCAGCAGTATCTTCAGTTGCCAATCTCAGCCTATAAAGGGCAACCACCATGGAGCTTTTCAGAGATGTCAATGGCCTCACCAGTGCCTCAGTGAAAGGAATATCATCAGGGCCTTCTATGTAACAATCGGGTGGCTGTTTTTCCAATCTCAGCACAAATCCATTCTAACTCTTTAAGATCAGGAGAGCAGATGGAGGAAGTAAAAAAAGTGAGAGGGGAAGCCAAGAAAATGATAGGTTTTTAAGTGGGCCACTAGACTTGATCCAATGGGACTTGGTAAAGTGACTTTCAAAAGTTTTTTTTTTAAACTATTGTGAAGTAATTGCACACTTGGAGAAAAGGTGCAAAAACAGTACAAACATTTTATATAAAATTCCACAAGTGTTAACATTTTACTATATTTGCTTTAATCTCTCTCCATGTATGTGTATTTACACTTGAACACACCACATTATTGTTTTTCTAAACCCTCTGAGAGTAAGTTGCCCATATGATACCCTTTTACTACTAAATATTTCAGTGTGTAATTCCTGAAAACTCCTTGTATTTCATAATTACAATATAATGATTAAGATCAGGAAATTAAAATTGATACAATATTATCTAATTTCAGATTTTATCCAAATTTTACCAACTCTTACTGATGTCCTTAGGATCAATAGACAATTATTTTTTTTCTGGTCTGGGAACTAATCCAAGATGACACTGGACTTGCTGGATCATATAGTCATTCTGTTTAACATTTTGAAGAACTGCCAAACTGCTTTCCAAAGTGACTACATCGTTTTACATTTCCACAGCAATCTATAGGGTTTCAATTTCTCCATATCCTCATGTAACACTTGTAATTTTTCTTTTCTTTTTGAAAAAAGTTATGACCGGCTTTATAGGTGTGAAAAAGTAATTATGATTTTGATTTGCATTTCCCTAATGACTGATGACATAGAACATTTTTTTGTGTGCTTATTGACCATTTTTATATTTTCTTTGGAGAAAAATCTATTCAAGTCCTTTGCCCTCTTTTTAATCGAGTTGTCATTTTTATTGTAAGAACTCTATTATGTTTTGATACTATATTCTTATCCGATACATAATTTGCAAATATTTTCTCGCATTCTGTGTGTTGTGTTTCCTCTCTCTTGTGTCCCTTGATAAAATACTAAAATTTTAATAAAGTCTAATTAACCTATTCATTTCATATACCTTTGGTATCATATGTAAGAAACCATTGCCAAATCGAAGATAGTGAAGATTTGTGCCTTTGTCTTCTATAGTTCTTACAGTTTCAGCTGTTGCAGTTTAGGTCTTTGATCTATTTTCGGTTAATTTTTATATATGGTGTGAAATAAGGGTCCAGCTTTATTCTTTTGCATGTGAAGAACCAGTTTAATGAAGAGATTTTTCTTGCCTCATTGAATAATCTTGGCATTCTTGTTGAAAATCAATTGACCACAGATTTATGAGTTCATTTCTGGACTCTCATGTCAATTTTTTTCAAATACATTTTTATTCTTATGTCAATACCACACTGTTTTGATTACTGCATCTTGTATTAACTTTTGAAATCAGAAAGTGAGTCCATCAATGTCCTTTTTTTGTTTTTTGTTTTTTTACCCCCAAGATTGTTTTGGCTATTTCAGGTGCTCTGCAATTCACATGAATTTTGGGATCAACTCTTCCATCCCTGCAAAAAATCTTGATAAAGTTAATTTTGGTAAGGATTGTGATTGAATATGTAGATTGCTTTGGGACATATTGCTATCTTTTAATATTAGGTAAAGATGACTATGGACTGTCTTCATTTACTAAGTCTTCTTTATTTCTTTTCATTTCTTTCAGTAGAGTTTTGTAGTTTTTAGTGTATAAACCCTGCACCTCCTTGGTTAAATTGAGTCCCAAGTATTTTATTCTTTTTGATGCTATTTCAAGTAGGGGTTTTCCCTTAATTTCCTTTTCAGATTATTTACTGCCAATGCGTAGAAATACAACTGATCCTGTATCCTGATCTTTGCTTATTTATTAGCTGTAATAGTTTTTTTGTAGATATTTTAGATTTAATCATGTACCTGTTGCTTTTATTCTAGAAGGGTATTTAGAAATCAAAATCTGCATGCTAATGTATTCATAACTACTGTGATATAGTTGCTTTTAGGATATCTTAGCAGACATTGCTGGAAGGTACATACACACATACATATCAATATACAATTCTATTCCTATCTAGTTTACATATTAAAAATCACGAGTTCTTACTGATATTTCCAATTTCCATCCCATTAACTGATACTGGAGTGGGACTGCTAATGTTTCAAGCAACAGCCTGCAGTGTCAGAAAAGACCCAGAGTAGGAAGCAAGGTTATACTGTGACCAGTTCTGTGACTAGAGTAAGAAGTGGTGTAGAGAGGATTTTGAATTGGTATGCAAGATATATTCAATATATTTAGTTTCTGTCATAACTTTTTCTCTTTGTTTTCTTCCTACTTCTCTGGGCACTCTTTTCTCAGACTTCATTAACTGAGTGATCCTCTGGGTTTTGTACCAAACCCCCTCTTTGCCCTCTTAGTACATTTTCTAGACTAGCTCATTGACTTTCATGTCTTTGAGTACCCTCTTGGACAATAGCTTCTGCCCTTGTGTTCTGTGCTTCAGATCAGCCTGATCAGTTGCTTACTGAACAGTTTCACTTGTATGTTCTCCCAGCTCTGATATGTCAAAGTTAAAATGTCTAAACTTGTTCATTGTGGTCTATTTCACCCTGTTGCAACTGGGTCCTCTTCCTTTTGCTCAAGGGTTTCAAGTTGCCCAAATCCGAAACAGGCATTTTCATGGATTTCTCTGTCTCCCTCACCACCTACAATCATGTCTTGATTTACTCTCCTAAATATCTCAAATCTGTTTATTCATCTTCATCCTCATGGTCATGGTCTTAAACCAGATTGTTGTTATTCCTTACTTAGATTTCAGCATGCTAACTGGTCTCTGAAACCCATTCTTAACCTTAATAGGCATTTAGAAAATGAGTTCTAAGTTCTAGTCCTGGCTGTGCCACTTTCAGCTGTATGATCTCGGTCAGGTTGCTTCATTGCTTTCAGGCTCAGTTTCCTTATCTGTAATACAAAGACAGGAATAGTACTTATTTCAGAGGGCACTTGTGAGAGGTATATGAGGGGATATATGCAAATTTCTTAGCATATTGGCTGATTCATAGTAAGTGGTCAATAAATGAATAATCATTCCAGAGTTCTTCAAAATCCAGCCTCTGCCATTCCTCCAGTCTCTTCCCTGATTGCTTCTTTCTACTCAGTTTTTCAGCTTTTCTGAACTAATATAGGATAGTGTCTTTCAGCTCCAAGTCTTTTCTCTGCTCTCTTTTCTTAGAATTCTCTTCTCCCTCATCTTCTGCCTTATTCATCCTTCTTAATTTATACATCACTTTTTCTGTGAAGTCTTGATTTGGTGTCACTTATTTGTGTTCCAGTAACATGCTTACTTCCCTTATTGATGATTTTATGTCACCACATTGAAATTAATTGCTTACTTGCTGGTGTCAAGCTCCTGAGGGTAGGGACCAATTTACCTTGTTCACTATTCCATCCCTGGTACCTAATTTGGACTCATTCAGTGAATGAAAGGATAATGAATGGGCCACGTTACCATAGTCTGTTTTTTGATCTGCTTCGTAAGCTCGTGGTTACAGTCCCCTTCAGGAGTGGGGAAGATTGAAGGGGAAGTCTCTCATATCATATCAGCCACTAACAGTTGCTTCATTGTTTGCCCCCAACTATTAGCGGATCAGTAAATCCCAGGACTGTTCCTTTACACATGAACCTGGGGCTACTTTCCCTGCCAGCCTCCACCAACAATAGTCTGATGGCCTATCTCAGCTGGGGAATATCCTTGACACTATCACCCTGCTGAAATCTGTTATCTCTAATTCTGAGATTACTCTGGTATATTTCCCTATAAATATTAGATTGGATGCATGTTCAATATTTCACAATTTCATATATTTATGCTCTATGTGATTTTGCAAATTGGACACATATTTGAGAAGCTAATTGTATTGTAGCATAAACTGTGAGTAGCTGCAAACTCGAAGTATGGTGGGTTTGGGGGCGTGGGCCTGGGACTGCTGGAATTTGTGGTAGAAGTAGACGGTAAGAGAAGCCTGGGACTGCTGGAATTTGTGGTAGAAGTAGACGGTAAGAGAAGCCTGGGACTGCTGGAATTTGTGGTAGAAGTAGACGGTAAGAGAAGCCTGATTAGGGTTTTCAATCATTTTTTGCCCTTCTTAGATGTAGAATTATTTGGTTCAGACGTGCTTTGGCTGGGAGCCAACAGAAGCAAGGCCCAAGGCCATTGTCCATACCTCGAGGCCACTGGCTCTGAGTGGTAACCTGGTGGCCTGAACCCCTTCACAGCTGCAGCTCCAAGCGGACGCATAGGTACCCTTCAGCGCTGAGAGAAGGAAGCCGCTGGGGGGCAGCAAAGGCTCGCAGATGTCTCCTCACAGCTGGGTGTTTTTTTTTTTTTTTTTTTTAATCTTACTGCATTTGCCTCTCTCTGTCTCTCTCTCTCTCTCTCTTTTTTTAGAAGATTTTATTTATTTATTTGACAGACAGAGATCACAAGTAGGCAGAGAGGCAGGCAGAGAGAGAGAGAGAGAGGAGTTAGTAGGCTCCCTGCAGAGCAGAGAGCCCCATGCGGGGCTCGATCCCAGGACCCTGGGATCATGACCTGAGCCGAAGGCAGAGGCTTTAACCCACTGAGCCACCCAGGCGCCCCTGCCTCTCTCTCTCTTAACGAATTGCTGCCTTTTAGAAATTTGGAATAACCCCCTAAACCGAACTACCCTGTATGTGCAAAGACCCGGTTTATTTCCTCTCAGAAATACATTTTTCCTGCCAGGATTTTACTTTTCCTCCCTCCTGTCATTTCCAAGAATCCCGGAGCTGGAAGGCCAGGCCAGGCGCATCCGAGTGAGGAAGGAGCTGGCGAGGAGGGCTGGACAGTGGCAGAGCCGGACGTTCGGCGCGGAGCCGGCCTCTAGGGAGCCGGACCCGGGAGGACCTGCCGCAGGAAGGAGCGTACTGGGCCCCAGGAGCCCCGGGTGGGGCCGGCTTTGCAGCTGCTTAGCACCCCCGGCTCCTACGGCGGAGGCAGTGATCTGATGCCCTGGAAAATACCTTTACAACATGGCCTTTGAAGGAAGAAATGTGGCCAGAGTCCGCAAACCACACCTGGCAGGTCACGGATCCTGGGGAAGTTTGGAAATGTCACGTCTGGGTCTCCACCCGAAAACAAGTCTCTAAGGTTTCACACTTTCCAGGAAAGGCCCATGGAGACCGGATAATAGGCCAAAGCAAGCGTGCGGGAGCCTTTTCGTGGCTCACAGGAGGACCCGCGGCAGGTGCGGCGGGACCCGGAGCCGCGAGCGAGGAGGCGTCCGCAAGGCGCCCTCGCGGAGTCGGGCGGGGTGCTCCCTGAGGTGACAGGAGGAAGCGGGAGGTGGAGGGTAGAGAGGAGGTCCCGCCCCCACCTCGCTCTCCTTTACGGGAAGTGATGTGGGGCCAGACGGAAAATACCCGCCAAGGACCCAAAAAGGGCCGGCAACCCGTGGACGCGGCGCGCGCGCGGGCACAGCGGCGCGGGGACAGCGAGCTCCAGCCAGGTGAGCCCCGCGGCTGCTGGGGGCGTGGGGGGGGGGGGCGGCCGGACCCCCGGCGGCCGGTAGGGTCCGCTCCAGCCCGGAGAGCCCAGCGCGCTAGCGGGCGACTGGCGGGGCTGGCCCTGGGGCTAGCAGGGGAGGCGGCGGCGAGTCCTCGCCCAGCTTCTGCGCGAGTGAGCCCGCCCGAAAAGTTGCTCTGCCCCCCGCGAGTCCCTCAGCGCAGACCCACGGGGACGACCGCCGGGGGTGGGGGGCGGCATGGGCGGGGCGCCGGTGCGCAGATCCAGGTTTGGGACGGGGCTGAGGTCCCCTCCCGGGGGCATCTAGGCACTTGGGTCTCCGTCGGGGAGGGCGGTGGGGGGAGGAAACTTCCCTGGCGGGAGAGGAGGAAGGTCCCAGACCTCCGGCGCTGGCCCACAGTTCTTTCCTCGCTCCTGTGGTTCTCAGTGTAATGACTTAACGTCTTTACATCCTTGTCGATTAGGGTCCGGACGGCAGACTGGCTGGGTGGGCGACGGTTCTCCCTGACCCTGTCAGTCAGGCGGGAAACCCAAGCGCGCAGCCGGCCCTGCATCTCCCCTGGTGGTAGGGCTGAGGTGGAGGCAGGTTCGGGAACTATTGCCAAATCCTTGTCTCTGTTTCAGTAGATCACCACTTAGGCCAGTCAGGCCTCAGGAGGAGGATATCTTGTGAGCCTTTGATTTTATCTTCCCAGCTTTTGACTTCTGCTGGCCACCTAGGCCACATGGCCACGGAATGTTCTGCCACAGGGTCCTCTTCCTTACCTCAGTAACAGCTGTGTTTTCCTACTCCATGGATTCTCGCGTTATGGCTGGTTCTTCACTCAGATGTTGGGAGGGGAAGTAGTGTGAACGTCCTGTAAGTTTTCTGTCATTATTGCTTTTTAAATTTGTTGGTGGTCCATTGTTCCGACCCCCCCCCTTTTTTTTTTGCCTTTTTAATAACTTGCTTTAGGGGCAAAGCAATCTGTAAAATAGGGTTCTATACATGGTTAGAGATTAAGAAAGGTTCATAAAGTACTGAAAGCACTTGACTAAAGATAATTTTTTTCTTGTATTTTATGTTGGTTTTCATTCCTACTTTCTTCTTTCTTTCTTTTTAAATCATGAATTTATTTTATTTTCATGCCTGAAGCCAACTCATTTAGCTATCTCAGCCTTTCTTCTTTCTTTCCTTCCTTCTCTCTCTCCCTTGCTCCCTCCCTCTCCCTTTCCTTCTTTCTCCCTCCCTCCTCCTTCCCCCTTTCCTTCTTTTTTCTTTCTCTCCCCCTCCCTTCTTCCTTCCTTCCTTCCTCTTAATTCTACTTCATTGATCTATTCGTCTATCCTTATGCTAGTATCATACTGTCTTTATTATTGTAGTTATGTAGTACGTTTTGAGAGTGGGAAGTGTGAGTCCTCCCATTTTGCTCTTCTTTTTTTGAAATTGTTCCAGCTATTCTGGGTCTCTTGAATTTTCATACGAAATTTAAGATCAGTTTCCCAATTTCTGTTGCTTTGGTTTGACAACAGATGTAAGAGTTTTGAAATAGGCAATAATCTCTAGGAACCAGACTCTTGATTTCCCTCTTCCAAATCTCCTCTTCACTTAGTCTTCTAGTTCATAACATAGTTGTAGTCTTCAGTTCATAACAATCTTACTCTTCTAGATGCTCAGACTAAACACTATGGAGTGACCCTTGATTCTTTTCTCTCATTCCCACATCTAATTCTTCAGTGAATCTCCTTGGTTCTACTTTGAAAAAATATATATAGGATAAAAACCATTCTGACCATTTTCACTGCTTCTCCCAAGATCTTGTCATTTCTGTCACTGCAGAAATTACTGCAAAAGCTCCCAGCAGGGCCATCGTGCATCTACCCCCACTAGTCTACAGGGTGTTGTCAACATAGCAGCCAGAGGTCATTATGCCACCTACCCCTCTGTTCACAACTCTCCGATAGCTTCTTTTTTTTTTTTTAAGATTTTATTTATTTATTTGATAGACAGAGACCACAAGTAGGCAGAGAGGCAGGCAGAGAGAGGAGGGGGAAGCAGGCTCCCCGCTGAGCAGAGAGCCCATTGTGAGGCTCCATCCCAGGACCCTGGGATCATGACCCGAGCTGAAGGCAGAGACCTTAACCCACTGAGCCATCCAGGTGCCCTCCAATAGCTTTTTATCTTAGAAGAAAAACAAAGTCCTCATCATGGCTAACAGGCCCCTTATGTGGTCTGTGGCTTTGTCTTCCATCCTTCTCCCCTTGCCGCCTCCACTTCACCCACTCCTTAAGACCTTTGCATTTGTTCCTTCCTCTGCTTGGAATGCCTTTTCCTTGAAATGTCTACATGGATTTCTCACTCATTTCATCCAAGTCAGAAGTCATTTCTTTAGGGAGGCTTACATGAACCATCCTATCTCAAACAGCATCCCTCACCCACCCATAATTTTTTGCCCCCTAACTTTGTCTTATTTTTCTTCAGAGTATCTGTAGCAATAATTGTCATCACACACACACACACACACACACACACAGTCTCTCTCTCTCTCTCACACACACACACATACTCCCTCTCTCTCTTACACACACACACACACACACACACACACACACACAACTATTGTCTCCCACTGGTAGAATAGGCTTCATGAAGGTCAGGAATTTATCTTGTTCACTGTGGTGTACATAGCACCTAGAATGGTTGTTGGCATGTAGTAAACTCTAAAAAATATGTGTGGAAAGAATGAAAAGGGAACGAGAGACTGAGAAAGGAGGATCACTCTTTGTTCCTTTCTCTCTGTTCCTTCACACTTCACCTAAGAGAAGCAGTGTCCATAGTTACACTAAGATCTCCCATGTCTGTCCTATTCTATCCTTTTATTCCCCCATGACAATGGTTTAAGCCTGCATGGAAAGGGAAAGGCTTTGGGTTCTTCCCACAGTGGCAGTGGGGAGCCCTCTTCTCTGTAGCCTGGGCAGACTGTATGGGGGCATTTGGCTCTTCCCTCCAGTGATACCTTTCTTCTTCTTTTTTTTTTTTTTAAAGATTTTATTTATTTATTTGACAGAGAGAGATCACAAGTAGACAGAGAGGCAGGCAGAGAGAGAGAGAGGGAAGCAGGCTCCCTGCTGAGCAGAGAGCCCGATGCAGGACTCGATCCCAGGACCCTGAGATCATGACCTGAGCTGAAGGCAGCAGCTTAACCCACTGAGCCACCCAGGCGCCCCCCTTTCTTCTTCTTCTTTTCTTTCTTTTTTTTTTTTTTAAAGATTTTATTTATTTATTTGACAGAGAGATCACAAGTAGGCAGAGAGGCAGGCAGAGAGAGAGGGGGAAGCAGGCTCCCTGCTGAGCAGAGAACCTGATGTGGGGCTCGATCCCAGGACTCTGAGATCATGACCTGAGCGGAAGGCAGAGGCTTTAACCACACTGAGCCATCCAGGCGCCCCCAATGATACCCTTCTTGTGTGTCAAATCAAGAAAATAGAAATTGATTTCTTTTTTTTTTTTTAAAGATTTTATTTATTTATTTGACAGAGAGAGATCACAAGTAGGCAGAGAGGCAGGCAGAGAGAGAGAGAGGAGGAAGCAGGCTCCCTGCTGAGCAGAGAGCCCGATGCGGGACTCGATCCCAGGACCCTGAGATCATGACCTGAGCCGAAGGCAGCGGCTTAGTTCCACTGAGCCACCCAGGCGCCCCCAGTGATACCCTTCTTGTGTGTCAAATCAAGAAAATAGAAATTGATTTCTTGATGAATATTTTACACTACAGTGAATTCATCTTTCTCTGGCTTCTAACTGAAATTTCAACTCCTGACACACATTTTGGCATTTAATTACATAATTTCTTTAGACTGTCAACTGTTTGTATATATGTTGTCTTATATGTCTTATGGCTGGATCGTAATATCCTGGAGGCAGTGTATGACTTCAGCTCACTTTTTAAGGCTTATACTGCAAGGTATCTTGGATAAAAGGAATGTTCAATAAACTTTTGCTGAGTATACCAATAAGTTAATGAATTAACCTGGATTTATTTTTATCATTGGAAACTTCTAGCCCATACATCTAATTTTTCTTAGCCAACAGCTATAAATATCTTGTTTTAGTCTACCTTATTCTGCTGCTTCTGACAGAGCAGTATTGACTACAGTTGAATAGGATTTCCTGCTGCCCTTTCTCAGCGAGAATTGAATTAACAGCCTAGAGAGTATGGTAATTAATTTTACAAGTTATTTAAAAATTGAATATGCTTTCCATTATTATTTAAACTTATCTTGGGATGTGCTCTAGTTGTATCTTCACTGAAAAATATGGAAAAGGATTATTTATACATATATTGAGGATTTATACAAATATATATTTTCTCTAATGAATTATAGGTTTAACCCTCCCTGAAAAACAAAACAGAGCTTGCATATTTAAGGTCTGAGCCCCTAACTAACTAGATGGGGGAAATCCTTTCACAATGTAAATGTTCATCAAATGATCATGAAGTATACTTTAAACACCTTGCAGTTTTGTCAGTTTTACCTCAATAAAGCTAAAATTAAGAAGAAATAGTGTGAGCCCCAAAGAAGCAAGATTGTGTTGCCATTATCAAAACAAGATTGGCTTCTGAAGAGAGTAATTTTTCCCCTTCACGGCTTTTGCTTTCTTATGCCTTGTGCAGTTTTTACTAGAACCACATTTATTCCCCTGCTTCTTGGTCAGGAAGTTTAAGTTTACCATCTGGTTTCCCTTAAGCTGATTACTTGGGAGCAGACGTGAGCCCGGAGTTGGAGGAAGAGATAAAGGGTTTGTAATTAACTTCATGTCCAGAGGGTGAGAGGCGGAACAGGGAGCATTGAGCTCCATTGGCCTCCTGTCTGGTGGTGCCGCAGAGAAGGCACACTACATTCTCTGTTCTGTATGAGTGAGGTCTACTAACACTCACATTTTATTTACTGTTAACTCAAATTTGATGCCTCGCTTACTTAAGAGGAAAGTTGAGAGTCATTTTTCCATTTGTTTATTTGTTTATGGCCTCTGTATATGTTACTCTTGAGAAGGCCTTCCATTTAGCGCCCCAGCCACTTTAGAACTACCCGTGTGTTTGGAATCAGAGTTTTGATTCTTAAAATCGAACTTTTAATGTGGGGTTGGAGGTAGGGTGCTAGATTTAGCAAGTGAAAAAAAATTTGCATTTTGGATAAACAATGAATAACTTCTTACTATAAGTGTGTTCCATAAATACTTGTACTAAGGAACTATTTATTGTTTTTATGAAATGCAAATGTAACTGGTTATCTTGTATTTAATCTGTCAAATCTAGTCTGATAAACCGTTTATGAGCAGGAAATGAATTGATCATGATAATGTCCAAAGAGTGAGAGACCTATGGCTTATTTTGGTGACCATACATGTGTCTATCTTAAGGACAGAGGGGGGGCATCTTGCTGGTTCAGTCGGTGGAACATACGACCAGTGACCTTGGGGTTATGGGTTTGAGCCCCACATTGGGTGTAGAGATTATTTAAAAAAAAATCTTTAAGGACAGAGAAGATTTATAAGCTCAAGGGGTATAAAAAAATGGAAGGAAGTGGAGGATTTAGTTTTATTTTAGTTATTTGTAGTTAGGAAACTCATATCCACAGACTTTAAGTCACTTTGTAGGATCACAGAGTTAGTAGAAGAGACAGGACTGGAACTCCAGGCACAGTAGTTGGTCTGTTGCATAATATCTTCCTATAAGATATATCTATATCTATGTCTATATATCTTTTCATGTTGACCCTTAATCACTCTTTTTTTAAAATTCCAATATAGTTAACATACAGTGTTATATTAGTTTCAGGTGTACGATATAGTGATTCAGCAATTACCAGCCTAAATCACTTCTGTTGTCACCATCCTATGATCACTCCCTTATCACACAGTCCTTCCAGTCCCCAGATCCAGTGGCGGGCAAAGCCACTCTCATGAGACATCCTTGACTTTTCCTGGAGAGCCACATGACTGTCAAAAACCACCATTTGGTTGTATTCCCGTGACGATGCCAGAAAGCCCGTTATTCAATGTGGTTTTATTCCTTTTGAGGTCTTGTTAATAATTTTGTCCCCTTTAAGTTTTGATGCTTTGATTATGGTTGACTTACTGAGAGTAATTTCACAAAAACGAAGTATTGTCTTATTGACAGCCTGCTTGCTTTGTGGCCTACTCCTGTGAAATTCCTCATTGCATTGCTTTGTGGTACATCAATTATGGAAGATCTATGGGAAGGATAAATAAATTACATAGATAGAGGTGACTTGCTCTGTAGAGATGTGTTCTTATAAAACACTGAGTTATTTTATTATCTTAAAATTGTTTATACTTATTTAAGAAAGCAACCTTGAAAATGAACATGCTTCCTCTGTCACTAGAATACTGTATTTCAGAGCCTCTAATTTGTTTTTTCATAGATCTGCTGATTAATTCATGTAAAGCCTTACCAGCTGCCAGGTCAAAGCGTAATAATTAAATTGGTTGCCAAGAGACTGAAAAATCTGTTCATTCTTATTGACGGCAGTTCATGTATCCTACCCTGATCCCACCACATGGGTGGCTGGTCAAGTCTTATCTGAGTATGAATGATTACTTATCTTCTATGTATTTGTACCGTTAAAAGCAAAGACAGGGTGTCAGTCAACTAACTAAACCTTATGATAAGTTACTTTTATTCTAGTTATACCAACCCTAAGATGAGGAGGAATAAGACATATAGAAATAGGTCATGAATTAAGTTTTCATTTGAGATACCTAAGAATTTTAAAATATAATCTATTGTGGTGGCCAGAATTCCTTTGTTTCTTACAAGGTATGATTGATTTTCATAATGAATCTCACCACTGCAAGGGGGTGACCCCAAGAATGAGTAAAAAGGTCTAGCAGTCCTTAAAAAGAGAAGGTATTATTCTTGTTTGATACTGGAGACCAGATGTGGCCAAAGAAGCTGCTTGGCTATTCCTGACTGGGCTTCTGTTGTCGGGGACAAGGTCAAGTGTCCATTACCCTGTTCTTCTTTGTCACAGAAAGGCATGAAGTGGGATGTGATGCTTTCTCAGGGAGTGACTCACCTCTGTGTTCTAGAGCTCCTGCTTGAATGTGGGGGAGCCAACATAGCTGGGACTTAGAAGGCTGGGTGTTAGTCTCTAATACTGCTAATAATTAACTATGTGATACCGCACCAGTGGTTCTCAGGGCTGATTTTGACGCTCTCCTCCTGTGGGGACATTTGGCAATATCTGGAGACAGTTTTGGTTGTCAAAACTGAAGAGTTACTACTGGCATTTAGTGGATAGAGACACAGGGCGGCCCCTCATGACAAAAGATTACCCTGCCCAAAAGATGAATGGTGCCAAAGCTGAAAAATTAGACATTAGACAAATCAGTGAATCTCCCTGGCCTAACATTCTTCTGACATTCTCTCTGACATTCTGACAACATTCTCTCTATCTGTGAAGTTCCCTAAGACTGAGTCTACCACTGTTGTTTTTTCCACCTCTCACTTACCCTGATTCTAAATGTAGAATAGGGTCCGGCTGTCGACACTGATGGGCAGTGGGGACTGTGAACCCCTGCCCTCAGGGATCCCATGGAGGAGATCCTTGTAGGGGTGCCAGGTGGACCATCTGAGAGGAATGGACGCTGTGGTGACAGTGTCCACAGGAGGTCTGCCATGTGATGCAGCATAACTGGAAGCCTGCCAGAAACTCAAAGAGAGCACTGTGACTGAAGGCTTGGTCTCTAAATTCCTCAGAGCTCTGTGCTCTCCACACCTATTCATGAGGAGCTTTCAGCTGACCAGGACTGTCAACTTCCCAGGTTTCCAGCCAGCTTCCATACCCTTGTGGCAGGGATGCCTTGGACATCAGAATTTCCCAAGGAAATATTAAGATGGACAGTTTCTGGGGCACCTTGGTGGCTCAGAGGGTTAAGCCTCTGCCTTCAGCTTGGGTCATGATGCTGGGATCGAGCCCTGTATTGGGCTCTCTGCTCGGTGGGAAGCCTGCTTCCCCCTCTCTCTCTGCTTGCCTCTCTGCCTACTTGTGATCTCTCTCTCTCTCTGTCAAATAAATAAAATATTTTTTAAAAAAGATGGACAGTTTCCTCATGAACATCTGATTTTCGGCTTAACTAGAGCCTCTCTGAAAGATTTAAAAGTCAACAACAAAAACTCTCTATGCTAAGTCATCAGCTCATTTTGCCACCCAGGGAAGGAAACCTCTCTTGCTGTGCTTCGAGCATTGTGTAATTCAAGTGGTGGTAGGCCCCAGAAGCCAGGTGGCTTAGCCTTCGCTCCACCTCAGAGGTTCAGAGCTGTGCTCCAGGTCACATGGTTAATTGATGACAGAGAAGATTCTAGAAGACAGGTCTGTCTGCTGGTTCTCCACTGTGTTCTTTCCATGTCCCTATGCTCCTATTTCTTGATTGTAACCAGGTATAACACGGGCAGGACAAAATTGTGTTGTTTTGTTGTTTAATTTTCAGATGGAACTTTAACAAACCATATCTCTTCCTTGACCCTTCTGAAATATCACAGGAAGTGAAACAAGTATATTATGATTTTAACCTAAATTAAAGCCATCCAGAAATAACTGGGCACTTGCTATGGTGATGTGCCAGCTGCCAGTGAAAGGCCACCATTATTTCTTCCCTATATTGCTGCTTTTCTGGTCCCATTCTTACCCCCTCCCCCCCGGCCCCTGCTACAGCCCATTCCTCACACAAAACTAGTGATCTTCAAACAGTGTGAATCAGATCACATCCTTCTTCTGCGTTAAATTCCTGTGCCATTTCCCACTGCGGCTGGTATAAGATTCAGATGTTCTGACCGTGTTCTGTAGGGGTCTCCGTGATCTGGGCTCTGCTGCCTCTGTGACCTCAGCTCATCCCTGTAACTCCATCTCCAGGCTCATCTCCTTCCTTTCTGTCTCTTTGAGATGCCAAGCTCATTCCTTCCTCAGAGCCTTTGCACTTGCCCTTAACTCTTCCTCAGTGTGTTTTTCTCTAGATCCTCACCTGGCTGGCCTCTTGGCATCATTCAGATTTAATTTCAAATATCACCTCTTCAGAGAGGCGGGTGATGACTTTCACCCTGATGACTGTGTTAAAAGTAGCCTCTGGACACTCACTATCCTGTTATTGGGTTGTTGTCTTCACCGTACTTACTACTGTTAGAAATTATTTTATCCTTATGTTCACTTATTTATTGTTTCTCTCTTCCTGCTAAAATGTTCTCTCCACAGGGCAGGAACTTTTTCTGTTTTGTGAAGTGCTACATGTTTAACCCCTAGAATCATACCTGGCACATGGCAGATGATAATGAATGAATGACAGGGACGCCTGGATTGCTCAGTGGGTTAAGCGTCTGCCTTCGGCTCAGGTCATGATCCCAGTGTCCCGGGATGGAGCCCCATGTCAGGGTCCCTGCTCAGCAGGGAGTCGGCTTCTCCCTCTGCCCCTCACCCTGCTCGTGCTCTCTCTCATGCTTTTTCTCTCTCTAAAATAAATAAATAGAATCTTTAAAAAAATGAATGAATGAATGACAGGGTAAGTAAATGAGCAGTTGGTGATAGAGAAGATTGCTTTATAGATTTAGTGCTATGTAATTCCTGTTTTCTCTTACATGTTGGACTATATTTTTTATTTTTTTATTTCTTCTTATTATTTTTTAAGATTTATTTATTTATTTATTTATTTATTCAACAGACAGAGATCACAAGTAGGCAGAGAGGCAGGCAAATAGAGAGAGAGAGGAAAGCAGGCTCCCTGCGGAGCAGAGAGCCCGATGGGGGGCTCGATCCCAGGACCCTGAGATCATGACCTGAGCCGGAGGCAGCGGCTTAACCCACTGACTTACCCAGGCGCCCGAGGACTATATTTTTTAAACTAAAACCAGAATGCTAGTTTACTGACTGATGAGAAGTGGAACTGCTAGCAGTTTTTCCTTTGAGGACTAATATACTTGCCTCCTGCAGTAAAACTCCATGGGGAGCACATACAAAAGAAGACAGCTGGGGGCGCCTGGGTGGCTCAGTGGGTTAAGCCGCTGCCTTCGGCTCAGGTCATGATCTCAGAGTCCTGGGATTGAGTCCCGCATCGGGCTCTCTGCTCAGCGGAGAGCCTGCTTCCCTCTCTCTCTCTGCCTGCCTCTCCATCTACTTGTGATTTCTCTCTGTCAAATAAATAAATAAAATCTTTTAAAAAAAAAAAAAAAGAAGAAGAAGACAGCTACTTGGTGAGCCCAGACTCAGGGCACAGGGACTTAGAAATCAAAAAATTCCGAGAGCTGCGGTGCTGAAAGAGGCCTGAAAGATCACCGTGGTAATGCTTCCTCGCAACTGGCTGCCTGTGAAAATCACACGGGGAGATTTAGTAAAACATACCCACACAAAGCCACACATCTTCCAGTCTCTCCTTTGCAGATTCTAATTTGTTAGGTTTGCAGCCACGCCTGGGGAATCCACGTTTTCTTTGAAATGCTGCCAAAATGAGGGATGGCGCACAACCAGGTTCAGAAACCAGTGACTGAAGACCGGTAACTAGAGGCCCTGTTTTGAATAAATGCCATCAAAGAAAGCAGATGCCTAGCTTAACTTGAGGCCTTGATGTTAATGAGTCACAGACTAAAAGGCCGAGGCCGGCCCCCGTTTTCAGATAAGTAAACTGAGGCTCAGAGAGATTAAGTGCCTCCCTCACTCAGGCTCTCACATAGGGTGAGCAGAGAGATGGCACTCAACTCTCCCAGCCCTCTTTCTACATGGTTCACGGAAAGCGACCACAAAGATTCTCAAGGGCAGAGGCAGCACTGCCTCGGAAATTGCTGGTTTATTACTTTTTTTCTTTGTTTACATAAAACTAACCAGTCTCCTGTCAAACAGGAAATGCATATGGCCTAGTTTTTCTTTTTTACAACAAAGTGTCAGATCAGTTAGATTTAGATTCTGGGGCTGCAGAATGATGATCAGAGGGTGGTTCTGGGGCCAGCACCATCAGTACCACCTGGAACTTGTTAGAAATGCAGATTCTTACCCAGAAGTACTGACTGAAACTCTGGAGGTAGGGTCCACAGTCTGTATTTTATTTTATGTTATAGATTTTATTTATCAGAGAGAGAGAGAGCACACGAGCAAGCATAGCAGGGGGAGGGGTTCAGGGAGAAGGAGAAGCAGGCTCCCTGAACAAGGAGCCTGATGTGGGCCTCCATCCCAGGACCTTGGGATCATGACCTGAGCCGAAGACAGATGCTTAACTGACTGTGCCACCCAGGCACCCCTACACATTCTGTATTTTAAAGCCATCCAGAAGATTCTGATGCACACTCAACTTTGAGAACCACTGTCCATGGGTACATTTTGCAATTCAACCATTGGTTAAAGCTGCCGGCCTCGGCCTTTTAGTCTGTGACTCATTAACATCAAGGCCTCAAGTTAAGCTAGGCATCTGCTTTCTTTGATGGCATTTATTCAAAACAGGGCCTCTAGTTACCGGTCTTCATTAGAATGCCATACAAAGGGAAGGAGGGGAAGGAATTAATACTTACTGAGCACCTGCTCTGTGTGAGGAGCCCTATGTGAGGCTATTACTTCTCTCATTTAATTCTCGCCACCATCCTGCTAGGTGGGTATTAGTATCCGTATTTTACAGATTTGGGATAGGGAGGCTGGTAGAGGTTAAACATGGTTTTGTATATGGGTCCTTTGACATTTTGCTATCTGTTGTCTCCCTACAATAGCTGCTCTCAACCCTTCTTATGGATAACCGGGAATCCCCTGGGAAGCTTGTTATGCATGCAGATTCCCTAGCCTCTCTGTCAGAGATCCTAATTCCGAAGCCTGGTTGGAACCCAGGACTCTGGATTCTGCTGCTAGTGGGCATCTGGCCATACTTGGAGAAATCCTATCCTAGCTCCACCCACGGTGGTTAGAGCAGATGCTCCTCAAGGTTTGATGAGGGCCTGTGGTTCTCCCGTGTTTCGTGTGCTCCCAGACCTTGGGTGGGGATGTTGGCAGAACAAATATGAGCCTAGGAGGAGGAAGCTTGGGGGTACGTATAAAGTAGTCTCATATTTCTACTCTCTGCTGCCTCTTAGAGGGTTCCTAGGCCATGTTTTGGCTTTGAGTAACTTGGTCCTTTTTGCTATCTATCCCAAATTGTACAGCTTTTCTTAGAGCAACTTTACCCTTGTGTTGGTGGGATGTACAGTTGTGAGCACTTTCCTCCAGGCTGTAATTAATATCTATCGAATTCTGAGTTGCTTCAGCTTTTGAGGTCAGAAATGGGGTTTCATCTGTTCGATGATAACGTACATACTTATTTCTTAGGGATAGAATTGACATATCTTAATGAATGAGATGTCAGTCCATTAGGAGACTATATGATTTGGTTCCATTATGAAGGAAAAAAGTAAGATGCAAATTAAAAAGAATGCTCTTATTCTGCCTGATGTCCTTCCACGTGAGGTGACATGCTGATTGGTCCATAGGTTTGGAAGCAGCTACTGACATACGTACCCCAGGTGTCCCATCGTATAAAAAAGATGCATGTATAGAAAATGACGAGAACCTCCCAGGCCTTTGCCTAGTGGAGGAGTCAGCAGTGTGGAAATATTAAATAGCTTTAATATGTCTTAGTCCCTGAAATAAAATTGTGTAGGGCAAGGGCAGAAGGAAATCCACAAAAGCACATATTTTGGTCTCCTGAGATCCTCTGCATATAAGGCAAATTCTTTTTGCCAGGAAGAAAATAACCAAGTTACAGGGTAAGTATCTAAGAATAATTTCTGTGGCCACTGCTATTCGAGTTGACAATAACAGTGAGTAACCAGTATAATGGCTCAAGCTACAACCTGAGTGCTTACTGTGTCAGGAAATATGCGCACATTCTCTCATTTCATCCTCAACAGACTTTCAGCAGAGATATCATCCTTCACTTTACAAATGATGAAACAAGCTCAGGAGGATTAGGTAATTTTCTCAGGGCTGGGACTGAGATTTCCAGGATGCAAGACTGTCAGTGCTAGGGGTGCCTGGGGGGCTTAGTTGGTTAGGCATCTGCCTTGGGCTCAGGTGATGATCCTGGAGTCCCTGGACTGAGCTGCACATCAGGCTCGCTGGTCAGTGGGGTCTACTTCTCCCCCTGCCCTCCCTCTCAGATTGTGCTCTGTGCTCTGTCTCTGTCTCTCTCTCAAATAAACACTTAAAATATTAAAAAAACAAAACAAAACAAAAAAAACAAAGAAAACTGCCAGTGCTAAAACTAGGACAATCCTGGGTAAACTGGGATGGTTGGTTACCCTGAGTTGGTCACCCAACCCACCGACCTACAGCTGATAGTTCAGAAGTAAGCCCAGAGGGTTCTGAGTAGTCAGATGGTTCATATATGGAAACTTGCTGATTTGTCTCACAGAGACTTTCAGAATATTCCTTGATACCCCCTTTCCTCCATTTTACTTGCAGTTCTTTTTTTTTTTTCTTTTAAGATTTTTATTTATTTATTTGACAGAGAGAAATCACAAGTAGGCAGAGCAGCAGGCAGAGAGAGAGGAGGAAGCAGGCTCCCTCCTGGGCTCCATCCCAGGACTCTGAGATCATGACCTGAGCCTAAGGCAGAGGCCCAACCCACTGAGCCACCCAGGCACCCCTTACAAGCAGTTCTAAAAAGCTTGGTTATTTGGTTTCCAGGTACCTTGTCAATTAGAAACTGAACTTTGGAAGGGGAAGTGGTTATTGTAGAAAGGCACACTGATTACGATGGTCAGGGACGTCTGGCTGAAGGTGGGAGCAAGGAGAATGAAGTATAAACGAGTAAAAGATGAAATCATTACAGGGGCGCCTGGGTGGCTCAGTGGGTTAAGCCGCTGCCTTCGGCTCAGGTCATGATCTCAGGGTCCTGGGATCGAGTCCCGCATCGAGCTCTCTGCTCAGCAGGGAGCCTGCTTCCTTCTCTCTCTCTCTGCCTGCCTCTCAGTGTACTTGTAATTTCTCTCTGTCAAATAAAAAAAAAAAAAAGATGAAATCATTACAGTAGTCAGGAGACGTTTATCACAGTGGCAAACATATCTTAATAAAAATAGCTGTTACTGAACACTATGTGTTGGACAATATTTTAAGCACTTATAGGAATCACATAATTCAATTCTTCTAAAATGATTCTATTATCCCTGTTCCTCAGATGAGGAAACTGGGGCACAGAGAAGTTAACTAACTTCCTGAAGATCACACAGCCAGTAAGTAGTAAAGCCAAGATTCAAAGTTTCCAGAGCCCAGATCCTCAGCTTCCTGATTCACTGTAGATCCTGGGTGCTGAGGAGGTAGCACAACAACTTAGTGATGTTTATTTTAATGTCCTGAATCATCTAAGAAAAAAAAATTAAAGCATGGACATTACATTTTACAGTAGTCCCCCCCTATCCATGGGAATATGTTCCAAAGTCCCCAGTGGATGTCTGAAACCGTGGTTCGTACTAAATCCTATATCTACTATGTTTTTTCCTATACACACATACCTATGATAAAGTTTGATTTATAAATTAGATACAGAAAGAGATTAACAATAACTAATAATAGAACAAATGTAACAATATACTAAATGAAGTTATGTGAATGTGGTGTCTTCCTCTCACTCAAAACATCTTACTGTGCTCTCCTTATCCTTCCTCTTGTGATGATGTGAGATGATAAAATAACTATGTGATATGTTGAAATGACATGATGACCTAGGCTTTGTGATTGTTATGCCCAAGTTTTTGCGTCCAAGAGACCACCAAGGAGCCAACACCAATGCAATCACACGAGGGTTTATTTAACAAGCTGAATCTTGGCCCAAGTATACCCGACACAGCGGAGCAGGGACCCCAAGCTTAGTTAAGGCAGGGATATTTATGGGTTCCTGTTCCTAAAGCAGGGTGGGGATTCCTGTTACTAAAGCAAGGTGGGGGTCTCTGGAACTAAAACAGGATGGGGCTTCTTAGTACTAAGGTGAAGTAGGGGAAAGTTCAGCCCTTGGGCACAGAGGTCTGAGTTGGCTGCCGGAGCTAAGATGGCTGTACTTATGCTAAGGCTAAACCTGAGGTGGAATGGCTTTAATTTTTCTCAGCTTCCACAGTGATGTAGCCTTAGGCAACTATTGACCATCTGATGAATCGTCAGGGATCCTACGCTTCTGGACAGCTACTGACCCCAGGTCTCTGAAGCCCCAGAAACCAAAACCGTGGATGGGGTGGGGGGTGTACTACTGTATTTTGTAGGAACTAATTTTTAAAAAAATTTTATCAAGTTATTCATGGACACAGTGTGACAAAAAGCCATTACTCCCCTCCCCCAGCTCATTTCCTGCTCTGCAGAGACTGCTTTCAAGTTTTGTAATTAGGTGATTCTTGCTGGTAGTTACATCTCTTGTCTCTAAACGACATACTGGATATTTCTACGGTCAATTTTCAGTGTTAAGCATTATTTAAATGCCTATGCCTAGACACTTTACCACGGAAGAAGAGACTTTTAACTCATTTCCTCCACATCTGCCTCTACCACACGTGTGTGCTATTTCTGGCCCCTATCTCAAGTTCTGTGATAGTTTTAGTTAGATCAGTATGTCCTGGGCCTGTTTTTTCTTTACATCTTCCCTCCGGGGCTGGGCGGATTCTCCAGAGAGCATTTGAACCACCTGCCTGTGGAGAATGCCTGTGTTCTGGAAGTTCCCCAGTATGTGTGGGTGGGGGGTGCGGGGGTGCGGGGGTGCGGAGGTATCTCAGTATTTAGAGGATTGCGATTTAAGCAGACTTCCAGTATTTTTAGCCTTGACTTTACCTTCCCCTCACCTCCAGTAGTGTTTGGGGCTCTGGATGCCTGACGCTTTCTGTAGATTGTGTGATAAATTGCTTTTTGGCTTTCCCTAGTGGCAGGTAAAGAGTCATCTTTCTCAGGTCTGCTCCTTAGTTACCTCTTGTCCATTTAGTTTCTAGCTTCCACATTTTGTTGCTGTTGTTTTCATTCATTCTCTTTGTCCTTTTTCCTAAAGGAAAAACAAAACAAAACAAAACAAAACACCTCTTTTTACTGTTACCTTAGTGAGATTTGGGGAGGTAGCTGAACTAAGGTGCGTGTTTGGTACATCATCTTTATCCTAAAGTTGGAAAGACATTTTAGAAAACTTTCAATGTGTAGGGGTCAAAAGAAGTTTGTGTTGCTGGGGCGCCTGGATGGCTCAGTGGGTTAAGCCTCTGCCTTGGGCTCAAGGTCATGATCTCAGGGTCCTGGGATCGAGGCCCAAGTCTTTTACTTCTATGTACTACTCAAAATGTAGTTCTAGGACTAGGACTACCTGGGTATCACCTGGGCCTCACCCAAACTGATTAAATCAGAATTAGAATTTTATCAAAATCCCTAGGAGCATGCTAAGCATGCTGAAGATTGAGAAGTGCTAATATTTACTCAACTCCTACTGTAGTTAGGATAAGCTAATTTTAATACATTTTAATCTGAGATTTAAAAATTTTAGTATATTCACTTACTAAATTCTCCAAATTCTAAAGGTTGCTGTGAATAATATAGAGGAGTATGTAAGTTTTCACGAATATGCATCTTCTCTCCCTTTACAAACCATGTCTGTCCATCTGAGTCAACATCAGATGTGAACCCCAAATTCCATGTCGTTTGCCATGAGAGATTCCATATTGGTTCTATTCAGGCTTTTTAAGCTGCCCACAGTTCTTGAGGCTGGTGATAGGGTTTTACAGATTGGGTAGGTTGAGTTTTCAGTCACCCATCAAACTGCCAAAGTTAGAGGGTGGCTTCCCCTGAAGGCAAAGGATAGATTAATTAGTCTAAGCCCAGCCTCTGTCCCAGTGACAGGTATATGCTCAGCAAGTGATTGTGGGATGAGCGAACCAAAGATACAATTCCTGTCTTCAAAATATTCACCAACCAGCATAACTTGGATGTCACCATGTAGGGTTGACCAGCACTAGGGAAGAGTAAGCACAGAGAAGGGGCATCTAACTTAGCATTACCGGCAGAAGGAGCCAAAGGGCTACGTGATTTGATGAGCCTAGCTTGGTGCATTTAGAGCAGCGGCTGTCAGTTTAGTGTTTATTAGAATCACTTGGGGGCTTGTTAAAACAGAGACCCTGTTGCCATCCTGACAATTCTGACTCAGTGCACATGGGGCGAGCCCAAGAATGTGCATTTCTAACCACATCCCGGGTGATGCTGATGATACTGATTTCACATTTTGAAAACCACTGGTTTTAGAGAATTATAAAGAGTTCTTGTGGCCGGAGTCAGGGGACAGGGAATGGTGGGTGATACTGAAGGCAGAAGTCTAAAGAGTAGGGATTTCATTAGGGAGCTTGTAGGGGGTCCGGTTTTCCAGAGGAGAGTGGTGCACACCCATTTGCCGTTTGGAAAGATCATTCTGGGTGCGGTGTGGAGGATGGATCAGCAGCAAGGCTAGGTTAGAGGCCAGGAAACCAAGTAAGTGGATGATCATAGACATCCAGATGAGAAATAATAAAAGCTTGGAGACAGGTGGGAGGACGAAAGACCCCTAGAACTTGGTGGCCAGTTGGAAGTGGGAGGGGAAGAGGGGGAGGAGTCACAGTGGACCATCAGCTCTCCCACTGGCTGGGTGTTGGGATTGTGTCGCTCAAAACCAGGAGGAGAGGGGGTCTGAAGCAGGGTCTGGAAAGAAGAGCAAAGGAGGTAAGTCAAGGGTAGGGCATGTTGAATTTGAAATGCCAGCAAAAAATCTGGGTGGACCTCCCAGTGAGGAGTTTTCTTTCTGGGTCTGGAGGCCAGGAGAGGCCTGGTAAGTCATCTAGCCCTGTCCCTTCTGCCACTTTCATTTGGTCTCCTGTGTTGTTTGATTGAATCAGGCATTGCATTTGTGAAGAAACACTACTGGTATAACCTTTCAGGACCTGAAGAATGCAATGCTTTTACAGATCCTTTCTCAAGAAAACAAATATTCTACTCTTTTTGATTGGGGGAAAAGAAAGAGTTGGAGTACCAGTCTTATAACACCAGAAGAGGTTAATACAGCTAGCTCCCTTTGGTGTGTGAGGCCAGTGGAATTGGGTTTTAGTAAGCTTGAAAGGAGCAAAATCACTTGACTGGTCTTCAGGCCATATGACGAACAGCTGAGACTAATTAGCTGGATTGTGGGTTTTTTACAGAGATGCCTGATTTTGAAAGTTGTTGGAGTGGACTGCTTTTCAAAAGACTCTTTTGAAAAACTTTTATAAGTAGGCGATTCTGGCTTTAACATTTCTTTTTGTATTACATAGACAAAAAGTAACCTTTTTGAAGAGGACATGTGATTGGACGCTGTCTAATTGTTGAAGTGTTGGGAGCAACATTTCTAAAGTTTTAGAATAACCACCAACGACTTATACTCCCTCCTTCAAGGTATGGTTTTGTGTTTAAATATGTATATAGGGACACCTGGGCGGCTCAGTGGGTTAAAGCCTCTGCTTTCTGCTCTGGTCATGATCTCAGGGTCCTGGGATTGAGCCCCGCGTCGGGCTCTCTGCTCAGCACGGACCCTGTTCCCTTCCTCTCTCTCTGCCTGCCTCTCTGCCTACTTGTGATCTGTCAAGTGAATAAATAAAATCTTAAAAAAAATAGAAAAGAAATATGTACATATACATGGTTTTTTTGTAGAGGTTTCAAATTCTGCCATGCCAGTTTTCATATACTTAGAGTATGTGCAATTTACCATAAAATACCACTGCCTGTGTTAACTTCGTTTTTCTTTTTAAGCCAAAGACTCTAAAACACCTGCTAAATTTCTGGGGGTACATATGGGTACATATGTAATGTACATATGTAAAATGTACATTTACATATGTAAATTTCTGGGTACATATGAATACTGACTGCATCTTTCCTTTCTTTTCTTAACTGTAATAAGATAACATAGGTTTTTATTCTCAGATAATATGTTTTCTTATTTAAACTCAATTAGCCAGTGTACAGTACCTCATTAGTTTCTGGTAATATGTTGAGTAAGAGAGCTGATCAAGGAATGAAATTGCTCTAAGTCTTGTTCATCCTCTGAGGATTTCACAAAAATTCCAGCTTATTGGGATTTTGTTTTTAATATTGTTAACAGCTTTCATGGAGAAAAGTTTTATCTTAGTATGTGTTTTACCATAAGGTATATTTCTTCCATGAATTAAATTTGCCCCCAAAGAATTGTTAATTTTGTTAGGTTTTGAGGTAGTATTGTGGTTATGTAAGGAGAGGTCGGGATATTTTAGAGGTGCTTAGTGACAGGACGCAGGAGTGAAGGACCTGGGGGTGGGGTCTCATGAGGTCTCATGTTCATGACACAGTTCTCTCTTCTTCTGGGTCTGTGCGTGTTTGCCAGGACTGCCCTGACAAAGCGCTACAAACAGGGTAGAAGGGTGTTGGCAGGGTGGGTTCCTTCTGAGGACGGTGAGGAAGAATCCGTTCCAAGCCCCTCTCCTTGGCTTGCAGATGGCCGAGTCTCCCTGTGTCTCATCTTCTCCTCTTCCCTCTCTGAGTGTCCTTTTATGAAGAAGGAGTTTGGATGCAGACACTCAGGACATACAGCTGATTAGTGTCAGCGTCCAGGCAAGTCCCGACTTCCACTCTGGGGTGCTTGGTTTTGTTTTCTTTGCTGCGAGTCCAGGCTTTTCTCCGAGGAGTGAATCCAGAGCCCTGGTGATCAGAAGGAACTATGGGAAAAACCTTAATTAAAAGTCGACTTTGTCTGTCTAGATTCTTGGATTATAAATTAAAAAAAAATTTTTTTTTAAAGAAAATGTGTTATGGCAGAAGTGTTTATTCATGACGGTATCGTATCCATAGACCGTCCAGGTTGGAGTTCATACATTCCAAAGGAATGTATCTTGATTGCTTTCTGTGTCTCTTACAACTTTCCCCTTGTCCTTTTCAGACACAGTATTCAGTGACCCAGCAGCCATTAGAAAACAACAACATGATTTTTTTCTTTTTAGTTGCTGCTGCTGCTGCCCACAAGACAGGAACTGTGGCAGCAAATGCTGATGAAACTTTGTGGCGGGGAGGATGGCACCATAGCAACCGAGACCTGCACCTTTGAGCGGGTCCCGGAACCCAGACTTCTCTTGCCGCTGTTCCAGTTTCCGCCCTCTCTCGGGACCCTCAGCACCCGAGTGCTCAAAGAGGAAATGCCCACCACTTCCCTCTGTTTCTGTTTTCTCCTTTAGGATGAAAGCTTCCTGAGACCCCTTTTCATCTTTGGCTGTCCTTCCTTTCTTCTGCCCTCTGCGCTTGGTGGATTTGTAGCTAGACCTCAGGGCAGAGCATGGTCACGGCTGATGAGTCACATAAAGCCCATTAAAAACAAAGGCTGATTTTTGCAGAAGCCGTAATTCATTTGCGCTGTCTTTGCAAGAGGACGTCTTCCTGCTTGCTTCTGTGCTCCTGGGGTTACCGCAGTATGGCTGGGGCCCTGCCCTCTGGCCTGGGTGTGTTTTGTGGGGCCTGGAGGGGAGGGAGGGAGGAAGGGATGAGTGAGATAGATCTGCTCAGGAGAGGAGTTGCATTGCTGATGATTCTGGGGGTGGGGGGGGGAGTGGGGGGATGGGGGGTGGGGGGTGCGCGGCAGGAGCCACCTTGCTCACACAAAGACACAGACCATCCTTCCAGGAACCCAGACAAACCATGATTCTGGGGGTGGGGGGGGGAGTGGGGGGATGGGGGGTGGGGGGTGCGCGGCAGGAGCCACCTTGCTCACACAAAGACACAGACCATCCTTCCAGGAACCCAGACAAACCCAGTTTGTTTGTTTTCTCCATTTCATATTCCTTTAGGTTTCTCTTCTCCCTGATGTTGTCTGAGCAGGGAACCTTTAGCTATGAATGCTAGATTCGTCACTCTGCAAATATTGAATGGATCCCCTGTTTGCACAAGAAGGAGAAAGTCCAGATGTCTTTAAGCTGCCACCTCTGTGCTTTGGTGACTGTGGACTCTTGTTTTAAAAATCTCCTCCTAGTGTCCTTCTTGGGTCTCTCTTCATTCTCATTGTTCCTCTCAGCTCTCCCATGGCCTCAGGAAATCAATTATGTTCGTAACTCGAAAATCCATATTCTTAACACTGATTCTTCTTTGGAACCCTAGTTCTGTGTTCCAAATGCAAGTTAAACGCAACTCCCTGGATGGCCAGCATGTCTAAGGGACATTTAATTGATCATGTCTAGTACACTGTAGCATTGTAGTCTTGTGTCTGGATTTGAATGCTGGCTCTACAGTTGACTGGTTATGCATCCTTGAAGAAGTTATTTAACCTTTCTGTGAATCAGTCTTATTATCTGAAAATTAGAGCCTTTATAGGGTTGTTATGAGGATTAAATAAGTTGGTATTTTATTTATTTCTAAAGATTTATGTATTTGAGAGAAGGAGAGAGAGAGAGAGAGTGAGAGCACAAGCAGGAGGGACAGAGTGAGAAAGAATCCCAAGCAGACTCCATGCTGAGTGTGGAGCTTGACTTCCATATCATGACCCTAAGATCATGACTTGAGTTGAAACCAAGAGTCAGATGTTTAACCGACTGTGCCATCCAGGCACCCCTAAAAGAGTTGGCATTTTAAAGGACTTAGAAAAGCACTCAGTAAGTGTCAGTTATAATAATCATAATCTCAAGTCATCTTTTCCTGTCTTTGTTAATAATAATAACACCATTAATTCTGTTAATAAAGCAAAGTTCTGGTTATCTTTTTTTTTAAGATTATTTATTTATTTGACAGAGAGAGATCACAAGTGGATAGGCAGGCAGAGAGAGAGAGAGAGAGAGGGAGGGAAGCAGGCTCCATGCTGAGCAGAGAGCCCGACGCGGAATTCGATCCCAGGACCCCGAGATCATGACCTGAGCTGAAGGCAGCGGCTTAACCCACTGAGCCACCCAGGCGCCCAGTTCTGGTTATCTTTAACTTGTATACCAGTCAGTTAAGAAGTCGTACTGATTTTTTCTACCTACTAAAATATGTCTTGAATTATTCCTCTTCTTTCCCACTGTAACCAACCCGAGTCAAATCATCACCTCTCCTATTCCATGCTGACCCTCTGTTGTGTATTCCCAGTCTCCACGGGCTGCCAGAAAGAGCTCTCTAAGGCAGACACTTCGTGTCCCTCTCTTTTATAGAAGTCTGCAGTGGCTTTCCATTGCAGAGGATAACACAGACTTTTTACATTACAGAGGAGTCCTTTTGGGCCTCGGTTGCAGAGTCTCCTCCACCTTTCTAGCCCATCTGGACATATCCTCTCCATGGCCATGCACCTGAGGCCCCCTACGGGCGCCCACACACACCCTTCTCCCGCTTACACCTCTGCAAGTGCCAACATCTTCACTCCCACACTCCCAGGCTGTCACGCAGCACTTGCTCCTCTCTCAAGGCTGGGAGCCTTGTCTGGGTTCTGTACTTCGAATGCCAGACACCCCTTGCCTAATGCCATCAACAGTTATTTACACCTTTCAGATTAGCCTCAAAGATCATGTTGTTGATAGCTTCTGTTGTCTTTAAAGGACGATGCTTATTTGGCATGTGAAGTCCTTTGTCACATCGCTTGGTGAGCTGGTGATTTTTGTCCATTCACATGTATCGCTTGTCCCTTGGTGTGTGGTTTAGTCCTTGACCCAGATGCTACTCGGTGAAGTTTTCCTGGTTTCCCCTGCCAGGCATATCGGATATCTCCCCTTCCTTCTAACCCCCTCTGCCCCAGCCCTCCCACCCGTCCAGCATTGTGTGCATGTTTGTTACGGTTCTTGTTTCACTATTCATTCCCACAGAGAGGGCTTCTGTTAGACTGTTGCTCTTCCAGAGCTACGTTCTCAGTGTTTCACGTAGTGATGAGTGCAAGGCATGTTCTCGATCCTGGTTCGTTAAATGCATGTTTTAACTCCTGTGCTTACGAGCTGGTGCCTGACTTTAATCATCAGAACCAGGCTCTCCTGGAGTACCTGCGTGGCTCAGTCATTAAGTGTCTGCCTTTGGCTCAGGTCATGATCCCAGGGTCCTGGGATGGAGCCCTACATCGGGCTCCCTGGAGAGCCTGCTTCTCCCTCTGCCACTCCCTCTGCTTGTGCTGTCTTCCTGTCTCTCTCTTAAAAACAAAAACAAAAGCAAACAAACAAAACCCCCCCCCAAAACCCCACAAGAACAACAACAACAAAACAACAAAAAAACAGGCTCTCTCTCCACTGTTCAAGCTCTGCTGGTGTGTCTTTTGATCATTGTCCTAGGCCAGTCTACTTAACAAACTCGATTTGAGATTATTAACACTTTTTGTGTTGGTGTGTGTATGTCATTTTTCATTGAGGGATATTTGGTGTAGGTTTCTTGAGAAGTACTTCCAAACCTGTCCCAGGCAGTACTACCCTTCCCAACATCATCCTACGCTGTAGAATTTTTGTCATTTTGCATTTGTCAGTTGAGCCAAGTTTATTTTCCTCTAAAACAATTTAAATATTCTGCTTAGACTAGCTCAAAAATCTATTTTTAAGTTCTTAATAGTTACTAAAAGTGTTTAAAAGTAATTAAAGGTTTGTGGAAATAAAAAAATAAAAATGTACTTTTTTTTTTTTTTTTAAAGCTGCTGTAAAACTTACTGCAGGCAGGGGCTGTAGGTCCTTTAGAGTTGGATATAGACTCCAATGCTATAAACACCTGTGAGGTTTAATTTGTTTTTCTAAGAACTAAAGATTCTAGAGCCTTGTTACAGAGTTGCTGGCTGATTTCTATTTCTTTTGTAAGTGTCCCTTTTCACTTCTAGAATACAACTTGTCTGACATCCTTGGTCAAATAGATGCATTTAATGGAATTAAATGAAACAGATTTCAGGATAATTGCATAGACCAATGAAAAAAATTGGGAATTTTTTTTTTTCTTAAAGTACATCCTAAATAATTAGAATTTGGAATTTGTAGAGTTTAGAAAATGTGGTTTCAATTTCTTTAATTTTAAAATTAAGATGTTGTCACCTTTTATAAAGTAATAAGTTCACACTTTCGCTTGTAGAGGGGAGAAGGCAGATTGGGTAGAGCCTAGAGTATAACATTTCATACTCATCTTCAGTCATTTTTCCAAGTATCTGGTGAGGATCTTGATTTTCTTTCTTTCTTTCTTTTTTTAAACTGTAGCTTCCTGGGTTGCCTATGTTTATGGGCAGTGGGGTCAGATGGGGGGAGTGTGTGCATGGGGGTCTGGATCTTTCAGCCTTTTTTCCCCTCTCCTGGTCTACACCATCGGACTATGGAGTGTTTTCCCCCACAGAATGCTAGCCTTACACCTACTGTTTAGGACTGCAAAGTACTTAGAGATCTTCTGTATCCCAAGTCAGCAAACCTCCTCATCCACTTCTCAGAAACCTCCTCTCACCCACCTGACCATATTAGGTTAGGTGTTAATCTCAAGGGATCCTTTCATTATGCCTGCTATAGGTACTCTTGGCATCTTGTGTCAGTGCTCTGAGACCTCCATTAGATGGTTAACTCTGTGAGGACAGGTGCTTTAGCTGTCTTATTTGCATTTTATCATCTTGCACAGTGTGTTGTGGGTACTCACCTATTAAATGAATAAACAAACATATAATCCCTGATTAAGACAGAACCTATGAAAGAACCAGACTTTTCCAGAGCTGTAACACCCCCCCACACACCCGATGCAGCATGGCAAAAATCAGACTTGTTCACCCTGCTTTAAACAAAAGGAAATGCCTATATTTTTCCCTCTGTCTCTGGATTGTTTGTACAAATTAAATCATCATTGTGGCTGGTCAGGTTTGGGTTGAGGTTCTGAACCAAGTTTTGAGGTATGGACTGACTCTTCTGACTGATAATGTTAAATTACAGAATGTGTATAAACAGTACTTTGCATCTTTCCAAATCGCTTATTTTTGAAATCTGTTGCCTCCAATTGCTAGGTGCTGTAATGGGGGAACTTGAGCTCTAGTACTTATAGTCAAAAATAATTTTGAAAAGAAAATTCAAAAGATAGCTTAATGACTTTCTGATATTTCTCTAGGGGGTGGAACACTACTTCAGTTGAAAAACTTGCTATGATAATTCTGCCTCTAAGAGACTGGATCTCAAGTAACCTTTTTTTATTTAGCTCCAAAAAAGAGCAACCTATATAAATGTATTGTGTTATATTTAAAGATTAGTTTTGGGTAATCACCTCAAACACCTGGCACTTATTAGACATTTCATCATTTTTTTTTATTCATTCAAATATGTATGAATGACTCTCAGAACTATAGCCTTCCCCACTCCAGGAATGACCAGGAAGAAACAGAATGACTTTGAAAGAAAAGTCTTGGGTAGAAAGTATAAATCAAGAATAGATGTTAAGGGGCACCTGGGTGGCTCAGCGGCTTAAGCCTCTGCCTTCAGCTCAGGTCATGATCTCAGGGTCCTGGGATGGAGCACTGCATCAGGCTCTCTGCTCAGCAGGGAGCCTGCTTCGCCCTCTCTCTGCCTGCCTCTCTACCCACTCGTGATCTCTCTCTCTGTCAAATAAGTAAAATAAATAAATAAATAAATAAATGAATAAATAAATAAATAAAAGAATAGCAGTTAAGAGAATTAGAGAAGAAAAAAGGAGACCAGAAAGCTAAAGATCAAAGGCAGAATAAATGTAAAAGCTTGTTAGCTAACACACTGAAGGAGAAAAATGACATAATTTTCTCAATAGAAGCCAAAGCAAAATTTGACAAAACTGATACCCGTGCATCATACTCATTCTTAGAAAACTAAGAATAGATGGAGAACTTCCTTAACCCCCTCAAAAAATGTCTACCAAAAATCTAAAGCAGATGTTATTCTTGAGGGCGAAATGTTAGAATCAAGACAAGACTGTCTATTAAATTCTTTTGGAGGTCCTAACTGGCACAGTAAGACAAGAATATAAATAAAAAAGTAGAAAGTTTAGAAAAGAAAAAAGCAAAATACAATTATTTTCATCTATGTTAACAAATTGTTAGAAAAAGTGTGGCTAAGTAATAGAAGACATATGTATATATTTAAAAGCTGTCCCATAAGTTACAAACATATAAACTATCAGTAAGTCTGAAGATGTACAAAGTCCTTATGAAGAGAATTTATTTATTGATAACACTTTTAAAGTCATTAAAGAAGACCTAAATAAGTGTTGAGAGATAACTGTACTTGCACATGTAGGTTCAAGATCATGAATATGTCAGTCTTCTCAGTTTGATCCATAGATTTTCATGCAGTGACAGCCAAAATCACCGTATGGTTTTTGAGGAACTTAGATGGAAGTATGGGAGGTTAAGATTGCCCCCAATAAGGTCAGGGAGGCTGGTCTTCTCAGATACAAAGTTATATGGATCGTCCCTGACTTAGGATGATTTGACCTAAGAGTTTTTGACTTGGAGGTGTGGAAGCGATATACATTCAGTTGAAACTGCACTGCGAATATTGGATTTTGATCTTTTTCCAGTCTAGCAATATGGTAGGATGCTCCCTTGTGATGCTGGGTAGCCAGAGGGAGCATCAGCTCCCGGTTGGCCACATGATCATAGGGTAAACAACCCGTACACTTAAAACCATTCTGTACCCAGACAACCTCTCTTTTTCACTTTCAGTACAGTATTCAATCAATTACCTGAGAAATTCAATACTTTATTATAAAATAGGCTTTGTGTTGGATGATTTTCTCCAACTATAGCCTAATACAAGTATTCTGAACACTTTTTTTAAGAGAACCTAGGCTAAGCTTTGAAGTTCAGTAGATTAGGTGTATTAAGTACATTTTTGACTTAAGATATTTTAATTTTAGATGGGTTTATCAGGACCTAACCCCACTGTAAGTTGAGCAAGACCTGTATAATGAAGTCATAGTAACTAAAGCCTTATGACATTGGCCCAGGGATAGTAAAAATGACCAGGAACAAAAGAGAGAGCCCTGAAACAGATCTGCCCATGTATAGTGAATCTCTAGGGAAAGAATAATTTTTTTCAATGAATGGTACTAGGACAATTAGATATCCTTCAGGGAAAAAAAAAAATAATGAAATTGGATCCCTACATACACCTTAAAAAATTTCCAGTGGATTAAAGACTTAAATGTGAAAGGTAACATTTAGGAAAATAATATAGGAAATATTATTTCAAAAATATTGTAGTTCAGGTCTTCTGATTTCAAGTCCTTTGCACTTTTAATGTCCTGTGCTGGGTGGTCTGCATGGCATACTAGACATTTTGCTTCCTGATGATCTTATTTGTCCTTTGTTGAAAATTAGTTCATTTTGTTTCCTCATCCCAGTGACCAGCTTACTGAGGGGAGCAGCTGCGTCACATATTTCTTTCATGCCCTTCATAGTTGCTAGCATAGTAATGGGCAACATATAAAAAGCCTCCATCTTTATCACTTTCGGTAAAGAAGGATTTCTTTTGGTACTTGAATATTAAGAACCATTAAAAAAGTGAAAAGATGGGGTGCCTGGGTGGCTCAGGCATTAAGCATCTGCCTTAGGCTCAGGTCATTATCCCAGGGTCCTGGGATCCATGGATCAGGCTCCCTGCTCGGTGGGAAGCCTGCTTTTCTCTCTCCCACTCCCCCTGCTTGTGTTCCCTCTCTCACTGGTGTCTCTCTCTGTCAAATAAATAAATAAAATCTTTAAAAAAAAAAAAAGGAAAAAAAGTGAAAAGATGAACTACAAACAGGAAGCAGATATTTGCAACATCTGTAACTGACAAAGGACTAGTATCCAGAATTTATTAAGAACTCCTGCATATCCATAAGAAAAAGATAACACAATAGAAAAATAGGGAAAGGGTAGGCATGTGTTTCCATAAGAAGAAATTGAATGGCCAACACATTAAATACACTCAACTACATTAGCAATCAGAGAAATACTAATTTAGATCACTGATGTGTTACCATTTTGAGAAGTCGGACAACAAACACCAGATCTTGGTAGAAGTGTAGCTGGCGGTATAAAACAACTATATCCATCAACTATTTGGCATTATCTTGTATTATTGAGCAGGTACATACCTATGCTCCAGGAATTTCACTCTTTGGTACCTATCCTAGTGCAGAGCTTCCTCTTCCCTATGCCGTGAGTTGGTTTAGAACTCCTCCTCCCACCAGGGTGGGTGGGTAGGGTCTGGCATAGTGCGGCCCCCAAATCTGTTGCCTTTGATCATGAATATTTGGTCTAGGTTGTCATACAAATAGCAGGAAAAAGGCTAGGAGGCAATTTTCAAGAGACAATCATGCTGGCAGACATCAGGAGACCTGCACATGCATATTTATAGCAGTGTAGTTTTAAATGAGAACAAAAACATGGGGGCACATGCTTTAGTTCTGCTAATTTTCCTCTGAAAACCCACAGGCATTAAATAATTAGAGAAGGGTTTTGACATGTCATTTCTTAATATCAGTGCTATAAGTGGTCATTCTTTCAAGTCAAAGAGAGGTAGAGAAAGAGGCTGAATGAAAATGGTATTACTCCTGGTCAGTGTGTGTTTTCATCAACAACCCACTTATGTGTGTGGTATATGATGATGGACAAGGGTCTGAGTTTTGAAACTGAGTGAGTGGTTTAATGTCGGCTTCCCAAAGGAGAGAATGCTGTGGAGGCAAAGGGACATCCAGCTCTCTTCCTGACATTTCCCTTTTACTCGTTCCCAGATAAACTACCTTACAACCGAGGAATGCAAACAAAATTTTGTCAGAACAGCAGGGACTGGGGCGCCTGGGTGGCTCAGTGGGTTAAAGCCTCTGCCTCCGGCTCAGGTCATGATCCCGGGGTCCTGAGATCGAGCCCCACATCGGGCTCTCTGCTCTGTGGGGAGCCTTTTTCCTCCTCTCTCTCTCTGCCTACTTCTGATCTCTGTCAAATAAATTAATAAAATCTTAAAAAAAAAAAAAAACAGCAGGGACTGCCCATCATGTCCCATGTAATTTAGAGTTTGGCCGAGAATCCCTGCTGTGATCCTTGGTCTTGTGTGTTTCCTCTTCTGTGGTGGCTATAGTCAGGGCCTTCTTTTTTCACCTTTCACCATTGACCCTTCTGTGTCTATCCCAAGGACAGAGATAAATGTGGGGCCATGGGACTGTAGGTAGTTTTAGGCATTTCTCTGTGTTGTGTCTTTGCTGACCATTTAACACGCCACCTGTCCTAATCTGGTCTCATCATCTTTCCCCTCCAAAGACCTGATGCCCAACATGAAAACCTTCTGTCCACTCCAACTATTTCCCTTCCCCCACTTCAATGGTCTGTTGCTGACTGCAACACCCCTTTGCTGTCTGGTCGCTCAGTTTTATTCTTTTTTAAAAGACTTTATTTATTTATGAGAAAGTGAGTGAGGGTGGTAAGGAGAAAGGGAAAGGAAAAGCAGACTCCGAGCTGTTGCAGAGCCCAATGTGGCGCCCGATCTCCGGATCCTGAGATCATGACCTGAGCTGAGTCGGATGTGGCTTATGAAGACAGAAGTTGTATGTTTAATCAACTGAGCCACCCAGGTGTCTCACCCAGTTCTATTTTTTGGAGCTCTTTGTCTTTGCTTCTTTCTCTTCTACCCACTGTGGCACTGCATTCTATTATTTTTAAAATTATCATCTGTTGGATTCCTTCCACATCATTCCCACTGCTGGTGCCCTTGTCTAGGCTCTCATCTTTACGGAGTGAGAGGAGATACAAGGGATTGCTGCCGCCATGACCCCATTTAATTTTCACATGGTTAAACCCTGGACTCTGAACCTAGAATCAGAGAATAGAATGTTTTCTAGGAAAGATACCATGAAGTGGAAACCTCTTATTTCATTTTTGAGGAAACAGTCCTGGAGAGGGATAATGAATGACCCATGGTGGGTTGCAGAGCCGGAACTTGAAACCCACACACTGATGGGTTAGTCGTCCAGCCCTCTTCAACTTGCCATGGGACCGTATAAGCATTCCTTTGAATTTATAGTTTCTTGTCTTATGTTTCTCTGACTAAACTTTTAGGGGAAGGATTATTTCTTCATCATATTTGTAGCCTTCGAAATAGTTGACAGGGCTTCTCAGTGCTTGTTAGATTGAAATCAAAACATGCCTGTGCACCAAACATGCTTTTTCTTTCTTTCTATTCCTGACCACCCTGCTAAATTCTTCTTGGGCTGGAAGGTACTCAGCTCAGACTCTGGCTCTTGCTTGCAGGCTTGGTCAGATAGCTCCCTCTTTCTGACCTCCCAGGGTCTATTTGTCTTGTCAAAACACCGTCTTCCAGGTACCCAGCAGTTTGCTCACATAATGTATTCTTTAGTCCTTCCAGTAGCTTTGCTAGATAAATATTCCCATATTGAGGACACAGCCTGGGAGAGGTTATGTGACTTGCCATAGGTCACACAGCTAGGAAGTAAGTGACAGAGTTCAGGTCTTCTGATTTCAAGTCCTTTGCACTTTTAATGTCCTGTGCTGGGTGGTCTGCATGGCATACTAGACATTTTGCTTCCTGATTATCTTATTTGTCCTTTGTTGAAAATTAGTTCATTTTGTTTCCTCATCCCAGTGATCAGCTTACCGAGGGGAGCAGCCGCGTCACATATTTCTTTTATGCTCTTCATAGTTGCTAGCATAGTAATGGGCAACATATAAATTGCTTATCCAAATGTGTTGAGTTGAACACAAATACACTTTAATTTACCAAAAAAGAACATCTATCAGTGGAGCCCCAAGATGCTCTTTTGGGTCACTCCTGAGTGAAATCAGCAAGGAACAGAGGGAACCAGAGGAAGGAAGAGGCTGTTAGAGAAAGCCAGATGGTAAACACAATTAGCAGTTGAATGACAGTCTGGTGATGTGGGGTGGGGGACAGGCAACACACAAGAAGACAGTCTTCAGGAAATGTGCAAGTTTACTGGAGAGTTGAGACACGTTGGTGGGAAGGAAGAGGAGTACTTCAAAGCAGCACAATACTCCTGTAAGTTAAGAAAGATGAAGTACTCATACTTAGTGAGAAAATGCTGGTTGAAGGGATATCCAGAGTCGGATGTGGCTTATGAAGACAGGCTTCCAGGGTGGGAGTGGAGTCGGTAGAGGAACATTTGGCTTAATTTATGGTTATTCTGTTAACTACTGAGGCTGTGAGAGAAGGAACATAAATAGGTAAGGATGTTTCCTTTGAAACAACTTGCCTTCCTTTTTCCCTACTATGGCAATCAATAGGGAGCCCTGGTGTCAGAAGAGCAGGGAACCCAAAAAATTATGCATGTCATCTGTGCATGGAGATGTGTTGTGGCGACCCAATCTGTGGATGTTTCTGGCACTGCCTTGTTGTACGTATTCTTTTTTTTTTTTTTTTAAGATTTTATTTATTTATTTGACAGATAGAGATCACAAGTAGGCTGAGAGGCAGGCAGAGAGAGAGGGGGAAGCAGGCTCCCTGCTGAGCAGACAGCCCGATGTGGGGCTCGATCCCAGGACTCTGAGATCCCAGGACCTTGGGATCATGACCTTGGGATCATGACCGGAGCCGAAGGCAGAGGCTTTAACCCACTGAGCCACCCCGGTGCCCCGTTGTATGTATTCTTAGGTATTTGACTCATGAATATTAGTGAGATGCTTTAAAAATGTCAGTACTTTGACAACTAAACTATACTTCCAAACTATATTTCCTTTTTCTGAAAGGATCACAAAAAATCCACTGACTACAGGCCCCACACTGCATCTCCTGAGTTCTTAAACATTTTGCATCTGGACAAAATGAAAAACCTCTTTGCTAGAATGGACATGAAAAATGTCCAATTTTCTAATAGTAAAAGCCTACATGTGTTCTTTTATGAGCTTCTGTCTTCTGCAGAGAACATAAGATTAAGTCCTTTTAGATTAGTGGTAATAGGGCTTTAATATCTGTTCCTTCCGGTGTCAAAATGTTCACAGTTTAGAATTATTTTGCAGCAGCTGAAGGAGCATGTATCTCCACTACTTCGAGGCACCAGCAATTAAGGGAAATTATTTCAGTTATTTAAAATAAGGGAAATTAGGGAAAAATAAGGGAAATTATTTCAATTATTTAAAAATTGTAATTTCTATGCAGTGGAATCTGAAATGTGAATATGTAAAACCTTTTCTGGGACATTCATATTGAAATTTTTAAGGTGATTTCTCCTTAAAAATTGATTAGTATCATTGGGGTCAATTGTTAGTTTTAGTTTATTTTTAATGCTTGATAGCTATATAGCAATTGTATTTTTGTGTGATAAGCAAATATATATGGAAAAGTTCTAATTTAAAAAGGATACCATTTGATAATTTTTTTTTAATGGAAAGGTAATTCGTGAGGTCAAAATATTCAGCTTACAAACTTTTACAATCAAATTTGTTGGTATGTGGAGCTAACTTTATATTTCAGGAAGTGGTCTTATTAAAACCTGTTTGTAGAATTCTGGGATTGATTTTTCATGTGTGACTTATAAAAGCTTTTCTTACTACTTTACAGTCACCTCTCATATATAGAGTCTCATTTCATCCTCAATAAAAAACTTAATATTATTTCTTTAATGTCCTCCAACCACTCAAACAAGATATCCGAAGTCATTGCTTATCAGTTTCTTATAAACTCATGGATTCCTACATCCTTGCGGTGGTCTGTCCTGTGCTTCATGCTCCTCTTGTCTGTAATTTTCTTTACCCTCTTACCTTGTTCTCTTGCTGTCAAAATTTTTATTTTGTGTTAGTAAATCTATATTGAGATTTCTTTATCTGCTCCTTTTAAAACAAGGCTTTCTAGGTTCTTTCTGAGTGGCCATCGTGCCCACTCACTTTAGACCCTGTACACTTAGACTCTTGCTTTAAAATGTCATTCAGGAAACAGGAGCTTGGTTCTCACAGGTGTCCTCATCTCAGGCTTGGCTAATGACAAGGGCATGAATGGTTTTGGGGAACCAAATGCTAACCTGGACGCTTGGGTTTCATCTGCCCAGGGCAGGAGGAGGAAACTTCGTGAAGGAATCTGGTTGGAACAGTTAGGGAGCCTCTGTGATTGGATAGGCTAACAGGAGAGCAAGTGGTTGGAAAAAATTGCCCTGGCTTAGAAGGTAAGAGAATCTCTGTGGTTTTTGATAAAGAAGCAGCCACTAAGGGCCTCTTCTAGGTCTTGCTCCTTGCTGTCTGTAACAAGCTAAAAGGTCTGTCCAGTCTGTATGGCTAGGTGTTCTCTTGAATTCCTGGAGCACTCTCCCACCATCCATGAGCCACTTCTCCCCTTTTTGATCTGTTCCTTACCTTGTTAGTGTTTGACTTTGATGTGACTTTGACCCCTTGCCTGGGATCCTCCTTTTGTATTTAACCCTTTGTGTCTGGAATTGGTTCTGTGTCACCTTCACATGAGGCTGTCTGCTCTGGTGGGAACACCAGAGGCTGCTCTTTTCCTATTTTCTCATGCCCCTTTCTGCTTCCCTGGAACTCCCTAATAGTTTTAAGTAGCAATGCTTTTGTATAAAAGCATTCCTCATGACATAGCCATTAGCTGGAACAAGGGGTTCTGTGGATAAAATGTAATACTAGCAATTTCTCCTGAATTCATAGAAAAAAAAATCAGGTTAGTGGAGAGAATTTTCAGTTTTTCTCACATCAGTATTAAAAAAAACAACAACAACTTTGTGCCTCTTAATGTTATTCTGATTATAATTTAGTATGTAGTGGCTTTGGCCATAGTGCAAAATAATATATTCTCAGTTGTCTTAAGTTTGCTATATCAGTGTTTCATTCTGTTTTCAAAACATATCTTGACTTTTGAGGGTTCCACCCCAAGTATAGCTTCTTGAGTCTAATGAGACTAATCTGGATATATTTTCTGATGGCCTTAATGTTTCCATTTAGACTCGTTAGGAAAGGATCACCAGTGTAGCTGGTATAAACATCCTTCTGCCAGGTTCCATTTTCAAGGACACTGGTTCCTGTCCCAAGGTGGGGTGTGGGGGGGGGGCAGTGCTTCCTCTTGGTTTGATCTGGACTTTTCCAGGACTCTTTATACTTAGACCCAGAGCTCTTCCTTTCCTGTGAGTGACCCAATGAGCACTGTCTCCACGATTCTTTCTTATAGGCTTATCTTCCTCTCTCATGCTTTAGGTAGCCCTTCTTGGAGTGCTCACCAGGGACACCCAATACATTTCGGGTTTTCCCTGCTGGTGAGAGGACTCCTAAGATTATGGTAAATGGGGGAGATCTGAGAGATGGCATCTTTAGGAAATGTTTGTTAGAAAAGCCTGGCAGGCTTTCCAAGTGGGTTGTCAGTCTAAGATGATTAGGCAGACAGGAAGTGTTTGGGTACAAAGGCAAATGAGATGATTCGGGTAGAGTTGAAGGTAGAGCTTTCCTTATTGGCTTCCAAATGTGTACAAAGGAGCTCTTGTTAGTCCTTATTGGGCCACAGGCCTTGGAGGTCAGGTCTCATCTTCCTCTTTCACCAGAAGGTTCTACTCTCATTGCTTTTTTTATGTTGGAGTGCCATGTAAGAGTTCATTTGAAAAAATTTGCTAAAGAAAGTTTGCTACTAGCTGGATCACAGTTTTCTGAGGCAGTGAAAGGTTTGCTATAGTGACTTATGTAGGCTTTCTGAGACCCTGTGCAGGAATATCCAGCTGGCTGTGAAGATATTGATTTGCTATAGACAAGAAGTAACCCAAACTTAGACTAGCTCTATCATATTTATAGAAGTCAAACAAGAAGCTCCCCAAATATAAAATCATCTCTACAGCGGTCTATAAGTGAATGTTTATTTTATGTTCTGATACAGAACTGAATTTTACTGCAGTTATATTCTGCTTTTTATTTTTATAATTGAGTATTTTGATGTAAAATATTGTGTCCGTTTCTTATTGCTCAACTGACCTAAGAGGATGAAAGCAAACGTGCTGAATGCATGTGCCTGAGCCTTGCTGTCACGTGTTGAGTATGGCTGGCATATGCTTCTTTAAATAATTTCACGAGAGTGGACACATGAATCCACTCTGAATTTTTTAAAAAAGAGAAAGAAAGAGAAAAAAGCCTAGTGCAAAGTACAGCTTCCTAAATTAATGACACATTTATAGAAATTTCAAATAACATATGTACTGTAAGGGCAGAAGCAAATAATAGCCAAGCAGCATACGTGAACACTTTGGAGGTCTCTAAATCTGGAATGTAAATCATTTGACTGTAAGAGTTTTTATTCCATTCAAAAAAATAACAATAAGGTGAAAACAGACATTTGAATACAAGTTTAGATAACTCTTAAAGTACCTCCATGGATCTCAGAGTTCTACGGAACACAAAATGAAGACCACAGATTTAATACCTCTCTGAGTAGGGACTGCAATGCCTTGTTCTTTTATGATGCTTCATGTTTATCTTTTTTAGACATTACCTTTTAAAAATAAATATGATCCCATTTCTTAATACACTTTTCTCAGAAAAGAACAGATAAAAGAGCAAAACATAAAGTTGTATCAGATTGAAAAACACAATTAACTAGCTAGACCTAGCATGTATATAATCCTTTGTATAACAGGGTATACGAATCTTTTAAAAAAATAATGGAACATTTATGAAACTTAACAAATCTGTTACTTGTTACTTAGCAGATCACATTTACTGACCAAAATGCAGTAAAATTAGAAACCAACAGCAATAGCTCAACAGCCAACTGTGATCAGACAGGTTGATTTAGAAATCAACTGGATGGTTGTAGTTCTCAGTCCTTTTGCATAAGTAAATCCAAGGCACACCCTATTCTATAAACAGCTGCTGACACAAGTGCAAACAGTCCATTCCAAGACTGCATACTGAACAGGAGTAACAAGGAAAGACTTCCTGAGAATCAGTAAGAAGTACATCTCATTAGACCTTATCCATTAGGTGAGTTTCTTTTCTTTCCTTTTGATTCAGCTATTAAAGAATACGATACCATTTAGGGAGCCATTCAACAGGTTATAAATACATTGCTGAGAGAGCAGACCTGTGGGGGACCAAAAAGACCTACAGCCAGCTGTCTGTACCTTACTGACACCTAATAGGTCGGGCTAAGAATCCTAGTGTCATTGTTTTAGTGGTACTAAAGCATCAGGAAATAGTTTGATATTCTGAGCCTATTTTAATTTTTTTTTTTTTAATTCTTATATTTCTGGGATGCCTGGTTGGCTCCGTCAGTTAAACATTTGCCTTAGGCTCAGGTCATGATCCCAGGGCTCTGGGATTGAGTCCCCCCTTGGGCTCCTTGCTCAATGGGGAGCCTGTTTCTCCCTCTGCCTGCTGCTCCCCAAGTTTGTGCGTGCATGCTCTCTCTCTGACAACTAAATAAATAAATACAAACTTTAAAAAAATCTTACATTTTATTTAAATCAAGGTATAATACAATGTAATATGAATACAATGTATCAGTTTCAGGTCTACAAGGTGATTCAATATTTGCATATATTGCAAAATGACCACTACAGTAAGTCTTGTTAACATCTGTCACCACACATACAGGACTTTTTGTGTGATGAGAATTTTTAAGATTTACTCTCTTAGCATTCCACATATAAGTGAGATCATATGGTATTTGTTTTTCCCTGTCTGACTTATTTTACTTAGCATAATATCCTCAAGGTCCATTCATGTTGTCACAAATGGCAAGATTTCCTTTTTTTTTTTTTCCAAAGATTTTATTTATTTATTTGACAGACAGATCACAAGTAGAAGACAGGCAGGCAGAGAGAGTGGGGGAAGCAGGCTCCCCGCTGAGCAGAGACCCTGAAGCTGGGCTCCATTCCAGGACTGAGATCATGACCTGAGCTGAAGGCAGAGGCTTAACCCACTGAGCCATTCAGACACTCAAGATTTCCTTTTTTATGGGTGTGTGTGTGTGTGTATGTATCTATCCCATTTTCTTTATCATTCACCTGTTGGTGGATATTTAGGTTGTTTCCTTATCTTTTTTTTTTTTTAAAGATTTTATTTATTTATTTGACAGAGAGAGAGATCACAAGTAGGCAGAGAGAGAGAGGGGAAGCAGGTTCCCTGCTCAGCAGAGAGCCCAGATTTGGGGCTCAATCCCAGGACCCTGGGATCATGACCTGAGCCGAAGGCAGAGTCTTTAACCCACTGAGCCACCCAGGCGCCCCCAGTTTTTTCCTTATCTTAACTGTTGTAAATAATGCTGCAATTCACATGGGGTACACATATTTTTTTGAGTTAGTTTTTTCATTTTCTTTGACAAATGCCAGAAGTGGAATTACTGGGTTATATGGTTGTTCTATTTTTTAATTTTTTGAGGAAACTCAGTACTGTTTTACACAGTGGTTGTACCAATTTACATTCCTACCCAATAGTCTAGGAAGGCTGGCTTTTCTCCACATCTTCATCAAGTTATCTTTTGTCTTTTTGATAATAGCCATTCAGCAGGTATGAGGTGATACCTCATTGTGGTTCTGATTAGCCTTTTCTTGATGATAAGTGATGTTGGGCGTCTTTTCATGTATCTGTTGACTCTCTGTAAGTCTTCTTTGGAAAAATGTCTATTCAGGTCCTCTGCCCATTTTTAAATCAGGTTGTTTTTCTCCAGTGTTGAGTTGTATGACTTATTCATGTGTTTTGGATATCAACCTCTTATCAGGTATATATGACTTGCAAATAATTTCTCCATTTAGTAGGTTGCTGTTTCATTTTGTTGATGGTCTCCCTTACAGAGCAGACGTATTTCAGTGTTTTTGAAAGGACTACGTTGTGGGGTGCCTGGGTTGCTCAGTTGGTTAAGCGGCCCACTCTTGATTTTGCCTCAGGTCATGATCTCAGGGTCCTGGGATTGAGCTCAGCAGCGAGCCTGCTTGTCCCTCTCCCTCTGCTCTCTACCCTGCTCATGCATTCTTTCTCTCTCTCAAAGGTTGTTGTATGGTAGAAATATTTACTGGTGTTTTGCCTTTTTTTTTTTTTTTTTTTCTGGAACTCATGAGCCTGAGGTCAAAACCTAAGGTGAGATTAAGAGTCAGACTTAATTGACTGAGCCACCCAGGGGCCTCTACAGATGTTTTAAACTCAGGACCAGCTTGTACCAGTATGCTGCCTATTCATTAATTTTATGGGAAAACCAAAACTAACACGTATTGAGAAGCATTTGTATTTCTGAAATGGCTGTATTTCCAGGAATAGATAGAAGAAAGCTCTTTTCCTTATTGGAAAAGTAGAAGTTCTTGAGGACACAGCAGCTCTTGTGTTTACTAAGGAGGGTCTAATACCTTGAAGTTAACATGGCAGCTCACCGTGTTACCAAAAACTGTGCATTCATTGCCCGGCATTATCGATGTGAGGTCAGTTGCTGCACTCATAAACTGGAATTTGGGAAAAGTACCTGGAGACAAGACACAAGAAAGCCAGAAAGGGGAAAAAGAGAGTAGAGAGATGATGGCAGAGGGGTAATTATTAGAAACAAGGCTGTTAGAACCCAACATGGGGAAATTGTAGGGTGGATGTTAGACTGTGGAAAAGAAAGCCTGCTGTGAAGTGTTGGAACCATGTGTGTTAGTAAGCCGCCATGTACATGGGGAGCATCTTCCTGGGAGCTGAGAATAGCTGTGCTGTGATGTGACCAACCCAAGGTGAGGGGGTGGGGCAGGCAGGACAAGGGAAAAGTGGAACCATACCTGGTGCATTGTAGTCGCCATTGTAGACATCTGTGTACCAAACCAACAGCTCAGTTTAGCCTTTGGGGTAGGGCATGTGGGATGGGAGCTCTCAAGGCCCCACCCTGTAATTGTGAGGGTACGAGCCTCTCTCATCGCAGAAAAGTTAAAGTATGGTTCCTGTCCTTTGCTGAAGAAATCGGTGAAATGATTACAATATAGTGTAAAAAAAAAATCATACTTACAAAACACAGGGAAAACAATATCCTAGTGTGCCAAGGGTTGGGTCTGGAAAGACAGGGAGGGGATATATATTCTGGACACACTTTCTCTATAAGGGTGAATAAATACAGAGTGCTCACATTCTCATTTTTTAAAAAGGGAGTGATAAGGGAGCTCCTTTCTTCCCTAGTTATTTTCCACTCTGGGATCATTATCTAATTGTCTTTATTATTTGGACAGTGATCCTCAGTAGATCTTGCTTGTAATTTGTAGGTTCTTTTACCCTCTTAAAATTTTTCTTGGAATGAAAGAAGCATCATCACTACTTCATAAGTGCAGTGGTTTGCTTCTTGATTTGATGTGTTTCTCCTGACAAATTAACACCTTTCCTGTGTGGCAGCACACATACACAAAACTTAAAGCAGATGAGATGCAAGAGAGAGCCAGTCTGTGCTGGTCTAAGGTCTCACCATACATGTTCCATGCTCAGGGAGGATAAGGCTTGGCAGAACTCCTAACTCTATTTCTAAGTGAAAAATGAAAATGTGTTGTGTGTGTTTTGCGATCTTGGAAATGCACATTCCAATATCAAGTCCTTTGTGTGCCGCTTGATTTGTCATCCTTACAGCCCTGGCTGGGGTAGCAGCACTGTCACTTTTAGTATTTCTGCCTTTTAGTCCCAGGCCCCAGACTTTGGTGGCACCCTGACATAGCCAAATGCCCCCATTTGGGTTGTTAAGAGCAGAATTCCCTCTGTCAACCTGTTGGGCTCACAGCTATCCCATCTTCCATGTAGCTTACGTCACTCCTCCATTTCCACTTTCGGAAAATATTTTCACTACATTCTTTGAGAGTTTTGTGAGGAGTCAGTGTCATTCTTAAGGTATTGGGGGAAAGCACCAGGCTTAAAACCACAAGATCAGTGCTCAAGCTTTAATCTGTTGTAATTGTAAGAAGAGCTGTCACATACCGATATCCTTTGGGCATTTTGCTTCTCACTCTACCCAGGTAGGTGGTGGTATCCTGTTGTTTGAACACAGAAGACCTTGACTTCAATGTCTGTTAAAACCATCTTCTGTGTATGTATAAAAAGCAACCACTGCATGGGAGTAGACTTTACAGGATTTCACACTTGTATCAAATTCTTGGAGATTTTCCAGGATCATGGTGTCATTAAGAAGCATATTGAGCCTTGGGTTGAACACTGCAGTCACATATGGTTGTGCCCATTATGGGGCTGCTTTCACATTGTTTGACATCTTACTCAGCAAACCAAACAGCCACTCCTATTGTCACAGTATAGCCCATATTTTATAAATGACATATTCTATACTGTGCCCTTTCCCTATTACCTTGTATCTATAAAACAAGAGGTACTTATCACACACTGTGTCATTTAACAACCAGTGTTTACTTTCCACAAATTGTTATAAACACTCATATTCTGATCCTAAAACAGGCTTGGGCAACAAATAACATCTTTGAAGTAAATGAATCAATCAATGAATGGTCTCCATAAATTAAAAAACAACAACAAAACAACTGGTATATCATTTGAGTCATTCCACAATGGTCTTGGAGAAGAACACTTTTCTATTTACAAGAATAATTTGTGTCCCCTTCTTCCCTAATGTGTAGTTGCTTGTATTATTTATTTACTGGGTGATGTTGCTCACCTACTGAGGTTAATGGTAACATTGTCGAAATAATGGGTCAAGTCCTGGATTGAGACTGTTTAATTTTTCTTTACTCTCATCTTTTTCTTTAATACTCATAAAGGATTTGCAAATGTCTGGAGGAAGCTTTTACAAGTAAAGATATGTTTGGATGTCCTGCTAGTATTTGGAAATGTATATTTAATGGTATTTACAGGTCTTTTTATTTTTTCTCTGAATAACTTGCTGTGTTGGAATACCATCATCTGCTACAAGATAGTCTTTTTACTTTGTTTAAATGGGGGTAAATGAGGAGGGGAGTAGGGAGAGGGTGGTTGGGTTATGGACGTTGGGGAGGGTATGTGCTATGGTGAATGCTTTAAAATGTATAAGCCAATTCACAGACCTGTGAATTGACTTTGACTTTACGGTATAGGAATTGCAATGATCTAAGACAGTTGTAGCTAGGGCTTATTTGATAAACACAAGTCCCTGCTCCTGTCTTGGTACATTGTAAAATGCCTTTCCTGTACTGCCCCACTGTGTATGATTTCTCTTCCCCTTTTCTGCTGTCGCTATCATATATGTCCTTCAGAATGCCAGGAATGGGGGTCAACAATGACCTGTAGCCCTGGGACAAATAATACATTATATGCTAATAGAAGTAAAAAAAAATAAATGGGGAGAATGAAATATTCCTATGTAGCAGGCACATTTATAATTACTAAGCCAAATGATATGCAAATTTAGATCCTGTCAGTTTTTAGCCAAGAACATCTCTCCTCACTTCTAGGCCAGATCCATGATATTTCTACAAACAGTATACTGATAGGAATACATCTATGAATCATAGCTTATGGGTGAATATTTAATGCAGTTATGTAATCTCAATTTAGATAAAGTCAAACTCATCCTTGAATAAGGAGACAAGAAAGACCTAGATTCCAATTTCCTTCTATTTTCAAAAGCTGTTAGATTTCTATGTACTTCTCTCTACCCAGGATCTTTGCACAAACAAGACAAGTTCTTTGTTTATAATTTCAGCTATTCCACTCAAGGATAGGTTAGAAACCTATCTACTCTTACCTAGACCAGAAATTGAGAAGAAGCAGCTCACATGCACAGAGGGCAGAAGCAGTCACCTCTTATGGAAATGGGGAGCCCCACTATTGGGCAGAACACATGTTGTTTTTGTAGTGAAAGTAGATGTGTTTGACTTTACGGTATAGGAATTGCAATGATCTAAGACAGTTGTAGCTAGGGCTTATTTGATAAACACAAGTCCCTGCTCCTGTCTTGGTACATTGTAAAATGCCTTTCCTGTACTGCCCCACTGTGTATGATTTCTCTTCCCCTTTTCTGCTGTCGCTATCATATATGTCCTTCAGAATGCCAGGAATGGGGGTCAACAATGATGACCATAAACAAAACAAGAAAAGCCTACTGCTTTTTAACATTAAATTTAAAAAACACTGATAGACTTTATTCTGTGCCAGTCATTGGTATGTGAACATCTTTCTTGAAATGAATCCTTGAATAAGAGGACATTAATATGTATGACAGAACATGAGGCAATATAGTTCTCAAAAATGCTTTTGTTTTGTGTTTTATCTGAAAAGTAATAGTTACATTCACATTTTCCTATTTCTACATAGAAAATCACGTTGGGCAAGGCAAGTGAAGTCCATAAGCTCTCTAGGAACACTGTAATATTTCAATTAGCCTTTCTAAGAAATTCAAAATACTGTCCGGCAAAAATGATTTACAATATACATCATGCTTCTCTATTAAAGCTCTCTGTTTCTTCTCTGTTGAGCTTTACATTTTTATTCCTTTTGTATCTTTATATGCATGCAAGACGTATGACTTGAGCACTTATTGGCAGGGAAAAAGCAATAGGGGGATGTGAATTTTGATGTCCTGTTGTGTTATGTTTACAAGGGAGGATTAAAATGTTCTTGAGGATTGGCTTTTCTTGAAAACCCAAAGAAGTGGTTATAGTCATTAGGAGAACATAGATGGGGATGTGGCTAAAAGTGTCAGGTTTCCATGTTGAGTATTGGCTTCCCATTGTGCTCTGGCACCAAGCACAGAATAGGCACTAAAATAATACTTAATGAATGAAAGAGTGATTGAATGAGCCTAAAGACGTATCCTTATAGAAAGCTTCAGGTGGAACCACAGGAGATAATCTTGATTTGAGAAGAAAGCCCCAAGTTCAATATCAAAAATATCTGTAGGGAAATGAAAAACGTCATGATTTTCCTGCTCTCTCTCCATTTTGAAGCCACAAGAAAGACTTACATAAAGTGGATTTACAGGTGATGGCACAAGGATCAACATACATAATGTCTTACATTTGCTATGACCAACAAGAGGCAAATGTGCCCTCAGTTTAAGATCTGTCTCCCGAGGGGAGCACATCAGAAGAAGAGCTTTGTGACTGAGAGGCAGAAGGACAGGCCCTTCATCTCCACTTCCTGAGTGTAAGCCTTACTTATAAAGTAATTCATCTCTCTATCTGGCTGGTACCACAGAAAACTTTGATTCTTGAATCAAAGCAACTATACCTGAGGTTCCTGGCTTTGAAGGAAAGGATACAGAGAGAATAAAAATCATGATCTTTTAGAAAAGGATACAGGACTATAATTTAGAAGCCTAGGGATGTAGCCTAGCTCCACATCTAACCTGCTGATTGCTTTTGTAATATTCACTTGTCTTCTCTGGGCTTCATTCAGTTTCCTCTTCTGGTAATTAAAGCATTCAACTTATGAACATTCCAGCTCTGAAACTGCCAAAACTTACACAGATAAAACTCAGTGTTAGATTGGAATACTAAGATAGTTTTTGTATCAGATAGCGACCTCATAAGTGATTGCACCTAAATTGAATTTTTCCTATGAATTTTCTAGAGGTTGAGGTACTGGATTAAATTAAGAGTAGATCACAAAATGACATGCCTTGCTGAGAACTTGATGAGGTTACTAGTAATAGTATATCTAAAGACAAGTTTCAATTATTGAACATTTAACATACACCAAGCAATGCACTAAAAGCTTTCCAGGGCTAATGTCACTTAATAATCATTGTTATCTCCATTTTATAGTTGAAAAAATGGAGGCTTAGTGTAAAGAACTCAGACCAGGTCATGCACAGAGTCAGAATTTGAACCCAGGCCTACTTCCCATCATATTAAGAAAACATCTTTTTTTTTTTTTTTTTTTTTATTTATTTATTTATTTGACAGAGAGAGAGAGAGAGATCACAAGTAGGCAGAGAGGGGGAAACAGGCTTCCTGCTGAGCAGAGAGCCTGATGCGGGGCTCGATCCCAGAACCCTGAGATCATGACCTGAGCCGAAGGCAGAGGCTTAATCCACTGAGCCACCCAGGCGCCCCCACAAGAAAACATCTTTTTATGTAGTACATAAAAAGTACTACTTTTAATGTAGTACTACTTTTTATGTAGTACAAGGTTTGTACAGATCATTGAGTCTTCTTTAAGAATAATATGCTGGGGGGCGCCTGGGTGGCTCGGTGGGTTAGGGCCTCTGCCTTCCGCTCAGGTTGTGGTCCCAGGGTGCTGGCATCGAGCCCCGCCTTGGACTCTCTACTCGGCGGGGAGCCTGCTTCCTCCTCCCTCTCTTTCTGCCTGCCTCTCTGCCTACTTGTGATCTCTATCTGTTAAATAAAATAAATAAAATCTTAAAAAAAAAAGTAATATGCTGGTAAAATAATATCATGCATGCCTAGTACTGTTTGTGGCACATGGTGGTTATTCAGTTAATATTATCTATCCCTCTTTTCTTGGCCCTCTATTAAGTATGGGTGATAGAGGGAAAACTTTCCCTTATCTGAGGCAGTTTCAGAATGATTCTGCCTCATGCTAGGGGATCCTAAGGTTGAGTCTATGATTGACTTTCATAGGAAGCTTTACGGAGTATTTGGGCTAGGTGGTGTGTTGGGGGGGTGGGAGGGATGATGGAGGGAGGGAGAGAAATCTAATTCTTTGCTCTTAACTAAAACCACTCTCTTCTATCTTATTCCCTGGAGAATGATTAAGATATGTTTTATTTTTTTAAATAAGGAAGAAGATCATTGACTTTCTCTCAGCAGGCAATTATCACCACTTAGTCTATGTTGAGGAAGTGGGTGTTCCTTGCTTTCTATTGTTAATATGGTGAGAGTGAGGGTGGAGAGCACTTTGAAAAAATATTTGTGTAGGGAGGAGAGATTGAAGTGAACTGAGTAAGAAAGCGTAGGTCCCAAATTACGGTCATAATTGACTTTTTAGAAGACATTTCCTTGAGGTATCTCAGATGCCACTTCCTGAAGGAGATACAGAATATAAAGAAATAAACTTTGGTTCAAGTGCTCTTCATAGATTGTTATTTTTACCTTCATTAATTTTTAGTTTAGGGGCGTAGTTCCTTCTTACAGTTCTAGGAAAGAAAGTAAGCCTGCATATTGACTGTAGGAGGCTAGATTGCAAGATGATGGTGCTAATGGCAGTTAATAGTTATACAGAATTTACCGTGTGCCAAACACTGTTCTAAACTCTTCATGTTCACATTAACTCAGTCCTTACAACAGCCTCTGAAATAGGTTTACCACTTCATCAGTTCTAAAATGTGTTGATGGTGGCTTTGTGATCTTACTATAGGATGCTAATGACAGATTTTTTCACATAACTATCTCCAGTGCTATCTCATTGAGTAACAGTTTAAAAATGTCATGAGTTATAAGACTGTGAAATGTAAGATGCACCCCAATTATAAAGAAGTTAAAATAAGAAAGCATATGCATGCTAGAATTAATAAAATAAAAATTAATTAAAAAATCATTGCCATTTTAATTTTTATTTATTTATTTTTAAAGACTTTATTTATTTTTTTGACAGATCTCAAGTAGGGGGAGAGGTAGGCAGAGAGAGAGAGAGAGAGAGAGAGAGAGAGAGAGAGAGGAGGAAGCAGGCTCCCCGCTGAGCAGAGAGCCAGGATGCCGGACTCAATCCCAGGACCTGGATCATGACCTGAGCTGAAGGCAGAGGCTTAACCCGCTGAGCCACCTGGGTGCCCCCATTCCCATTTTTAAAATGGGGAACCTGAGGCAAGAGGGATTACATTTTCTTTAAAAATTGTTTTTCTTAACACAACATATGACCATTATATTACAGCTGTATTACAGGAAATTGTATAAAATTAGGAAATGATGTATGATATTAATACCTCTCTATCTAAAAATAGAGTATATTTCTGTGCACAGTCTAATTAGTGGTCTTCATTGTAATACTTGTGGTTTTATGTATTTGCTGTATTGTGTCTGGGCCCCCACATAAAATCTTCCTTTCTTGTAAGAGTGCTCCTCTTTATGCAGCTCCTTCATCTGGCTAATTGACTAAGTCTTTAAGACTAAGATTGAAAATAATTTCTGGGGTGCCTGGGTGGCTCAGTGGGTTAAACTCTGCCTTTGGCTCAGGTCATGATCTCAGGGTCCTGGGATTGAGCCCCACATCAGGCTCTCTGCTCAGCAGGGAGCCTGCTTCTTCCTCTCTTTCTCTGCCTGCCTCTCTGCCTACTTGTGATCTCCCTCTGTCAAATAAATAAAATAAATAATTTCCTCTTGGAAATTCCTAAAAAAACTGTTTTTCTTTTATTTATTTTACAAAACTTTTATTTATCTATTTGTTTGGAAGACAGAGTGTGAAGAGGGAGGAGCAGAGGGAGAGGGACAGGCAGACTCTGAGTTGAGTGCAGAGTTCCAGGCTGGGGCTCTCTCAGAACCCTAGGATCAGGACCTGAGCTGAAATCAAGAGTTAGTCACTTAATGGACTGAGCCACCCAGGCACATCAAGGGATTGAATTTTCTAAAGTGAAATAACTGGGGGGCGCCTGGGTGGCTCAGTGGGTTAAAGCCTCTGCCTTTAGCTCAGGTCATGATCCCAAGGTCGTGGGATTGAGCCCCGCATCAGGCTCTCTGCTCAGCCGGGAGCCTGCTTCCCCCTCTCTCTCTGCCTGCCTCTCTGCCTACTTGTGATCTCTCTGTCAAATAAATAAATAAAATCTAAAAAAAAAAAAAAAAAAAGTGAAATGACTGGATTCACATCCAGATGATTTGGTTCTAGAGTCCATGTTCTTGACCTCTACTTTTTTCTCTCAACAATGTGCTGGAATTGAGCCCATGTTAGCATGTGAATAGACTGCCCAAGACCCACTTACTTGTCTTCTCATTGGGGCATTCATGACAGAATGGCACTGAGATCCTACTGAGAGAGGAAGTGTATCTGGTATGTAGGACCTTACTGTAGGGCTGTGGTAAAGATTGTGAAGTACTTGGTGTGTGGGCATCTGACCTTGGCTTCTGACCCATTTTTAACAAAAGTAATGCAATTGGGAAAAACCTTCATGAACTGGCTTCTTAAGCATCAATAGGCTGGAATGCTCACTGCAAATAGTACGCACAAAATGTTGTTTGAGTGTCCCAGATGTCAAATTCTGCACTGTGTGTTTTCAGTGTTTAACTTTCCACTCTAAAATGCCAACATAAACATCATTTACGTTATTTCCATATTTGGGGATTGAAGTATTTTCTTTGTGGAAACTAGGCCCCTGAAATACCACTCAAGACTTGAATAACAAGAATAAGAAAGAGAAATAATTTTTTTAAAAAAGATTTTATTTGTGTATGTGACCTTGTGACAGAGATCACAAGTAAGCAGAGAGGCAGGGAGAGAGAGGGGAAGCAGGCTCCCTGCTGAGCAGAGAGCTAGATGCAGGGTTTGATCCCAGGACCCTGAGATCATGACCTGAGCTGAAGGCAGAGTCTTAACCCACAGAGCCACCCAGGCACCCTAAAACAAAAATAATTTTTTAAAAAGGTTTACTTATTTATTTGACAGACAGAGATCACAAGTAGGCAGAGAGGCAGGCAGAGAGAGAGAGAGAGAAAGGAGGAAGCAGGCTCCCTGCTGAGCAGAGAGCCAGATGCAGGGCTTGATCCCAGGACCCTGAGCCCATGACCTGAGCTGAAGGCAGAGGCTTTAGCCCACTGAGCCACCCAGGCACCCCGACCCAAGTAATTTTCATTAGGTATATTTAGTTTTAGTCAAAGTGGCTAAAGTAGTTTTGTAGGTGTAACCTCTTTGAACTCAACTCTTTCATTCTGAACTAAAATGAACCATTCAGGGGGCACCTAGGTGGCTCAGTTGGTTAAGCATCTGCCTTCAGCTCAAGTTGTGATCCCAGGGTCCTGGGTTCGAGCCCCATATCTGGCTCCTTGCTCAGCAGAGAGCCTGCTTCTCCCTCTCCCTCTGCCTTCCACTTGTACTTGCTTTCTCTCTCTCTCAAGTAAATAAATAAATAAAAACAAAAAAAAATGAACCATTCAGTTTTTGTTTTTTTTTTTTTAACAAGTATGGGTTTAGTAGCATGAACTGCAGTGTTTTATACAGATTTGAACCTGTTTTTAGGCTGGTCATAACTTCTTTTGCGATCTTCAGGTCAATTTAAAATGAAAATGTTTTAAATCAGCCAAAAAAGATCAGAATTACTTTGAAAGTGTTCTGTGTTGACTCAGCAAATGACTCTGAGCCAGTCAGAATTCCTTTATGCTAGAAATGTGTTTTGAGTGACTCAGAGATAATTTCAGAGATTGTGTTAGGTCTTCAGGGCCAGTCTGGTCTGTCTAGAATGGGGTAAAGAGGGTGAGCTAAAATTTACTGAGTGTCCAGCATATGCCAACCATTGTGTTGGGTGCTTCACAAAGCATCTTGTTTAATCTTTAGAACAATGGTGTGAAGGAGTGTATAGTATCTTCTTTTTCATAGGATGGAAACCTGAATCCAAGACTCAGAGACATCTGAGGTATGCAGGAAAAATGGAATTTAGCCCAGGTCAGCTTGACTTTGGAGGTCATGTGTTTCCTAGTAGGCTACCTTGTATGATACAATACCTGGTCACCTTTAAGCCCAACATGCATTTGTGGAAGTGTGAGTAACAGACAATAAGCTTGGAGACAGACAGGAACCTGGAGTTAAGGGATTTGTATTCTAGACTATGTAAATGAGTTAACCTTTATGGGTTCTATTTCATCCTTTGGAAAACTGAACCCAGAAAGTGAGAGGTTTTAGACATTTATTTTCAGATTAACGAGGCAGATTGCCTAGAGGTGTGATCTGAAGAGTGCAAACTATGATTAATATTGATGGTGATATTTATATACCTTCAGTAGTGGTATTGGTTTGTTATGATTGTTATGTTTGTTTATGATGTCTTGATTTGGGAACAAACTGTTATGTATTGCTGTCAATATGAATAGAAAATCTCACAAAGAAAATCTTAAGATTTATATGTGTGATTCTTCTCCCATGATAAGTAAACACAGTAAATTTTGGTGCAGCCAATAGAGTTTGATCTGTCTTTGAATTCCATTCAAGTAGATTTAGAGAGTTCTAGAAGAGTGATGCCATTGTTGACAGCATTTTCTTCTACACCTTAAGTGATATAAAAACATAGATGTGGAAATGACCACCCTTAGTTCAAATTAAAAAGTAAAGAGGAAGTAAGGTAACCACAGTGTTGTCTTGTATCATTCTCATTGCAGAATTTGGAGTTGCTTTCTGCTTCTTCATTTATTTTTAGAGGAACCTCCAAAATGATTAAACATTATCTGGACCTGCTTTTCAATTCTTAACTCTAATTAATGAATAACTTGGAGCTAAATGAGATCCTATGATATGATGGACTAGAATATTTATTTGTACCCTGTTGGTCATCTTCTAGAGAAGAATTCTGTTATATACCATTAATACTGGCAACTTAAACCTGTGAATACAGAAGCTATAATATAGGGAAGCCATTATCTGTGAAGTGTCATTCTTTATAGTTTGTAAATAGAATTATGAATGTTTGTGGAGTCTCTGCCCTTATCAGCTGACTAGCCATATCTGAGTATTAGGTCCCAGATCTTTGCTGAGGCAGTATGAGGAAGTAAATTGCAGTGGCTCTTGGGGGTCAGTGTTCAGGAATTTTGAGCATAAGGTGAGTCACCAAATTGAGGATGGGGTGGGGGTTGGAACCCTTGAAAATCAATAAATGTCCTTCATTGAGCTTTTATTAATTTTGAGGATCTATAAAAATAATCCCATAGGAAGCATTGAGAATTGTAAAGTTTCTCAATATGAGGCTGGGTGAAATTAGACATTGGGAGGAAAATCAGCAATATCTAATGTAGGGCATCTAATGTGTGGGGGTGATGATGGGATGGGTGAGGATGCATGTTTGAATGACATGTGGAGTTGTCAGTGGTGGTGGGATAGCTGGATATTTCCCTGATTTTTCTGGAGGGTTTATTGGTATTAGAAATGTAAGCACAAAAAGAAGTAAGCCTTTCCTGGAGATAGACTACATTTTCAGCTGGACCGATACTTTGATTAGTTGCAATCTATTTAAGGAATAATAACAAGTCATGAAAAGTGTTCATTGATAAAAGATAAAAATTACCATGGTTATTAGGTCTTGTTGGTGAAAACAAGAATTTTTCTTCTCTAAGGCAGACTTTCATTTTAGTCAGTATCTAAGACCTGAATTGGTAGCATTTCTTGTTTGAGTACCAAGGCAAGTATAGAGAGATGAGCACTTTGTAATGGAACTATGATCTCTGGATAGTGACTGGCCAAATCTGGAACTTAGCTCCCAGGGGAGCAGTGGTATTCTGAAAAGTCTGACTTAATATGTGGTATATAATCATCATCATCATCACCATCATCACCATCATTACCATCATCACCATCATCAAAATAAGGAAGCCACAGGAGTGCCTGGGTGGCTCAGTGGGTTAAGCCTCTGCTTTGGCTCAGGTCATGATCTCAGGGTCCTGGGATGGAGCCCCACATCGGGCTCTCTGCTCAGAAGGGAGCCTGCTTCCTCCTCTCTCTCTTTGCCTGCCTCTCTGCCTACTTGTGATTTCTCTCTCTGTCAAATGAATAAACAAAATCTTAAAAAAAAAAATAAGGAAGCCACAGCCAAATTTTACTTGTGAATTTAGTATAGCCTTTGAAGCAACTATAATGACCTTTGAAAATGAATAGGATAAGTGAAATTGCCTAGATGTCCAAGTAAAAGAGAAAAACCAAGGATCTAGCACTAGGAGACTTTGAAAAAGAAAGGGGAATTGGAACCACTTGTACCCTAAGAATTATTATTATTCCTGTAACATTCTCCTTCCTTCTTTCTTTTTTAAAGTTGTTACTCTGTGTGATCTGCATGTAAAACTTAGTGCTGGTTATCTTCTTAATTTTTATTCTTACTTGGAATTTTTGTCTTAATGGTACTATAATATGTACATTAAATTTAAATTAAACTGTTATTTATTATTTTACTAACATCTCATCTAGCAAATTATTAGGTCCTTGGGGGCAGTGAATACTATCTAATCATCTTCACAGAACCCTTTGGCATATAGGTGTCAAACAGTAATTATTGAGCTGGGTATTAATATAACTCACCTTATTCATGGAAGATGCTAATATTTCTTATTGGCTTTTTAGGAAATATGCATTTGTTTATATTTTATAGGTGAACCACTGAGTTCTTCATTATGTCTGATGGCGACTACGATTACCTCATCAAGTTTTTGGCTTTGGGAGACTCTGGAGTAGGGAAGACCAGTGTACTTTACCAGTACACAGATGGTAAATTTAACTCCAAATTTATCACGACAGTGGGCATTGATTTCAGGGAAAAGAGAGTGGTAAGTTCTATATAAAAAATGTGATCTCTGAATCAGCATTTGCCTGTCTGTCTAGTTTATTTTGTAGGAATTAGAAGGACAAAGTTTGGAATATAAAATTGAAGGGTGCATGCGAAAGTGTATCATGTTCAGTCTAGGAAATGTGATTTAAAAGTTTGTGCTGAGGGACCTTTATTATAAAACCAATGAGACGAATGTGAAGAATTCTTTCAAAATTTTCCCTTGATACCCTTTTGACATGCATGTTCCCTCAGAACACCTCAAAGTTATTTGTCTACATTTGTTATGAAGCCTACAGACCCCCCTAGCATTCTGCTCCTGTTTTGTGGACTATTTCTTCTACCTTTGATGTCATTTTTAGTAGCCTTTGTCTTAATTCAATCCCACTTGGAACACTAACTGGCAGACTCATTGCTCCTGCCAGGAAGGTGAGGTTGGCGTGGGAGTGAGAATGCCACTAGTCTATGTTGACCTGGGAAGTAACCAAGGGAACATGGAGGTTCTACTGGATGGTGAAGGAAGAGGCTCTTTTTTCTTTTCTTTAAGGGACCATAGGACTGAAAGTTATGCTGGTGGAGGGCAGGGGAGGAGGTCACTGTATCAGAGTTGCAGAGAGAAGATGGCCTTCATCATGAACTATATTTCTTGTTGAAAAACTGACTGTTACCATGAAGCAGGTCAACAAGTGGCCAAGAGACAAAGATCTTTCACTGCTGGAAAAGATAAATGGTGTCTGGCTTCTAGGGTAAAAGAATTCATTCCCTCTTACTCACTTGAGGTCTTTTCTTCCAGTGTCAGAGAATCTTAGAGACTCAGACCCACTGAGTAAGAATAGGATTTCATTAACTTTTTAGTATTGACATATAATTGCTAGAATCAGTATATATATGTGATAATATTTATTCCCATTTTATAACCTTGTTTTTAAAAAATCACTTTATTGACATATAATTCACATGACATAAAATTCACCCATTGAGAGTGTACAATAGGGATACCTGGGTGGCTCAGTGGGTTAAGCCACTGCCTTTGGCTTAGGTCATGATCCCAGGGTCCTGGGATCGAGTCCCACATTGGGCTCCTCGGTGGGGAGCCTGCTTCTGTCTCTGCCTCTGCCTGCTTGTGCACTGTCTGTCTGTCTCTCTCTCTGACAAATAAATAAATAAACAAGATATTTAAAAAAAAAAGAAAGTGTACAATATGTGGGTTTTAGTATATTCACAGTTGTGCCTTTTAGCAGTCATTCCCCATTTATCCTCCTGCTAGCCACTAATCTATTCTCCATGGATTTAGCTTTTCTGGACATATCCCATCAATGGAATCATACAATATGTGGCCATTTCTGTCTGGCTTATTTCACTTAGCATAATGTTTTCAAGGTTCATCCATGTTGTAGCATGTATCATAACTTCATTCTTTTGTGTGACCGAATAATATTCCATTGTATTGGTATGCCTCATTTTGTTACCCATTCATCTATTGATAGACGTTTGGGTTGTTTTACTTTTTGGCTATAATGAATAGTGCTTCCATTAACAGTCATATATATTTTTTGTGTAGACTTATGTTTTCAAGTCTCTTGGTTATATACCTATGCTATATGGAATTGATTTGCCTTATGATAACTCTCTATTTAACTTTGAGTAACTTCCAGATTTTTCTAAAGATGCTACACCATTTTACGTTCTTACCAGCAATCTTGTTTTCCATTTTCACCATATCCTCACCAATTCTTGTTATTGTCTATTTGATTATAGCTATTCTGGTGAGTGTGAAGTGGTATCTCATTATAAGTTTGACATAAATTTCCCTGATGACAGATATTTTTGAGCAATCATTTCTTTCATGTGCTTTATTAGCCATTTGTATATCATCTTTGGAGAAATATCTATTCTGATTATTTGCTGGTTTAGAAATGGGATGTCTTTTTATTCCTTACTTTAAAGAGTTTTAAAAATATATTTTGGATAGGGGCGCCTGGGTGGCTCAGTGGGTTAAGCCTCTGCCTTCGGCTCAGGTCATGATCCCAGGGTCTTGGGATCGAGTCCCACATCGGGCTCTCTGCTCAGCGGGGAGCCTGCTTCCTTCCTCTCTCTCTCTCTCTCTCTCTCTCTGCCTGCCTCTCTGCCTACTTGTGATCTCTCTCTGTCAAATAAATAAATAAAATCTTTTATAAAAAAAAATATATATATATTCTGGATAAATGTTCTATATATGGACAAATATCTATTTATAGATATGAATATATATATATGGATAAATATATTCTGGATAAATTATATATATACACACATATATGTATATGTGTGTATATATATAATATATAAATATATTCTGGATAAATTATATATATACATATACATGTATTTATACTATATATATCAATGTGTATATATACACACATATATATACATGTATATGTATATATAATTTATATATGTATACATATATACATATACATGTATATACACATGTGTATATACATATATGTACATACATATATACACATACATATATATATACATATACATATATATAATTTATCCAGAATATATTTATCCATATGTATATGTATATATATAAAAATTATAGCCCTTATAGCCCTTATGTTTAGGTCTATGGTCCATTTTGGGTTAATTTTTATATATGGTGTGAAGGGGGTCCAATTTTTTTTTTTTTTTTTGCATAGGGTATCCAGTTGTACCAGCAGCATTTTATTGCAAAGACTATGCTTTCCCCCATGAACCGTCTTGATGCTGTTGTTGAAAATCAGTTGACCATAAATATAAGTGTATATTTTTGGACCCTCAATTCTGTTCCATTCATCTAGATGTTTATCCTTAAACCAGTACTTACCTTGCTCTGCATTGTACTAAGTTTTGAAATCGGGAAGCACGAGTCCTCCCTCCCACTTTGTTCTTCTTTTTCAGGATTGTTTTGGATTCCTAGAAATTCCATTTGAACTTTAGGTTCAGCTTATCAATTTCTACCAAGGAGCCAGCTGAGACTCTGATAGGGATTGCACTGAATCTTTAGATCAATTTGGGGAATATTAGTATCTTAACAATATTACATCTTCTGACCCATGAACATGAGATAGTTTGCCATTTATTTAGATCTTTAATTTCTTTCAACAATGTTTTATAGCTTTCAAAGTGTCAGTTTTATGCTTCTTTGTTCATTTTATTCTTAAGTATCTTATTTTTTATGCTACTGGAAATTGAATTGTTTTCTTAATTCACTTTGAATTGTTATTGCCGGTGTATAGACATATACAATTTATTTTGTAAATTCTTCTTGTACACTGAAACCTTGATGACCTTATTTAGTAGTTTTAATTGTGTGTGTGTGTGTGTGTTTATTCCTTATGGATATATATATATTATATATATATATTCCTTATGGAATATAGATATTCCTTATATATCAATATACAAGATCATGTCATCTTCTGTTTTACTACTTCTTTTCCAATCTGGATATCTTTTTTTTCTTGCCTAATTACCCTGGCAAGAACCTCCAATAAAAGTTGAATAGAATCTATGAGAGAGGACATCCTTATTTTGTTTGATTACAGGGAGAAAGCATTCAGACCTTCACCATTAATTGTAATGTAAGCTCTATGTTTTTCATAGATGCTGTTTTTCAAGTTGACATTCTTTTTTACCTTTGAGAGTTTTTATCTGAAAGACATTAAATATTTTCAGAGGGTTTTTTTTTTTCTGCATCTGTAGAGATGGTCATGTGGTTTTGTCTTCTGTTCTACCACAGTGTGTTGTATTGTTTTACTGTATTATGACTTTCTCTGCTTGACTTATTTCACTTAGCATAATCTCCTCCAGTCCCATCCATGCTGATGCAATTGTTGGGTATTCATCCTTTCGGATGACTGAGTAATATTCCATTGTGTATATGGACCACATCTTCTTTATCCATTTGTCTGTTGAAGGGCATCTCCACTCTTTCCATAGTTTGGCTATTTGTGGACATTGCTTCTATGAACATTGGGGTGCATGTGGCCTTTCTTTTCACTACATTTGTATCTTTGGGGTAAATACCCAGTAGTGTAATTGCTGGGTCACAAGCGTAGCTCTATTTTTAACTTTTTGAGGAACTGCCACACTGTTTTCCATAGTGGCTGCACCAATTTGCATTTCCACCAACAGTGTAAGAGGGTTCCCATTTCTCCACAACTTCTCCAACATTTGTTGTTTCTTGCTTTGTCAATTTTTGTCATTCTAACTGGTGTAAGGTAGTATCCCAATGTGATTTTGATTTGAATTTCCCTGATGGCTAATGATGATGAACACTTTTTCCTATATGTTCTTAATGGAGTGACCTTTTATCATTACAAAATATCCTTCTTTGTCCCTATTAAGTTTTTGTCTTAAAAGTTTTTTTTTTTTTCTTTTTCTTTCTGGTATTAGTGTAGCCTCTCCAGCTGTCTTTTAGTTACTGTTTGCATGGTATTTCACCCTCATCCTTTTATTTACAACCTCTATGTATCTTTGAATCTAAAGTATGTCTCTTGTAGACAGTACAGGGTTGGGTCTTATTTTTAAATCCATTTTGCCGATTTCTGCCTTTTATTTGGAGTATTTAATTCATTTATATTCATTTTTTAAGATTTTATTTATTTATTTGACAGAAAGATTACAAGTAGGCAGAGAGACAGACAGACAGAGCGGGGAAGCAGACTCCCTACTGAGCAGAGAGCCTGATGCAGGGCTCGATTCCAGGACCCTGAGACCCTAACCTGAGCTAAAGGCAGAGGCTTACCTCACTGAGTCACCCACGTGCCTTAGTTCATTATATTTAATATAATTAGTGATAAGAAAGGATTTATGTTTGCCTTTTTTTACTTGTTTTCTATGTGTCTTATTTTTTGTTCCTTTGTTTTTTCATGACTACTTTATTTTGTGTTAAATACTTTCTAGTATTTCATTTTAATTCTCTTGTCATTATTTTTACTATATATTTGAGGTTTTGTTTAAATAATTCCCCTAGGGATTATAATTATCATTTTTAATTTTTAACAATCTAGTTTAGATTAATACCAACTTAATTTCTTTACTATCATGAAACTGTGTTTACATATGGCTTCACTTCCTACTCCTTCCTTTGCACTTATTGTCAAACAAATTCTATCTTGTTATGTTATGTGTCTAACAATGTGTCTAAATCAACAGATTTATAATTATTCATGCAGTTGTATTTTAATCAGATGGAAGAAAAGAATTAAAAAATACTTTAAAGTACTTAATTTAAAATTTAAAAATATTAAAAATACTTTAAATTGAATAAAAAAATAAATTATACTTTCTATTATATTTATCTATGTAGTTATATTTCTGGTGCTTTTCATTTTTTATGGATTTGACTTACTGCACAATGTCCTTTTATCTCAGCCTGAAGCACTGTATTTATTATTCCTTATAGAGCAAGTATGCTGGTGATGAATTTTTTGTTTTTGTTTATCTGGGGATGTCTTACTTTCTCTTTCGATTTTAAACAATAATTCTTGGTTGATAGTCTTTTTTTTCTTTCAGCACTTTATGTCATCTTACTGCCTTTTGGCTTTTATTGGTTTTAATAACAAATCAGCTGTTAGACTTATTAGATCCCTGTGTGTGAGGAATCATTTTTTATTTGCTGCTTTTAAGATTCTCATTATGTCTTCAGATTTTGACAGCTTGATGAAGTGTCTAGTCAATCTCTATTAATTAATTGGTGCCCTCTTGAATATGCAGATGAATGTTTTTCATCAAATTTTGAAGGTTTTTGGTTATTATGTCTGCAAATTTTTTTCTGCCTCTGTATGTCTCCTTTTTTAGGATTGCCAGTATGTATATGTTGGTATGTTTGATGGTTCCATAGGTTTCTGAGACTCTGTTCATTTTCCTTTACTCTTTTTCCATCTGTGCCATGGCCTAGATAACTCAACTGACCTGTCTTCAGATTCAGTGGTTATTTCTTCTGCCAGTTCTAGTCTGCTATTGAAACTCTCTAGTGAATATTGCACTTCAGTTATTGTACTTTTTAACTCCAGAATTTCCATTTTCTTTTTATATTATCTGTCTCTGTTAATATTCTCTATTCAGTGAGGCATTATTCTTTAATTCTTTAAAAATTTTATTCACTTATTTTAGAGAGACAGAGAATAAGAAAGGACAGGCAGGGGTAGCAGCAAAGGGAGAAGGAGAAGCAGGCTCTTCACTGAGCAGGGAGTCTGATGCAGGGCTTGATCCCAGGACCATTGGATAATGACCTGAGCTGAAGGCAGATGCTTAACCAACTGAGCCACCCAGGAGCCCTTATACTTTAATTCTTTAGACATGATTTCCTTTAGTTCTCTGAACATTTTTATAATAGCTGATTTAAAATCTTTTTCTAGTGAGTTCAACATCTGGCCTTCCTTAAGGGTGGTTTCTCTTGATTTCTTTTCCCCTGCTGTGTATGAGCCATACTTTCCTGTCTCTTTTTGTGTCTCATAAACTTTGTTGAAAACTGGACATTTTAAATAATATAATCTGGCAACTTTGGAATCCGATTTCTCCCCTTTCCCAAGGGGGGGAAAGGGCAGAGGGAGAGGGAGAGAGATAATTTCAAGCAGACTCTGTGTTGAGCACAGAGCCTGACATGGGGCTCTATCTCACAACCCTGACATCATGACATGAGCTAAAATCAAGATTCGGACAATTAACTGACTGAGCCACCCAGGTGCCTCTGAGTAGTCAGATTTCTTGAATCAGTAAGTCTTTCAGTTTTTTATGACACACTCTGTATGTGTGTGTGTTCATTTTGGGACAGGTGCTAATGCTCCTATGGATAGTTCACAACTCTGCCTTAGCTTTCACTTCCTGCTTGAAAAGAGCCTCAAAGTTAACTAGAGATGTGATAATTGGTTCTTTTCAAGTCTTTCCCAGGCATATGTACAACACTATGTATGAGACTGGCCTGGTACATTCCAAGGAATATTTTGGAACTTTTCAAATCTCCCCATGGACATCTCATTTCCCTATTTTTGTCTTCAAGTTTTTTGGTTAGGATTTTGTTAGCCCCAGTTGGTACTGCTGCCTTTGGTAGCTGTGATGTTAAATAATTGGTCCGGATTATTTTCAACAAATGCCCTAAGGGTAAGGTTACTATAGAGCAAGCTCTAAGTTTAGCAAAGTCAAGTCAAGGCCTGGGAATGGAGCTTTAAAGGCAACTTTCAGATGGTTCTCTGGAGATGAGACTTTGCGTAGCTTCAAACCTGTTTTGCCTCTACCCCCTTCAGTGATTACTATGCTGATTGTTTTCATAGCTACCATAATAGTGCATTTCTTGGTTTTTCAAGGCTACTGAGGAGCTTGGAAGAGTGGTTTGGGAATAGGATAAATTAAAACAGCACAAAGTTTACTGTTTTTACTGATATTCAGCCATTTTTCTTGATTAGATGCTTCTTGGAACATTGTGAGTCTTAATTTTCAGTGTTTGGAAAAAGTGAATTTGACATTTTTTGCCAGCGTTTCATTGCTTTTATGGAGGAAGAGGTCGTCAGAGGTCCTTCCTATAAAATTGCTTTAGAGTACTTTTTAAAGATGGGCTAGGGAAAAATACTAGTGACTTGAGGGAACTTTGAGGAAAAGTAAGCAGACTATTTTTTAATACAAATTATGTGTTATATATATTTAATAATATATTTATAAAAATATATAATGTGTATATTTATGTTTTAATACAAATTATTGTATTATCCAAAGACAATTATTTGGACTAATATAAAAATAAGGTTGCGTTCCAGATGGAATATTTTTAGAAGTCTAGATGCTTATGGGATCTTTACTGAATAGAAAAGTGAGAAGAATTAATTGTTTTCAAAAGTTTTCTTTTTCTCTTTCATTTTGCTATTTTAGGTGTATAGAGCCAATGGACCCGATGGAGCCATTGGCAGAGGCCAGAGAATCCATCTGCAATTATGGGACACAGCAGGGCAGGAGAGGTATGAGATCTTTAGTTATGTGTTCCTTACTGGAGGAAAGGGAAAACCAGCTATGCCCTTCACACCATACCTGAGCAGGAAAACGCCAGCTGATTAGTTGACTTGGACCTAGATCAGACATGCTGCTAAATTAGCAGGAAATCTATCAGTCTGAAATGATAATGATGTCTCTTTCATACAAGGTCAAAGGAAAAATGAATCCTTTTCCAAATAGACTATCTTACTTATACAGTTTCTACTTCTTCAGTCTTTCTCCTGTCTCCTCCTCCTTTCTCCTCCACCTCCTTCCTCCTCCTCCTTCGTTTTGCTTGTTCTTGTTCTTCTTGTTCTTCATGTTATTGTTCTTTAAGATTTACACACTTTTCTCCATTTACCTTTGCTGTTTACACAGCTAAAAAGACAACTTCAGATTTACATGCATTACTCTTACCTGGTTATTGAAACCTCACAGAAAATCTGATTAGAATTAACTCATATGGTCAGAAGTTGCTTGATCAAAATAAGTCGCATGAAATCTTGATATAAAATTTCTTTTAGTTATAGCTACTGTTTTCTCTCACAGTTTCTTTGAAGTACTGTGTTTTTTATTTTTTTAAAAAACCTTTATTTATTTGAGAGAGAGAATGTGCCAGGGTGGGGGAGGGGGAGGGTGTGAGGGAGAGAGAAACTTCGGCAGACTCCACACTGAGTGGGCTGAATCCACACTTGGGGCTCAATCTCAGGATCCTAAGATCATGGCCTCAGTCAGAACCAAGAGTCAGACACTTAACTGACTGAGCCACCCAGGTACCCCTGAAGTATTCTGTTTTTTAACTTTTTCTTATGGAAATCTTCAAAGATATACTGCAGAGGATAGTATAATAAAATCATATACGTATTTCCCAGTTTCAGTAGTCATTGATTTGTGGCCTATCTTATTTCACGTATACCTCCATCCCTTCTTATCCAACCCACCAAATTATTTTGAAGCAAATTCCAAATGTCAGATGTTTTCATTTATAACTACTTTGGTATGTATTCCTAAAAGATAAGGACTCTTTTTGTAAAAACATTGATTAGAAATATTGGAGAAAACTTAGAAGATTAGATGGCAATTTCATACTAGTATTTTCTTTCCTGGAATCTCTGCCTGTCAGTTGCTGACTTTACATAAAAATAAAGTAGAAACTGACTTTTAGAGGGAGAGGAGAGATGGCAGGATAAAGCCTTAGAAGAGAGAGTACCAAGAAAGGATATGGTCTGAGTCAATACTACTCCCACCGTAAAGCCAAAGAAATGGTTAGCAGACTTATGAGACCTCTTTAGAGACTGAAATTAAAAGGTAACGGAACCCACTATAACATCAAGTGAAGCGGAACTTTCTCGGGATAAGGAAAACATACATAGCAAGAACCATTGCTTTAGGCCTATTTAACTAAGTAAATTCTTTTTTTTTTTTTTTTTTTTTAGATTTTATTTATTTATTTGACAGAGAGAGACACAGCGAGAGAAGGAACACAAGTGGGGGAGAGGGAGAAGCAGGCTTCCAGCTGAGCAGAGAGCCCAATGTGGGACTCCATGTGGGGCTCGATCCTAGGACGCTGGAATCATGACCTGAGCTAAGGCAGACGCCCAATGACTTAGCTACCGAGGTGCCCCTTGACTAAGTAAATTCTTGACTGAGACTATGGGATCATGAGCTAGTTCTTGTGATCCCTGTCTAGCAGTCTGATTTTTCAAATCACATGGTCCATTAACACATAAACTTATGTAAGCAATAAATGTCTTACATACTTTTGGAATATCACCATCCAGTTTGTTTTTTTAATTTTTAAAAATCTACAGAGACCATTTTTATTTTATTTATTTTTATTTAGCTCTGGTATAATTAATATACAGTGTTATATTCATCTTGGGTATACAATAGAGTGACTTTGCATCTCCATACATTTCTCAGTGCTCATCGTAAGTGTCCTCTTAATCCCCTTTATCTGTTTCATCCTTTCCCCCTTCCCCCTCCCCTCTGGTATCCATCAGTTTGTTCTCTGTAAGACTGAATTCCAAATACAACTTTGGTAATTGTTGGTGTTTTATGAAGTCTCAGTATATTTTCAAGTATTCTTTCTGACTTTAGATACCTATTTGGTAGCATAATTTGCTAAATCCTGTGTAATAAAGAGATACAATTTGCATGTATAATGTGAAGTTATTAGAAACAATGGCACATTATTAAACATCTAATTTGTTATTGATGAATTATTGAAAGAGACTGAGGGCACTATTGGTAGTTTTATATTTCAGGAGTGGGGTCATGATTTAGCTGACCTATCTGCTTTTACGTTCCTAGGTTTCGTAGCTTGACAACAGCCTTCTTCAGAGATGCTATGGGGTTTCTTCTGCTTTTTGATCTGACGAATGAGCAGAGTTTCCTCAATGTCAGAAACTGGATAAGTAAGTGCTATTGTTTCCATCTCCCACTCCCCACTTCCCACAATACAGTGCTCTCTTAAATTCTACTTCTGTTTTAAGTTGTTTTGGAGGAGCTCCTAGTACTATTTTACTTTGGAGGAAAGATTACTGAGATACTCTGCTTTTCCTAGTAATACTAACTTTGATTTGTTGAGTAGTTCTTATCTTGGTGGCACATGGCAGCACTTTACATGTGGAAAACAGAGGATGCTGTTACCCATTTTATAGATAAGGAAAGAGAAACCTATAAAAGTTAAATCTCTGAGTATCTGCTTGCCTATTTTATGCTGTCAGAATTTATATCACCAGGGTGTAATACATCTATTACATAGACATAAATATCTTTTGAAGGCTTAGAAGATCATACCCCTGGCTCCATGTCTCTTCTTTACTCAGAGTTCCCTTTTTTTCTTTTAACGTCAGGGAAGTTGCCAGAAGGATCTCATCATGGAAGACTCTAAAATTACATTGGCAAAAGTGGTCCCCAGTACTATAGCCACACCCAGAAACTCACGTGCACAGAGACACGTATGTAAACATACACACACGCTCATCTTGGCTCTTTGCAGAGATCCTGATCTCCCAAATGGTTGGCTAACAGCCACTTAAAATCCTACCACTTGATCAAATAAATAACAGCTTGCAAATTTACATTTTTCTCCATTAGTTGTATTAGTGTAAACCCAGAGAATCTGTTGGGGAAGTCTGTGGTGTTAAATTCTTAACATCCAAATCCTTAAAATGAAAATATGGACTTAAAATACCGACAATTTAAAAAATAACTTGGTGTTTTGGTATTACAATGAAGTCATTGGCTGTGGTTTTCATAGCCTTTTGGTTTGATAACCTTATTTTTAAGAATGAGTTTTTAAATAAGTAATTTACATGGTGCATCATGATTTTCAAAGCATTTTCACATACTTTGTACCTGATCCTCACAAGCACTGTGGGTGAAGATTCAGACAAGTGACGTGTCTTTATTTTAGGATAAGGACTGTCATAAACCCATCTGTTTTCACAGATAAAAATGGAAATTCTGAGACAGATAAATCTTGCCTATCTGGACTTTTTAGCTGATTAGATAAATAACAAAATTATGTGAAATTATGTGTAATGTATACATTTTATTTTGTTATCCTTATAGTGTAAGAGAATTCTTACTGCACATTAGGTAGAAAAAACTTACACATTTTGAGGATTTCATATCTTCAATGGAAACTATTCTCCCCCAACCCGCCTTTGGAAAAAAAAGTTAATGTTGAGGATCAAAGATAATAATATCAAATCTTCACTAGGAACAGTAATTTATTGTCTATACATTTTATTTACCTCCTGCCTGTTAGCATTTTGAATATTATAGGGATTATTTATTTCTTCCTTTTGGGGGGTGCAGGCTAAAACAAAGGCACTGTTGCCTTAAACAAGTAGCTGGCTCCTGGCCCTGAGTGGCCTGGGGAGAGGAGAGCAGGTCTGCACCCTTCCTTTGCAGGCTGCCTTGACAGTCAGTTCTCCCGTGACTCCAAAGCTGTTCATGCCCCTTGGAAAGGGGATACATGCAAATCGAAAGGTGAGCCCTGCTGAATTCAGAAGACTGAACAGAAAGCTGAGTTCTCTCAGCCTGCTACATGGAAGGAATCAGGTAGTGTTGTATTCACTTACCTATCTTCCTAGAGCTCAGAGAATGAGCAAGTCATGCCCTTAAGTATTCTTCATTGAGTGGCAGCCTATTTTGTAAAGAAATTTTAAAGTAGTCTGAATTTCTAAACATTGTTTCTGTAACCTCACATGAATGGTATAAGAGCCCAACAGGTATATATTTTACATGTTTTTGCCTGTATATTTTTATTCCTATTATTCTGCCTGTCTAAAAGCGGTCCCCACACCCACTCCCTCCATAACCACCCCTTTTAAAAAACTGGTTGGAGTTCTGCTTATTCTTTAAAATATGGCAAATTATGGGCTCCATGAAATTTCCTGTAACTGTAGTTGGATTAAATTTTTTCCTTCCTCTCAACTGCTATTATATTTTGTACTACCTATAGGATTTTTAGTGGCTTTTAACCACTATGAGTTGTAGTAGTTACTTATGTATGTGTCTTTTTCTTAGTGGGATTTTTTTTAAAGAATTGATTAATTTGCTTTTTATATAATTAATTCAGTCTTTGTAGAAAAATTAGGAAGGAAGAAATAAAAGGAAAAATCACCAATAATTGCACTTCCTGGAGTCTCCAAAATAAACAAATGGTATTAAACATCATTATTGGTGATACTTCATAGCACTTGTAAATGCCTTCACATATTAATGTAGTGGTTCTCAAGTATGATTGTACATCTAGATCACCCAGGGAGCTTGTTAAAACACAGATTCTGGGTTCCATATCCAGCATTCCTGATTCAGTAGCCTTGGGGTGCAACCTGAGAATTTACATTTCGAACAAGTTCCCTAGTGATGGGAAGGCTCATGGACCATACCTGGAGAATCACTGAATTAACTCACTTAATCCACACCTTAACCCTGCAAAGAAAGTACCATCATTATTACCATTTACACATGAGGAAACGACTTCCTCAGGGTCACACAGCTAGTAAACAGTAGACCCAGGATTCAGTCTCAGATACAGTCAGTCCTGAGTTCATGCTCATAATCATGACACTGGACATGTGTGGGATCAATAGAGCACAGAGCCACTCTGGAGACTGGAAAGGTTTCACTATGGAGGTAACTGAGAGGCAAGTCTTAAAAGAAGGGTGGAAATTCATGGAAGGAAGGTGGTGGTTGGGTATTCAAGCACATTGGAACAACATGTGTACCGTCTTGGAGGAAAGAAAGCATATGGCCACTATTGGAAACATACACAGTTTGGTTTTGCCTATGTAGGCCTTGTTCCCTAGCTGTCTCTTGAGGGCAAAGGTCAGGGCCCTGAAATTCTGTACCAAGTATCTGGCCGATGTTGATGACCACTGAATTCTTGCTGACTAGATTTTCTCTTGATAAGATATAATGAACAGGACTTTGTAATGAGGAACTAAAATGTCAACACTTTTCTGGTTAACTATGATAAATAAATTGGGCCATACCAACTTTGAGTTATGTCTTATTGAGAAAATTTGGGCTGCTTTAATCTCATTATGAATAAGATGAATAAGAAATAAAGCTTTATTTTACTTCTTTGAAGATTAAACTATTTAGCTTAATGAAACTCTTTTTGTTTAATTGCTTTTTAAAAGTATGCCCATTTACAGGTTTTCAGGTGAAAAGAAATAAACGCTGTGGAATAAGAATTGTAGTCTTCTGCTTCCCCTTAGTTCTGGTGACAGAGTCATTTCCTGTTTATTCTAGAATGGTTTTCTCTCATTTAATCTTAAATCTTTCTTATTTTAATTGAATTGATTCTGCCTTAGGATAATAGAAAAATGTGAAAGCATTTCATATAGAAACAAGCTAGTTCATTCAAAAGAAGACAGTTCTTTTAAAAAATATTGCGATGGGGAGACACCATATGAAATATAGAGCTTTATGATTAACAATAAGCACTAAAAATTCTCCCAAGTTTTTCTCCAATGGCCTTCAGTAGAGAAATAGCCACAAGGGTGTGTACACATGGTCGCTCACATGCACACATGCACTATTAGAGGGTTAGCCATTTCTCCCATTCCTCTCTGATTTAAATAAGATGGGATATGTGTTTAAGGATAAGTTCTACATCTCTGCCCTGTCCATTCCGTTCTGCAGATTAGGTTATTGATGCTTTGAAAGCATTCTATCATTTCCTTATGTCTGTATATCCACTTAAAGTTGGATATATCCAAAAGTTTTCAGAGCACATTTGCATATATTCTCCATTGATCACACATATTATTTACCTATGATAATTTTTCATACAGGCCAGCTACAAATGCATGCATATTGTGAAAACCCAGATATAGTGTTATGTGGAAATAAGAGTGATCTGGAAGACCAGAGAGTAGTAAAAGAGGAGGAAGCAAGAGGACTTGCAGAGAAATATGGGTGAGTATTTTTGTGGATAAATCTAGAAAAAACATTCCCAAATCAAACAGTAGATGGTTAACAGGAGATGCAAAAGCAAACAGTAGAAACAGCACACTTAGGTGTAGGCTTTGGGAAGTATAATACCTACTTTATAGATTAATATTATGTGATAATGGGAACCCAAAGAAAAACACTGGATGAGGGCCATGCTTCAATACCATTTTCTCAATCTCTTGGTGTTTAAAGACACTTTTGAGGGCAAATGCCCTAACTATGTAAGGTTGCTTTCCCAAGATGCAAGTAGGAGATGCGTGGGGTAAGTAAATGCTCTCTATTGAGCAAGAAAATTTCGAAGCCAGTTCATGTGCTGCTGTAGAGAGTCCCAGCATACAGGAAGGCCTATCAGCTTTGAAATTTCTGTGTTGGGAGAGGAGCATGAGCATGAAGTTTCCCTTGGTTTAGGTTGTATTTTTGTGGTGGAGAATCATCTAAATACTGTCTGCTTTCTTGAATTCTGGGAATAGGATCACAGTAGCATTGATTGGACATGAAAGAAGGGGTAGCCACTGTTTATTAAAATGTCAAGGGCATCTCTACAAAGGAATTTGTGTTTTGCTTTCTTTCTCTCTCTAATACAATGAGAACCCAAGTGTGTATGTATTAATTACCCTTAATATAAATGGGAGGCAGTAAGTGGAGCTGAGAAGGAAGGGGAAGTAGAGAGAGAGATAGGGGATGTTACCCAGCTCCTGGCCCTGGTTTTTAGGCAGAATCCAAGGAAGCCAGAGGAGGATCTTTCTCTTTTTATTGTGTGACAACTGCTTTGTTCTTCTTTGGGCTGTTGGAGGACCAAAGAACACTCAAGGATAGCTTTCACATTGGGAAGGGAGTAGGTTGGTCAGGTGGGAAGAAGTCAGTGTCTAGAGAGTTTAGAATACCAGGTAAGGAGAGTTGCTGAAATCCTGGGGAGCAGGGAGTTGCTGAAATCTTTTGAACATGGAGGGATGTGGTAAGTACTTCTCTAGATCAGTCTGGGAGAGGTGTATGGGCTAATGTGAAGGGAGGAAATACTAGAGACAAGAAGATTGCGGTGATCTGTTAGATGGGTAGGAGCTGTATTTGTGGAAAAGAAAAAGGAATAAATTGGACAAAATAGGCAGGGTGGGGGCAGAACAGGATTTTAGATCTTTTTCAATTCTAGGGGCAGGCAAGATAGCCTGGGGTAGTGGGGTGTATCTATTCCCATCAATTATACTAGCTCGCTCTGGCATATATTTGCAATAGGATGTGAAGGTTTTCACTCTAGTGTAGATGGTGCTTACCCATGTTAGAAGCCTGAGGAGCTTTTAACAAATGTTTGTGTCTGGGCCTCACCTCTGAGCTTCTGAGGTCATTGGTCTGGAGTGGTTTTTCAGGTAAGATTCAGTGGAAGAAACATACTTACATATGAAGACATTTGTTACAGGTATTTGACCTTATGCACTTGTGGCAGCTGGTTAAGCCATCTCTGAGGTGTTGACACTGAAACTTGAAGTCCACAGGTCAGGCAGTCAGGAAGGGAAGGCGGGTTTAAGGTGGGGAGAGCAAACACCACCTAAAGACCCATAACAGACTGAGACCTGCCTCAGGGTTTGTTGCCTCTGACCGGGATGGTCTGGGTATCCCAGAGAAGCTGGGGACCTTTGTCACAGGGCTAAGCACATGCACCTGGCCAAGGAGTTGGAGAAACTGAAGGAGGGTCTTGGGGAAGGTGGAACAGGTCCAGGTCCAGGTCCTGGTTTATGCAACCACACAAGCCAGCAGCTAAGCAATGATGTATGAGAACTACTGAATGGCTGTGGCGTCACCTCCACTCCCTCAGCTCCCCCAGATCTCTCCTGTGATCCACCCTAACTGGAAAGGAAGTTCTGGGAAATGTTCAACCGAACTGAGTTAACATGTTACAAAACCCTGCAGATGAGGGCCTGGGCATCGGTGTCTCGTAGAAACTCTCCACATGATTGTCAGGTTAGACGTGCCCAGGAGCTTTCAGCAAATACCTCCTGAGCTTTTGACACAATCGGCCTGGAGTAGTGATTCTGAGGTGGAGGCTGGCAAAGCCCCACAGGCCATTCTGATATGCTCTTCTACCCTTGAGAGGCACTCAGGTAATGCAGTAGGAAGGAAGGAGGGAGGGCCAGAAACCACGGAGAGTACCAAAGTGTCGAAACTGGGAGCTGGGAGCTATGTTGCAAGGGGGCAAGGAGGAAGTAAGTGATGAAGCAATGGAAACTGTGGATGCAGACCATGCTTTTGAGAAGTATGTTAGTGAGGCCAAAAGAAATAGGGCATCTAAGGGAGTTAGCTAGATCCAATAACCATGTCCCCAAGTACCAGAGGGGAGCCAGGATGGACTGCTCCCCCCTCCTGGTTTCTTCAGCCTTTTGTTTGTTTCTTCTCTTCTGGTTCTCAGGATTCTACTTCCTCCTTCATATCAAAGAGCCCAACTATGCCTTCTGTCTGTAGGTGGAGTCTGGGGGGCCAGGGCATGTCTTTCATCTGTTCCCAGCTCACAAGGTCTGGGGAGTACTTCATAAGAGAGTTTCAATCTCAGGTTTCTGCAGTTAAAATGAGAGAAGGGATTTCTATTGGCAAAGAAAGGAAAGAGAGAGAAACAGAATTTCCTTAGGAACTAGGAAGCACAGGGTGCCTGGGTGGCTCAGTCATTAAGCGACTGCCTTTGGCTTAGGTCATGATCCCAGGGTTCTGGGATCAAGTCCTACATCGGGCTCCCTGTTCAGCAGGAAGCCTGCTTCTTCCTCTCCTACTCCCCCTGCTTGTATTCACTCTCTCTCTGTGTCTCTCTTTGTCAAATAAATAAATAAATAAAATCTTAAAAAAAAAAAAGGATTAGGAAGCATAAAATATTGTTCTGCAGACACTTGGGTGGCTCAGTTGGTTAAGTGTTCTACTCTAGGTTTGAGCTCAGGTCATGATCTCAGGGTCGTGGAATCAAGCCCCGTGTCAGGCTCCTTGCTGGGCATGGAGCCTGCTTAAGATCCTTTCTCTCTCCCTCTCCTTCCCCCACCACGTACAGGCACTTGCATGCCCTCTCTCTCTCAAATAAATAAATCTTTAAAAAATACTGTAAGCTGTTTGATCATTTCAGAAGCAAAAAGAAACAGTTTAGTGCATATGCATTTCACAAACCTGACATGTAAGTTTAATGATTATTTTCACAGATTTTTTTTCATTTTTAATTATAATATTTTCATTGATTGCACATGTACTAAAGGGCTGTGTTGGTCAGTTCATCTCCATGCTAGTAGTGGAAAAATAGAATATGGTTTATGGCATCTCTTTGCATTACTTGTATATTGTCTGGTAAATTTGCATTTTGTTACTATTATGCGCCCTTTCCTCTCCAGTACCTAAAAATGAATCATTGGTTCATAAGTACTTCTCTTAAATATACATGCACTTGGAGAATGAAAGACAATGCCTCAGAAAAACTTCGCAAACCTAATAAAGAACATGTTATAGTACAAATAGGAAAAATAAATCTGTCTGTGACAACAAGGAAATCTGAGAATAAGACTTTCATGCAGGAGCCAGAAAAGGAACGGGTGAATTACGTGTATAATGAAGAATATCAGAAACTGTGTTTAGTAGACTAAGAATCTATTTACATCTAATTCCCTTTAATTTTCAGGTTTTTTCTAGAACAAGGGCAAAATAATGCTTTCTAGTATGTTATATTGAGTAATATTGTCAATAAAGTGAGAGAAAGGAGCAAAACAGAAGTTTGCCCAAACTTGTCCTCCTGCCAGTCAAAATGAGGGTGGTCTACACTGTTGCCAAACGCTTTAAAAAAATAGCTACAAAGTAAAACATGTTGGAAGGGCAAACCTAACCAGCATTGGCAACATTCCTCTTTGAGGTGATACTATTGGATCTCAAACCTTAGTGTGTTTCAAAATTTTTCAAAATTGCCTGAACTCTGACTCCTAAGGAATTTCTGATTAGTGGCTCTGGGGTAGAACCCAGAAATTCGTTTCTTTTTTTCTTTCTTTTTTTTTTTTTAAGATTTTATTTATTTATTTGACAGAGAGAGATCACAAGTAGGCAGAGAGGCAGGCAGAGAGAGAGGAGGAAGCAGGCTCCCTGCTGAGCAGACAGCCCGATGTGGGACTCGATCCCAGGACCCTGAGATCATGACCTGAGCCGAAGGCAGCGGCTTAACCCACTGAGCCACCCAGGTGCCCCCAGAAATTCGTTTCTAACTGATTCCCTCCTGCAGGTGATTGAAGGTAGTGCTTTGAGAACCAATGGTATGCATGCCAAGTTACTACAGGTGTGCATGCTGGCAGATACTTTTGTTGATGGTATAATTGGATAAATCATTAGAGAATATGAGGCATTGTCTAATGTGCCTTGCATGGGTGAGGGAAATGTGCTTAATGACTCCTCACTGGAAAATCTATGTTTGAGGAGGGAGGATACTTTTTCTCTCAGTTGATTAAATCAGCTGTGGTATAGACTGGAACTGGACAGTGGGATTGGTAGTGAGAGTATGCCAGCTGTAAGTGAGCAGGCAAGGACTTGATGAGTTAAAAACGGCTGCATCTAAATGCCCTCTCGGCCTTCTTTTCCCACACGGGATAGTTGGTGGTCATTAGAAGCCTTTCCATTTTTGATTCTGAGTTGAAGGACATACAGAAAATTGTGAATACAATGAAACTGTGATAATTGAATATGTACATATTTCATGTGCTATACAAAGGAATGGGTAGAACATTTTTTAAAATTGAGAAATAATTGATATATAACATTGTATTAGTTTTAGGCATACAGTGATGATTGGATATATGTATAGATTGCTACCACAATAAGTTTGGTTATTACCCATTAGCACACAGTTAAAATTTTTTTCTTTTTCTTCAAAGATTTATTTATTTATTTGACAGAGAGAGAGAACAAGCAGGGGGAGCTGTAGAGGATGAGGGAGAAGCAGTCTTCCCACTGAGCAGGGAGCCCGATGTGGGGGTTGATCCCAGGACCCCAGGATCATGACCTGAGCCAAAGGCAGATGCTTAACTTACTGGGCCACCCAGGCACCCAATTTTTTTTTCTTCTGGTGATAACTTTTAAGATTTACTCTCTTAAGGGCAGCAAATTTAAGATGACTTTTCTCCCACTGAAGCATGGTGACTATTGATGAAGAAGGTGTTCAAGAGTTTCTGGATTAAATAATGTGTTAAAAACATTTATTTGCAACATTAATAATATGAGCACAGACCGTTTCTGGGGTTCAAGTGGCTTAGCTCAGCAGAATGCTGTGTCCTAGCTAGACTGAAATGTAGCATGAATAACTTGATCACAAATAATTTGATTCTTTGCATACTTCATGACATCTTTCCTTCATTCAAGAAATAATGATGTATCATTGGGAAGGCATGTTTTAAAACCACATACCTAAACTAAAATTAAACATACAAGACTGATTTTCAGAGCCCCCTGCAACTCAGGGGAGGACCTAGATTTCACTTGGCACAATCTTGTGGGTTGAAATGGTCCATACACCCATCCTTCCTTGTAAGTGCTTGTTCATTTAGCATTCAACAGACTGTGAAAAGTAGTGAGACACATTTCTTAATTTAGTGAAAAAATTTTCCATGATATCTGGATCCACATGTGAGCCAAATAATCCAGAACCATTTGACAGCACCATCAAATACACCTGCTTTCATTCCTGGCAACCTGTAACTATAATCTAGGATCTTCTAGTTTTGGGGATATAAATAATAGAAATCAGCTTGATGTGGATCCTGACCAATATATTGCATAAGCAGGATCTAGATATCCTGGTGAAAGACTGTAAGTGATAATAATACCCCCCTCATTGATTTGAAGTCCTTTGCCATTTTCCTCATTTTATATTTATTTTAAAATCTATGACTAATATGTTTCTTTTTAAAAAACACATCATAGCTGGTGTTCTGCATCCATTCCAAACAGCTGTTGAGTGGTCATTTTTGAATTGAAAATTACAAATAGCTACACAGGATTTTTTTTAAAGATTTGGTCTATACTGGCCCTAGTAATGCTCCATTAGCACCACCGTGTGGAGAGAAGGAACCATATCACTCTATGGTTAAAAAGGGTGACAACTGATCCTCTTGAATGTCAGCTAATTTTACTAAATTTTTGCCTAGTAAGTTTTAGGAAAAACAGAATATTATTTTAAGAGAAGGAAAAAGTCCATTAGAGTCAGATTTATTGGGCACTTGCTGGATGCTATGCTTGTGCATCTCATTTTCTCCTTCCATGACTCCATGAACCACTGTTACCCTCTTTACAGGTATGGAGAAGTGGTTGGATGATGTAGCCCAGATGCCTTCTAAAAGTGAATATCAAGAAGATGTGGACATAAAAATAGTACTAACTCTATCCTCTAGACTCCTTTGTCCTTAGCACAAGCTGGACAGTCTAGTTTTCAAATGTGAACACAAAGGCACATGTCTGACTCTGGAGCATCATTTTGTTGTGGAAAGAAAGTCTTATTTCAGGTTCTTCTCTGTGGGTCTCATTTGCTCGAGTGAACTCGAGCATTCACTAATTCCTGTAGAAACAAAGACCACATTGCCCTAGTTGTTCAGAAGACTCTGAATGATTAGTCTAAAGATTAAGATTGCTGGGGCTCCTGAGTGTCTCGGTCGTTTAAGCGTCTGCCTTCAGCTCAGATCCCATGATCCCAAGTTCCCGTCCCTGAGCCCCACATTGGGCTCCCAGTTCAGCGGGGGGAGCCTGTTTCTCCCTCTGACTCTCACTCTTGCTTGTGCTCTCTCTCTTTTTCTCAAATAAATAAATACATACATAAAATCTTTAAAAAAAAATGTTAATCAGACTCCAGGTCACATGACCTGGAACTTCACAAATTGCAGGACAATATCCTCGAAGGAGAGAAGGTTGTTCCTTGAATTTGGAGTCAAATTGTTAAGGAGCACCTGGGTGGCTGAGCTGTTAAGTGTCTGCCTTTGGCTCGGGTCATGATCCCAGGGTCCTGGGATTGAGCCCTGCATCAGGCTCCCTGCTTGGTGGGAAGCCTGCTTCTCTCTCCCCTGCTACCCCTGCTGTGTTCCCTCTCTCTGTGTCTCTATCAAATAAATAAATAAAGTCTTTTTTTTTTTTTTAAGATTTTATTTATTTATTTATTTGACAGAGAGAGATCACAAGTAGACAGGCAGGCAGAGAGAGAGAGAGGGAAGCAGGCTCCCCGACGAGCAGAGAGCCCGATGCGGGCCTCCATCCCAGGACCCTGAGATCATGACCTGAGCCAAAGGCAGTGGCTTAACCCACTGAGCCACCCAGGCGCCCAATAAATAAAATCTTTTAAAACGAACTACATGTTAAGTGAAATAAGTCAAGCAGAGAAAGACAATTGTCATATGGTTTCACTCATATGTGGAACATGTTGGGTCAGTTATCAAAGGAACGAGACTGAGACAGAGTGAAAGTTATGCAAAGCCTTATTCTATGCCAGGCATTAGAAGTTAGACTGACCGGCTAGGGCCGCCTCTGAAGCGAGTGATACCACCCCCGCTACCCCTCCCCCCCCCCTGCTTGGTCTTACAGGTTAGTTTTATAGGGCGCAACCGCAGCAAACTTCTACCTATGTGGCTTTGGCTGATTGGATGTGTCTCTTACCTGTGTGTTTTATTAACAGTAACCTGGAACTGATAGCAATAACTGTTGAGGCATTTATTAAACAAAATAGCGTTGTTTTAGGTGTGTTTTAGCAACAGTTACCTGGAACTGATATCAGTAACTGATGAGGCATTTATTAAACAACAAAATGTCTACCTGGGCAACATGAAGTCACTTTGGCTAAGTAGGCCCAGGCAGGCCCTAGGGGTTTAACAGGTTTTAACATGGAATCGACCCCAACAGAACATAAGCAATGGCACGGAGGACAATAGGGGAAGGGAGGGAAAACTAAATGGGAAGAAATCAGAGAGGGAGATGAACCATGAGAGACTATGGAACTGGGGAAACAATCTGAGGATTTCAGAGGGGAGGGAGGTGGGGGTGGGTAACAGGGTGGTGGATATTGAGGAGGTTACATGTTGTGATGAGCACTGGGCGTTATACTAAACTAATGAATTGCTGAACACTACATCAAAAACTAATTATGTACTATAGAGTGGCTAATTGAACATAATAAAAAAAATCATCTTTTTTTTTTTTTTAAGATTTTGTTTATTTATTTGACAGAGAGAGACAGCAAGAAAGGGAGCATAAGCAGGGGGAGTGGGAGAGGGAGAGGCTTCTTGCTGAGCATGGAGCCCTGATGCCATGCAGAGCTGGATCCCAGGATGCTGGGACCATGACCGAGCCAAAGGCAGATGCTTAATGACTGAGCCACCCAGGTACCTCAATAAACTACATCTTATTAAAAGATGTACAATATTTCTATGAGTGACTTAAAATATTATAACTTACCTCCTATACCCTGAAGTTCTACCAATTAAATACTTACTTATGGTGCCTGGGTGGCTCAGTTGATTAAGCAACTGTCTTTGGCTCAGGTCATGATCCCGGAGTCCGAGAATCGAGGCTCGCATCAGACTCCCAGCTCCACAGGGAGTCTGCTTCTCCCTCTGACCTTCTCCTCTCTCATGCTCTCTCTCACTGTCTCTCTCTCAAATAAATAAAATCTTAAAAAAAAATACTTGCTTAAGTTAGTAAATATATTAAATAGCTTATAGGTCTGCTAGAGGTACTAATACCTTAGTCTTAATCAGTAAAGTCAGATCCCTTTCTCTCTGCATTTGGTGAAGGTCACTTGGGGCAATGAGGAATCCAATAGCGACTCATGGTAGGCAGATGCTTTGGAGCATGAAGCACTTCAGCAAGGACAGGTCTGAGTGAGCCAGCCCTGACAAAAGGAAGGAAGCATGGTCCTAGGTACTAGAATTTAGGACAGTACTATAGATCAGCTACCTTATGGATTAAATCAATAGTTTGTAAACTAGTTTGGGAATTTAATGTTTATAATGTTGTTCAGGTTTCTTGGAGCTATGACTGTCCATGACTCAGTGATACTGTTTCTATGGGATGATGTGTTCTGAGTGTTAAACAACAAAATTACAAGGAAACTTCTGTACCTAACCTATTCTGTGTTGGAAATAAGAAACATTTATCAGTGACACAAGTATCAAAAATGACACATTTCCTATGTGTCAGTTCAGATATAAACACTTTAAATGTTAACTTATTTAATCCTTATAAGAAGGCACTGATATTACTTAGTTTTACGGGTGAAGCAACTGAGGTACCGTTTCATGGCTTGCCAGGGTCATTCTTGGATTTGAATCCAGGCAGTCTGACTTCAGAGATTATGACTCTTAACCTTTGTCCAAGATGTTTCTAACTTCTATGCGTAGATTTCTATAAGTTTCTATGCATAGATTTTTATGGATCTCTTTCTATGCATAGACTTTTATGGATTTTAGAAGTATTTTCAACTTGTAATTTCTCATTTATGCCTCAAAAATAACTGAGGCAATTTTCAGGAGCTGAGAGGGGAAAACAATGGAAAGTGGAAATAGCTTAATGGAGATTCAGTTGAGGAAATCAGTGAGGCTCAGGACTTGAATTCAAAAGCTATTTTTATAATGGACTTTAAGGGGATTTCAAAAAATCAGATGTGCATTACTATGATAAAGTTCTGCTCACTTTTCTTTCTTCCTTTCCTTTTCCTTTCCTTTCTTTTTTTCTTTCTTCTTCCTTTCCTTTCTTTCCTCATTCACTCCCACCTTCTCTCCTCCTCCTGTTCCTCCCCCTCCTCCTTTTTTTTTCTCTCTCTCTCTCTCTATATATATATTTCTTTTTGCCTTTCCAATTTCAGCTTATTATTCTTGGGGAGAGGGATGAGTTTTATCATTGCTTTTCCATGAAACAATTTATTTCTGAATGGTGATAAAATGATTAAGCCTTTTTAAGTATGAGAAATGTTCTGTAGACTTTAAATGATTCTTCATGGTGTAGTTGAGAAAGCATAGGATGAAGAAAATAATAAGTATTGAAATTTTGAGAATTCTCCATCTCAAAGTATTCCTGTAACAATGGTAGCATAAAGCACCATTCCAATGATTTAGCTCAAAAACATCATAAGTGCTTGATAAATAAGTGTTGAATACCCACAAAGGATGCCCTCTTAATACTTGCTAATCAAATACTGCATGTGACCAGGGAAATGGGAAAGATGCAATATCTTCTTTTTGTGGATAAGGCAGCAGATGAAGATGGAATTAAGAGGACTGATAACAACAAAGATTTAGCCAGGCAGGAGGTTCAAAAAGATTAAGACCATGTAATTTGCTCAGCATACCATTCTCTGATTAAGGTGTTTTAGAGTTAGTCTGAGGGGTCTGATTGTGGGCATGGTAGAATCAGTGGAGCAACCATGTCTCACAGTACTCACAGGTGGATGGATAAATGCTCAGATGAATTATGAGTTCCTCATCCAGTTTTTTTTTTAAAGATTTTATTTATTTGACACACAGAGATCACAAGGCTCCCTGCCAATCAGAGAGCCCGATGTGGGGCTCAATCCCAGGACCCTGACATCATGACCTGAGCCAAAGGCAGAGGCTTAACCCACTGAGCTACCCAGGCGCCCCTCCTCATCTAGTTTTTAAGAGCTACCCTAAAGCAGGAGAGAATTGAAGAGGTTGAGTTACAAGGCCTGTCAGCTCTTACAGGAAGTGTGCAGATAATAATATAGCATCACAAAGAATCATAATGGAGAAATAGCCTTCTATTCCTACACGTGTACCCCCTAATGTGCTTAGTGACATGAGAAGCAAAGCAGCTGTGGAAAGATCTGTAAAAGCACTAGGAAGTTTAAAAAAGAAATCTATAAATGAAGCTCTTTTTAATATATTTATTATATATAATATTAATATATAATATTACATATTATATATATATATAAAGCTCTCATTGTAGAAGCTGCTCCTAGCCAAGAAATAATAGAAAGAGTAATTGACATTGTAATCAGAGTCACTGATGTAATGTTAGCATTCTAGGAGAACATGAGAAAACAAAGGTGTTCTTCAAGAAAATTAATACTGGTGGAGGATTTTAAAGTCCCTGTAAATGTGAGGAACACTTTACTGAATTCAATTGCAGGACACCTGAGGTCCTCAAACAACTTTATTTTGCAGTTTTTATATCTTAGAGCATTTTGGTGAGATTTCTTACTAAATGGTAGACATGAACTCAGTAGTTTGAGAAAGTTTTATCACTGTTTTCATGGCTTCATTAAGAAGCAGGAAGAACGTGAAAGTTGATTAATCCACTAGGACTAACCTACTGCAAGAAGACTGATTTCTCAAAATTATGTGAGAAGCAGCTTTATGGTTTTTAAACCGTATTTTGTGAGTTATTAAAAGTTTAAACAAATTTACCAAGGTCCTTGGATAATAAAGGACTGATGTCCTTGAGAAACTCTGAGATGTTGTAGATTTTAGGATGTCTTCAAGTTTATGGTCCAAGAATACAGCCTGGAGTTGACAAGTGGCAAAATCTTTGATGAACACAGCCAGTGAGCTTGCATTCCTCTCTGATGTCAGTCCCTCTCTCCCCAAGTGCAGCAAATGAAAGGGATTTGTTCTGGATATCCTCGTACAAAGTAGATTAGTTTGGAACCAGCAGAATTTATGGTTAAGTTGGTCACACTGGAGTCAAGCCACTGTGGGTTCAAATCCTAGCCCTGCTACTTTCTATCTTTATGAAATTGGGCAAATCACTTCATCTTTCTGAGCCTCAGTTTAATCATCTGTGAAAGGGGAATGAAAATTTCCAGAAGTTTTTCTCTATTAGGAGTTGTGTCAATTATTTTAGAGTCTTTTTTTACTTTACTTTACTTTACTGTTATGGTAGTTTTTTTTTTTTTTAAGTTGTTATTTATTCATGAGAAAGAGCACAAGAAGGAGAAGGGGCAGAGGGAGGGGGGAAAGAGACTCCTTAGCATGCTGGGAGCCCAATGCAGGGCTCAACCCCAGAACTTTGGGATCATGACCTGAGCTGAAGGCAGATGATTAACCCACTGAACTGCCCAGGTACCCCTGTGGTAGAGTGTTTTTATTACCTTATATATTTATCCTCATTTTTGAAGTTGAATTATCAAGGGCAAAGGTCACTGTCTTTTCCCTCCATATGTTGTTACCTGAGTTGTCTCTGTCTTGCAGAATTCCCTACTTTGAAACTAGTGCTGCCAACGGGACAAACGTAAGCGAAGCAATCGAGATGCTTCTGGACCTGATAATGAAGCGAATGGAACGGTGTGTAGACAAATCCTGGATTCCTGAAGGAGTGGTCCGGTCCAATGGTCACACCTCTAGAGATCACTTGAATGAAGAAAAGGAGAAGGGGATCTGTGGTTGTTGAAGAGTCCAGTGAGCTACACAGTCATTCAAGTGGCCCGCGTCTGTGGTCTTTTCTATGGGCAATACATGGCACAGAGAGAGATGCACAGGCATTGCGTACAAACTGCTTCTACCATTTCACTTAGACCTCTCTGGTTTTAAAATTTATTTGCTGCAGCTCTGTAAATACTTAACATTCAGCCCCAGAGTTATGAGAAATATTTAGCAGAGCCACAAGTGCCTTATAAAACCTTAGTGCATGGCAGTAGATGATTCAGAATTGAGGAATTCATAGCCACAGCAGAGTGCATTTATTATGTAGAAAGACTAAAGATACCATCATCTGCCTTAACATACATCAGTCCAGAGTCTAACACTCAAAGTCTTAGATACAATGATAAAACTATCAATCTTTTTTTTTTAATATAATTTTTTACCAATCTTTAATCCAAATTAAAATACCCTACTACTCGTACTGTGGGTGACCTTATAAAATGCCATGTAAACCACTTGATTGTTAAATAAGAATATACACAAACATCAGTTCAATGTCCTTGAGTATTAATTTATATGAAGAGTGTCTTTAAATGAATATAGCATAGATGATGCTTATAGCTATAGACTGGATAAAGTAGATTGACCAATTGCATATTCACTATGACTCTTGTTGGTAGGAAGGGGGTTGAGGGTGAGGTTAGGGGTACCTTAATATAGTATAAGCAACGGAAGTGGGGCTTCTAGCTTCCTGCTATATTCCCACTGCTCTGAAGGGGTGATTGAAGGATCAGGGAATTAAATTTTTGTGGCTTTATTTCACTATGATCTGTGTGTTTATACTTGGCCTACACACTGGCCACATTTGAACATAGCTTGTGCTTATGCCAAAGTTATTTGTGATAAGTAAGCATTTAGCTTCTTTTTCTTCATATTTATAATGTTGGTCTGGCATCCTCAGACTGCAGTTTTAATTAACTTGTAAACTACTAATTTTTTGTCTTCGCCGTCATGCTTTGTATTCTTGATATTTGCAACTTATTTTTACATTGGTGGAGTTGAAGGAATTAGATTTTAATTACATAAAATGTTTGCTATTTGGTAGAAGAAGGATGTTTGTATTTAAGCAGTTACATTTATATTATAGCTCAATATAAGAAAAATGAAGCCTTAACTAGCCTATATTTTTTATTGAGATCACAGGCATTTATTGTACTTGCTGGGTCTTGTCAAGATCATGAATTCCTCTTCATTGCCTAAGTGTCTTTGTATCAGATTATAGTTAGTTTTAAAATATGCTTCGTGGCAGGTGTTTATAAAGGTCAGAGGGGAAATTCTTATTTATTAAAGTGGTTTAAGAAAATTAGATTAAAATTTCCAAAGAGCTTAATGGCTATTTAGAAAGAATTACCATTCATTATAATTTAAACAAAGAATAATAATAAATGCATCTTGTGGTGGCAAATGATTGGAAGAACTGTAGTTAGGAGCATACAGCTATGATGGAAGAAATTACTTTTACATGGTTATTTTCAAATAGCTTTCTATTGAGTATCTATCCTATTTCTTTGCCACTTCCTTCCTACTACTCCCTTAAAAAAATTAGCTGTGATCACTGAGATCTTATATGTTTCTATCCTTGAAGTGAAGACTTCTTTTAAATACTAAGGATGTCATTGAGTCCTATGCATTTGGATTGTATATTCCAGTAAGGAAAAGATCCAGACATTACAAGGTAGTGCCCTAATCACAGCAGTACCTTCTGAAGTTGCTGTAGACTTCAGTGGAACAAATCCTAATTTTACAGCTATGTATCAGGTGTCATTTTATATGATCTGTTATGTAGTTCAAAAGAAGACATTGTATGTTTCACTTTTTTCAAGAACCAAACAGCAATTGGCTAATTCTCCATTGGCTTTAAGCATAATACACAATTAGGGACACCTGGGTGGCTCAGTTGGTTAAGCAGCTGCCTTCGGCTCAGGTCATGATCCTGGGATCGAGTCCCACATGGGGCTCCTTGCTCAGCAGGGAGCCTGCTTCTCCCTCTGCCTGCCATTCTGTCTGCCTGTGCTCTCTCTCTCTCTCTAATAAATAAATAAAAAATCTAAAAAAAACCCATAATACACAATTAAACATATGCATGATACAGTATACATGCAAGAACTATCTTTAATTATTGAAATAAATAACCTGTATTCTCTTTGGAAATCCTTTGTTTGAATTTGGTGTTAAAGTATCATTTTGGGGCATCAGTGCATTTTTCTATTTATAAGACTGTGTAAAAGTGAAGTGTATTCTAAGTGAACTTTGTGCCAATTAAGCTTTTAATTAAAAAGTGGTCTAGGCTGCCAAGTTTGTGTGTGAATATAACTTCCTTATACTTCTCCTTCTGAGGTATTCTAGGTTATTCTGGGGATTCTGCTCAGTATGGAGTCTGCTTGAGATTCTACCTCTTCCTCTGCCCCTCCCATTCATGCTGTTTCTCTATGTCTCTCAAATAAATAAATGATAAATCTTAAAAAAAGAAAAGATATAAACTCCATGACAAATGGGACTCAGGCAGCTTTCTTCAGAATTGGGTTGCCACTATACAGAAAAGGGCCACTACACAGTAGGTTATTGGTGAACTGCGCAGAGGACTTCAGTGCGAGCAGAGTTAACTGAATGAGTTTTCAAAGAGGAGTCACTGTTAGTGTTCAAAGAGGCATAAAATTTGAAAATAAAAACAGCTTCAAAAATGTTTAGACAGGCTCACATGTGTTTATGGTTTATGTGAGAAATTGGGAAATCTGAGAAGTACATTCTGTATCTTAAAGTTGATGTCAAGGTTTATGCAATCTAAGAAATGTTCAAAGGGAATGTTTTGATTGACATTTTTATAAACTGGAAATTTCTGTATGGTATTTTATTTCCAGGACTTCTATTTTTGGCAGTATTGGTGACTATATAACTGGAAGGTTCTTCCACTACAAAACATTTAGATAATGCTGAATAGAATATAATGAATGTATTTTTTAAAGATTTTATTTATTTATTTATTTGACAGACAGAGATCACAAGTAGGCAGAGAGGCAGGCAGAGAGAGAGAGAGAAGCAGGCTCCCCATGGAGCAGAGAGCCCGACATGGGACTCCATACCAGTCACCCTGAAATCACGACGTGAGCCGAAGGCAGAGGCTTAACCCACTGAGCCACCCAGGCGCCATTTTTTAAATGTAGTATTGATCTCTCGATAAAGTAAGGGAAATATTCTGCGACCACTCCTTTCCTCCCACAAAATAGACAATAACAGGGCAACAGCAATGGCAGCAACAGAAAGAAATTTCAACAACTTGATACTAAGTGTGGTTTGCTTTTGGTTTCATTTTGCCAGTATTAGTAACCAAGGTGCTTGGTTTTAGTGACTACATGCCATTAGGGGAGAAAGTCTTAGATATGGCGGAGGTAGGGCACTAGAATGCAGAAGCCCTCACCCCCAAATAGACAAAAATCCAGGGCCCGCTCTATGTCCCAGTCTCTCCTGAGAAACATAGAACCTTTTACACAGGTTTAGGTTCAAATTTATAGTACCTACTTTTTTTTTTTGTCTGAGAATGGCTAAGCCAAGAAGTTAACATAAAAAAGTGATTTGTGGCTGGTAATACTTCTGGACGACTTAGTAGAAGCAAAGCAAAATCTTTTTAGAGGGAACATCTCCACCCATACTTTACAGGACTCTTCCAGCAAACAGTCTACAAGGATGAACTCACAATTAAAAAATGACAACCCATTCCTTCACTGCCCTCTCAGCCTCAATCAGGAGTAAGGGTCAGTAAACCCAAAGCAGCAGTATTTTACATTTAAGAACTTCAAATAATATATTTATCAGATGGAGATCATAAGGTAAAAATGTTTAAGAAAATTGCAAACATAAAAGGAATTGAAACATCTGGAAAGAGAAGGCATTATTAAAGTTACAAAATTGGACTGAATGAAAATATTTCATGTATGAGAAATATTGCCATCGATATTCAAAACTTAATGGTCAAAAGTTGAATGGCGAGTTTGACACAGTTGGAGAGAATCAGTGAACTAGAAGCTAGTTTGGAGGAAATTACACAGACTTCAGCAGAGATAAAGAGCAACTAAGGAAAGAAATACAGAGGAAAGATAAAAGCTCCAATTTATATCCATTAGGAATTCTAGAAGAAGAAATTAGAGAAAATAAAAGAAGAAGCAATATAAGAAAAGAGCTGAAGATTTTTTAGTAATGATAAAACACATACTTTCAGATTCAGGAATCATGTCTCAAGCAGGATGAATGAAAAGAAATAGTATTTCCAAGATTTTAGCTCGATTTACTGGATGTGGTCTCCATGTCTTGCTCTCTTTTCGCATGCATTCTGTTGTAGTAATTGGAAAGAAAAAAGCTTTGAAGGCAGGCTACTCATCCATTCAACCTAAAGTAAAGTACTGAATATGGGGGCGCCTGGGTGGCTCAGTGAGTTAAGCCGCTGCCTTCGGCTCAGGTCATGATCTCAGAGTCCTGGGATCGAGCCCCACATCGGGCTCTCTGCTCAGCAGGGAGCCTGCTTCCTCCTCTCTCTCTGCCTGCCTCTCTGCCTGCTTGTGATCTCTGTCTGTCAAATAAATAAATAAAATCTTTAAAAAAAAAAAAGTACTGAATATGCTTATAGGCTGAAAGGAACAAAGCCTCCAATGAAACTTTAGGGCACGGGATTAAGAGCACTGATAAGGGATGTGGCCTCTGATACTGAAGGTAAGAGGGGGATGCTGGGTGATCAAGTAAGTGAGAAGGGTAGGAGATTTCTTTTTTGAGTAGCAGGATAAAACAGGAGTTGTGAGGGAGTTGTGTAAATAGCTTGGGAGGACTGGTGAGATTCTTCTGTAATTGTTGATGGGAATAAGAGAGGGAGAGGATTTAACAAGGATTAAATAATTTTCAGTCTCTTGGTTGGCAATGAATTTTGGGCAAATGTTTATTACTAACATTTCTGATATGTGCCTTTGTTGCTAACATTGTTCTGGAATTACTAGTCAAATGATTAGAGAAGAAAAGTAAATATAATTACCAGATGAAAGCAAAAATTATATGTATTTGTTGATTCTAATTAGACAAACTGATTCTAAAGTTAAACTGAAAAAAAATTTTTTTAAAGAATAGCCAGAGAAGCAATGAAAAAGAAGGCCAAGAAAGTGAGAGGAGGGCTGCAGGTAAACCCCGTTATTTAAAAAATTACAATTTAAACATTTCAGAACTGGCACATAAAGAGACATTTTGAATTAGTGGAAGAAAATGATGCCTTACTCAACATATGTTATTAGAAAAAAAAAAAAAAACAAGACAAAACAGGAATCCTATGTCGTTTATACTTAAGTAAATTCCAGTTTAGTTAAAAATGCAAATGTGAAAAATACTATAAAAATAATGGAGAAAAATTGTTGAAAAAAAACTTTGCAAAGGGAAATGCCTTCTAAGCAAAACAGCAAATTCAAAACAAACAAAAGTATAAGTTTGGATATATACAAAGAAAACTTCTGGATGGAAAAATACTATAGACAAAGTTTAAAATATCAATAAATTGGGAAATAGTATCTAAGTGTCTGCAAAGCACTAACTTTCTTAATATGTAAAGTGCTGTTAAGAATCACTGTGGGGCAATTCACAGAACAAAATAGATTTTGAACATTTGGAAAAATTCTTAACCTCGTTCATAAATAAATGCAAGTGAAAATAATAATGAAATAAATTTTAACCTCAATCTGGTAAAGATTATTTTTTTGACAAGGATGTGGTGAAATCAGGATCTTAGTGGTTGTTGTTGAGTGTTAATTGGTAAAACCTTTTAGAGAGCATTCAGTATTAGCTTCCAAATTTTAAAAGAATACCTATCATATCCTCTGACCTAGCCTTTCTCTGTAAACTCTCTTTTGGAAGAAAAAAAAAGTATTATCAATAAGTGATAGAGTAGGCATTTAGTTAGAAATGAGCTGGAGGCAAGGAAGGTGATGAACAGGTTACACGTTAGAAGCCTGGGGGCGCAACATCCTGACTTTGTGGCTTCCAAGTCCCTGGGGCTAACAGACCGAGAACCACAGGTGCAAAATTGGCTCTTCTCTTCCACCTCTGCCCCAGGGTAACCCCTAAACTCATTATAACGTTTGCATTGCGCTTTTAGCCCCACTCAGTGGGCAAAGGCTGCCTTGATAGTTTTGGTTCAAACCTTATAGGGTCAAAAACTCCTCCTGCCAAACTGTGGGAGGAGTCCCCCAAATGATTGTAAGCAGCCTCCATTAGAGACCATGCCTCTTGGAAGAAGACCCCGGCTCCTATAAAAAGAAAGAACCCCTCTAGTCCTAGAGCAGCCGCCACTTCTGGGCCAGCCCACCCTCTTACTTCGAGAGTATATTGTCCTTGATAAACTGCTTTCTGCTTTTTATTTCCCTTCTATCTTTACTGGAGTGCAGTTCCTCAGGTAAATCTTTCATGGGGAATCCAAGAGCCGACACCTCCGCTCACACAAGGTAGACTGTCTTGCTAGGAATATAAGGATGTTTGTTATACCAGAAAAATAGGAAACAATGTCCATCCATAGGCGGCCAATTAAAATGACACCTTCAGGGGTGCCTGGGTGGCTCAGTCGGGTAAAGCCTTTGCCTTCGGCTCAAGTCCTGATCCCAGGGTTTTGGGATTGAGCCCAGCATAGGGCTCTCTGCTCAGTGGGAGCCTGCTTCCCTTCCTCTCTCTCTGCCTGCCTCTCTGCATATGATCTCTGTTAAATAGATAAATAAAATCTTAAAAAAAAAGACACCTTCATACAATCGCATATACATACAAACTATGAAAAAGAATGTTAGAGGCCCTTGTGTGGCTCATTCCGTTAAGCCACCCACTCTTGATTTTGGCTCAGGTCCTGATCTTAGGGTGTTGGGATTGAGCCTGGTGAGGGGCTCCACACCCAGCAGGTGTCTGCTGGAGGACTCCCCAGACTCCTCACCTGCTCACAGGTGCACACACTCTCTCAAATAAATACATCTTAAAAAATGTTAAATATTCATTAATAATAAAATATATATTTATGTGCCAGGAACTATTCTAGATATTGGAGCTGTAGCTCTGGACAAAAAGACAAAAACCCTATCCTCTTGGAGCCCATATTCCAGTAACAGGGGACAGATCACAGTGAAATGCAGAAAAGGGTTAATAGGATGCTCATTAGTGTTAAAAAGAACATGGGTGGCTCAGTGGGTTACAGCCTCTACCTTCAGCTCAGGTCAAGATCTCAGGGTCCTGGGATCGAGCCCCACATTGGGCTCTCTGCTCAGCAGGGAGCCTGCCTCCTCCTCTCTCTCTGCCTGCCTCTCTGCCTACTTGTGGTCTCTGTTTGTCAAATAAATAAATAAATAAATAAAAATTTAAAAAAAAAAAAGAGGGAGGCACAGGCAGACTGACATAAACTTGTTTGTCTACGCACAAAAAATTTTTGACCGATTGCCACCGGGAATGAGATCTCGAGGTCTGACGAGGGAACGATGTCTTTTTTTCCCTTTTACCACATGTATATTAATTAAAAGGGGGAGAAAAGGTAAAAAAAATTACTACGAGTCTTTCAACAACTGCTGGTAATGTTCTCTGAGCCTCAGGGAACCCTAGGCGTAGGTCCTAACGCCCGAAGTAGGTTCTCAGTGCGGCTGGCGACCCCGCTGCGCTGGGGACGTCAATCACGGGCGGGTAAAAGGGCAGGCAGCGGAGAAAGGAGTTCTTAGAGGCGTCCCAGTGGGTGGAGTCAGCCGGGGATAAAGCACAAACCATATAAGATATGAGTAAATGCTGATGTTATAGGGTATGACGTTTTGGGTACTAGGCGCCGTGGAAGCCAGCTCAGAAAGAAGAGCAGCACGTTCCACTCCCGAAAAGCGAGGGTCAGGAGGCCAATTTTGCAGCTCTGCGCCTGCGCCAAACGGCAGCGCTGTTGCTTGCCCGGCCGCTGGGTGGCGCCGTCACATTCGGACAGCATCCCAGGGCGCTCAGGGAAGAAGGACGCTCGCTTTTTCCGGGTTGGGTATTGAAGAGAATCACTTCCTGTGACCCAGCTGCGTCACTTCCACTTAAAGATCGGCGTCTGGGCGGTGGGCCCTCACGCGGTTTCAACATGCGGATTGAGAAGTGTTATTTCTGTTCGGGCCCTATTTACCCCGGCCACGGCATGATGTTTGTCCGCAACGATTGCAAGGTGAGACGCCCGGGACGAGCGCTCGCTGTGCGACGCTCCCGCGAGCGTGAGGCGGGGCGGGCTCGGCGCCGGGGCCTCCTGCTCCCGGAGCGTTTGGTTCGGGTTATCTGCGCTGCCCTCCCAAGAGGGTGATTTTACAAGGAGCTCTGGCCTCGTCCTCGACCTGAGGGCATTTCTCCTTGTGGGTGTCCCGAACCGAGCCCTTTCAGCAGCCCAGCTTTGGACAAGGCCGGCGGCGGCGAGGTTCCCCAGTTCTTTGAGCCGGCGCCGAAGGGAGTCCGGGGGTGTGTTTGGGCTGTTTGGTCTCTCTTGAGAGTGAGAGTGAGCGAAGTTCTTGAATTCAGCCGACTTTGTGGAATGTATGTCCAGTCAAGCCTCATTACGAAGGCCTGTGTCCACAGAGACGAATACAACTTGAGAATGTCCGTGACGTGTCGAAGCTGATGGGACTGTTACCTGTAGCTTAGTAGTAGTTCTGTATTGCGAAGGCGCAGGTGACCTGGGGAGGGCCGTATGTGAAGAGGCTCAGAAAGGAGATGGCATTTATCCTGGGTCTTGAATGTTGGCCTAAAAAAGTGAGGAGAGCATTCTAAGTGGAAGTAAAGTGAACGGTTGAGTAGAGGCGCTGCGAAGCAGTCTCTAGGGAAGTGAGTGGATGGAGTGTAGATGGTGATAGAGGCGTGGGGTAGGGCTATAAATACACGTATACGTCTGTATACGAAAAGGTACGTACATAAACAAAATACAACGGTATAAAGGTACGTACATAAACATAAAATATAACGGTATAAAGGTACGTATATAAACATACAATATAAACGTAATTACGAGGCCTGGTTGTGAAAGACTTTGTGAATGATACACGAATTTGTCTTATAGCAGAATGAATCTCATTCTATGCTTATTTAATACATTGTTTCTCAGAATTCGACCTCTCCTATTTGCTTCTGAATCACTGGGCACTTGTGGGGGAAAAAAAAAAAAGATTCTTCATTTCCACTAGGTCTGTTAAATTGGTGTCTTTGTGGGGAGGAGAAGAGGATCTAGGATTCCAGACAGGTGACTTTGATATGCTAAGGAAATACAGATTCTATGTCATCACCGTATATTTCTTACAGCTGGAAGATAACGTCACTAATTAGGAGCAAGGGGCTCCTGCGGAAAGTGTGGGACCAAAGCTAGGTTTGGGAACTTGAAAGAACTTGCGGAAGACTTTTGAATATCTGTTGTCAGGAGCATGATAAAAAGTTTATAGAAACGAACTAAATAGTTGCTAGGTTGGCATTTAATTCACAGTGGGCACGGAGGCTTTGTAGATGATCTGGTCATCATAATTTTATGATTTTTGTCCAGCACTGCTTCTCAGGTGGATATAGGAATTAAAACAACAGATCATGGGAGCTATCTAGAGTTGGTGTTGATCTGGCAGACACAGTGGAAATTCATATTGATGAGGAAGTGTGTATTGCTAGTAGGGACGGGTTAGAATTGGCTGGGAGCCATCTTACTCTACGGAAGACCTGTGGATCCCAATCAGAGTTAGCTGGTGATATAAGAAGCAGAGGTCCTGAAGCACTAAGGAAGATATTTCTTTTCTTTCTTTCTTTTATTTTTTCTGTGTTAATGATTCTCAAATCTGTATTTTTTTTTTAGCTCTAGTCTGAATTTTCCACTCGATGCAGAGATTCTGTCTGTAACCAGCAGTGAGCCTGTTGAAAGAATTCCTAATTACCTCAGGTCTTTTTTGTTTTCTGAATTAATACCACTGCCCTATGTCTAGACAGTTTTGCTAGACGTGTGAATCATCTTTGCGCCTTTCATTTAGTTAGGAGGCCATCGATCTGCCTGTGCAGAGTATAGTGGTCTTCGCTTTCTTTCTGCCATCCCACTCTGGTTCCAGAGTAGGCACTGGTCATTTTTGTAGCCACTCTTTTTTCTGCCTTTTTTCTCTAACTGCCCCTCTTAGGCTTCTTGGGTAGCTTCTTAGTGGTAGAATTAGTGTTAATGTCCCCTATTTTCATGTGCTTTGCAAACATAGAAAATACATGTGCTCTTAATGAGTCCTTAATAAGTGTTCAGTCAGTGGAATTTAAGAAAGAGTTGAAGAACTTTGAAGCTGAAATACTAGATCATTTGTTGAAAACTGAGGATGATGATAGAGGACTATGAAGTTTTGCCTCACAATCCATCCATCACTTACCCCACCATAGATTAAATCACTCCCTTATTTTGTATTTCCATGTTACTTAAACATGATCATTGTATGTATTGTGTATGCCCTATCCTGATCTCAGTGTCTCCTTTGTAAATCGAGACTATTAATAATCCTAGCCTAAACTTCTCATGGTAGAGTATCATATTTTAATTATTCTTGTATCTCTAGCACCTGATAATATCAGGTACATAGTAGAACCTTATTTGTGGATTGAATTTGCTTCACATCTCCAGTGATTCCATTCTCTTCAGATACTTCCTTGTTCTTTTTAAGTTAACATCTATTAGCTATAGAGTTCAAGTAGACTTCTCTGTAACTCTCCTTGGCTCTGGAATTGAGCAGACCCAGGAGTTCAGGCATCTCATTTGGTATATCTCAGAATTGGGGACTTGTCAAGGAGTTATCTAGAAGGTATTAAATGTAGGAGGCTTTTACTTAAAAAGTTAATATTCTTTTGGACTGAAAATACTAAAAAAAATTTACTGATAGTGAATTCATAGTGGGATATTCTAGGAGATCCACTTGTATGCATATATTTCCATTCCTTGAAACTAATTCAACAATATAGATATGTTTTGACTTCTGTCCTCTCTAGGAGGTACTGACCTGGGTCAGATTAAACTAGTATTATACTGTTCTAAGAAGACTGTGTCCTACTGTGTATAGGGACCTGCTTTGAATTCCCCCATAGAACAAAGTGTACATAGCATGAAAAGTATTTTGGCTTGTGATATATACACACAGGTTTGTGATCTGTACATACAATTTGAAATGTTTATACCGCATTTTGACTTTTTTTTATGAGCCACATCTTCTAGGTAGGATAATTAAACTTAAGATTTTTTTGTCAAGATCTAGTACTCCAAAGTAGTACTTATTCTTTTCAGATTTCCTCTAGATGTACAAATTGCAGTGTGTTCTAAGACATTAAAAAGTAATAAAATAATGTATTTTAGACTTCCAGTGAGTCCCAGTAAGCCATTTCAGGGGCACATTGAAGCATCATTAAATCATAAGTTCGCACTGATAAAGGGTCATATCTTCTGGCATAAAGGTAGAGAATTATAATATTGAAGAACTTTCCTAGTAGACCTGTGAGTAAATACTTTAGAAAACAAATCTATACCCAATGTTAGTTGCTTTTTTGAAATTACTTTGTGCTGTTAACAAAAAGGATGGAAAGAACCAAAGAAGATTTTGGAATAGGTGTTTGAAGTTTTCACCCCCATTGAGGTATATAGCAAGTGAAATTTGAGAATTATTATTAAGTAGGAAGGGATTTAAATAAAGGACTTTCCTTGAAACCATTCTTATTATTCATGATGATTTTAAGGTTTTAATTGTTATCTGTAAAAATGACTGGTGATTTTTTTACCATATACTTGGGGCTCTTGAGCCATTAGTTGTGATGATATTTGATAGTCAAATAATAGTAAAAAAAAATAGTTCATTGTACAGTTAATCTTATATGTCTCACCTATTTTTAAATGGTGGTGTAAGTAGAAGGAACTGTTAGAACCATTGTCATTTCTCAGACTTTGCACTATGTTTTTATGGCATGCATAACATCCTAGGATAGAAACATTCTTAATGTTGACTCCAGTATTTTAACTTTTTTTGTAGGTGTTCAGATTCTGTAAATCCAAGTGTCATAAAAACTTTAAAAAGAAGCGGAATCCTCGCAAGGTCAGGTGGACTAAAGCATTCCGTAAAGCAGCTGGTAAAGAGCTTACAGTGGTGAGTATAGTTAGCTATCAGTATAATTACCAACTTTGGTATGGGAAGGTTATTATTAGGTATTAAATGTAATTTACCTATAACAAGATTTTCTATGACAAGATTGGTGAGTGATTTATTTGTATTTGGCGATTGTAATAATGTTGTAACATCCTAAAAACCATAAATCTGCAGAATTCTCTAAAGGAAAAAATTCCTAATTCAGTTTATGGAAGTGATTTTTCCTTATTCTCAAAAAACCATTTTTTAGTTCCTGCACACAAAAGGGAAAATAATTTAAATGGATTGGGGTGAAATTGGAAATTACTACTCGGGAGGATTTTAAGAGGAAGCTAACAGATTAAAGGATTTCCTTAATACCATTGAGGGCTCTGATGAGATTTGTTGTAGAGTCATTTGTTAGTTTCTGGATTTCCTTACAGGACTTTGAGAGCAGGGAAGTGTGTGTTGAAGGAGAAATAATGGGAAGTCATGGGTGAGGGAATTTCACGCATGAGCGTCCATCATTAGGTTGTTACAGGGTTGGTTCAAGGGCCTGGTGAAGCTTGTCCACATTTGACCCCTATGAAAGGAGGAGGTGAAAGCTGCTGTGCAAGCTGCCTTTGAAGGAGGAAGATCTTTAAACTGTTCTGCCCTCCATGACTTCCTCTTTCCCACCTATCTACTCCTTTAAGGGCAGTTTCTCTTTCTTTCTTTCTTTTTTTATTATGTTATATTAGTCCCCGTAAGTACATCACTAGTTTTTGATATAGTGCTTCATGATTCATTGTTTGTGTATAGCACCCAGTGCTCCATGGAGTCTGTGCCCTCCTTAATACCCATTAGCGGGCTCACCCACTCCCCTCCCACCTCTCCTCTGAAACCCTCAGTTTGTTTCCCGCAGTATATAGTCTTATGGTTTGTCTCTCCCTCTGATTTCCACCCCCCTTCATTTTTCCCTTCCTTCTCCTAATGTCTTCCATACTATTCCTTATGTTCCAAATAAAAGTGAAACCGTGTAATTGTCTTTTTCTGCTTAACTTACTCACTTAGCATAGTCTCCTCCTGTTCCATCCATGTTGATGCAAATGGTGGGTATTCGTCCTATTGATTGAGTAATATTCTATTGTATATATGGACCACATCTTCTTTATCCATTTGTCTGTGGAAGGGCATCTTGACTCCTTCCACAGTTTGGCGATTATGGACATTCTGTGAACATTGGGTGCATGTGGCCCTTCTTTTCACTACATCTGTATCTTTGGGGTAAATACCCAGTAATACAATTGCTGGATCATAGGGTAGCTCTATTTTTAACTTTTTGAAGAATCTCCATGCTGTTTTTTAAAGTGGCTGCACCAACTTGCATTCTCACCAACAGTGTGTGAGGGTTCCTAAGGGCAGTCTCTATGCAGTTGCTATGAAGACCCTTCCTGGCTTCATTTTCAGTGAATGAGAAGAATATTTTTTGACAAGGTGCAAAGCCAATTCACAATTATTGTCACAAAAATAATTTCCGGTATGGATGAGAATAAACAGCACTTCAAATGCAAGTGACAACTTCATGAGAGAAGAAAGGATGCCAGTCACAGTCATTTGCTGGTGACCAGTTAGTTGCCTTGTCCTTGCTGAGGTTATTGTGATTGAACAGGTCGTGTATATGTAAATGAAATAGGTAAATACAGAATTAGTGCTGTTCCATTTGCCTATCTCAGATAGATTTGAAAACTAAGAAATAGACCTGCAGTTTTTCTAAGAAATTTGTAGTGTTTCTCTAAAATAGTTTCACATGTTTTGAGGTAAGTAGGGTTTATTAGCTGTCAAAATACAAACTACATTTAGAGAGGGCCTGAAAAATTTCTGGGAGAAAATTTTGTCATGCAGAGCAGCACCACATTTATTTGAAGATGTGTAGTTTTACACATATGGTTCAACCTAACAGAAAGTTTTCTGCCTGTGAGTCTGTCTTATCTTGGAATGGGAAATTAGGGAAGCCTCTTCAGTTTGTTTGAAATCTTCATGATTGTTATATGACCTTCTGAAGGATGGGGCTGGTACCCTCCTTCTCTTGTCTTCTTAAAAATCACTTGTATATTGATTGATGCTTTCAGTAGTGCTGTCTTGTACATCTAGTGTGTAAAGGAGAAGTAGTATGAAAACTTGGCATTTGCTAGGGTCACCCTGGGAAATCTTAATATGTGTCTATGATTTGAAACACAACTCTTGTGACGAAGAGAAGTTTTTAAGAAATGCTTCCTTTTGTATCTCTCTTAGAACCATATTTTTCCTTTTCTTACAGGATAATTCATTTGAATTTGAAAAACGTAGAAATGAACCTGTCAAATACCAGCGAGAGTTATGGAATAAAACTAGTAAGTCACAAAAAATTACCAGGAATTTTGAGGAGAGACTGTTTTGGGATAGTACTTTGAATTTAATGTTTAATATTTAAATATTAATTTTCTTTTCATTGGTTGGCTTTTATTCTTTTCCTCATTTTAATGGTTCTGTTGTACTTGCATCTTTTATGATAAGCTGCCCCAAATCCTTTTCAGAATTGGCTGATGTGTCCATTATAAACATAATGTAAGGGCTCCTGGGTGATTCAGTCCTTTAAGCATCTGACTCTTGGTTTCAACTCGGGTCATGATCTCAGGGTCGTAGTTTGGAGCCCTGTGTTGGGCTCTGCATTCAGTGTGCAGTCTGCTGGAGGTTCTCTCCCTCTGCTCCTCCCCCTGCTCACTCCTCTCTAAAATAAATAAACAAAATATTTTTAAAAATGTAATTGTTAGATTTTATATTATTTGGAGTGTCTATACAAAGATATAAAAAGATTTAAAAATCTGAGAATAGAGGGGCGCCTAGGTGGCTCAGTGGGTTAAAGCCTCTGCCTTCAGCTCAGGTCATGATCCCAGGGTCCTAGGTTGAGCCCTGCATAGGGCTCTCTGCTCAGCAGGGAGCCTGTTTCCTCCTCTCTCTCTGCCTGCCTCTCTATCTACTTGTGATCTCTGTCGTCAAATAAATAAATAAAATCTTAAAAAAAAAAATCTGAGACTAGAGGTGGAGAATACTTTTTTTGGGGTGTGGCATAGGTAAAATATACACAAAACCTAAGATACTTTACATGTTTAAATAATTTGGTTTAGGGTTATAAACATTATATTCTGTATACCTTATAAAATGTAATGCTTCTGTAAAATTGAAAAGTACAGTACTAAGGTGGTAATTATATTTCCTAAGAGGACTTCTAAGTGCATGACTTAGGTATAAATCAAGCTATAGACTACTGAAGTTAAAAGCAAGGATAACTAGTCTTTGTCTTTTTCATTTTTCCAAACGAAGCAGACACTAATGAAAAAAAAAAATCCCATATGTTGTAAAACCAAATTCCTTAAGCTAGCTTGTAGATGCCCCTATGTGTATGTTTGAGGCCCTTGGCTTTGACTTTTTTTTTTCCCTACAGCTGTCTTATGCAATCTTTAGCCATTTCTAGTCTTGGGTGTAGCGGTGATATAGTTGGTTTTGTTAATTAGAGGTTCCCAGGGCTCAGAGTCCTGTGGACTTTGCCAATTTTTTTTTTAATAAGATTTTATTTATTTATTTGATGGAGAGATAGAGCCAGAGAGCACAGTGTTGGAGGGGAGGTGGGAGAGGGTGAAGCAGGCTCCCTGCTGAGCAGGGATTTCCATCCCCCCACCCCCCATCCCCAGTGCAGGGCTTGATCTTAGAGCCCTGGGATCATGACTTGAGCTGGAGGCATACAGTTAAGCAACTGAGCCACCCAGGTGCCCCGATCTTATCAGATTTGAATGGTTCATAGGCAGTTGCCCAGTCACAGCCCACTTTGGGGGAGGAATTGAAAAATTAGGGGCTTTGAATGGTTCATAGGCAGTTGCCCAGTCACAGCCCACTTTGGGGGAGGAATTGAAAAATTAGGGGCTTTGTGGTAGTACTTGCCACCCTCTAAAAGATTATTATCTTTCTGGACCATGTGGAGATTTCAGAGTCCAGTTTTGGAATTGCCTTTTCCACATGGCCTTAAGTATTTTTGCTTCTTGGCATTTTGTTATTTTAAATAAAGTCATTCCTTCTGTTTTGTAATTAGAGGAAGAGTTAATTTCTGAAGAGCAGTGGATTTTACTAGGTTTATTTGCTAAATAATGGATTCAAACTCAAGGATTTCAGAAGAGATTAATAGGATTCTTTTATTTTAATTGAGATATAATTGACATATAACATTCATTTCAGGTATACAATGTAATGATTTGATGTTTGCATATATTTTGAAATGATCACAGTAAATCTAATTAACATCTGTCACCACACATTTTTGATACGAATTCTTACAGTGTTTCTAAAAGGCAAAACTTGTCAAGGACATTTTTAGAAGGTCCTAAAGCATTTCTATATCCCATTGAGTTTTATTTTGGCCTTTTCTTTTTTGTTACTATTTCAAGATAGCCTCCTCAGATTTGATTTCCCACAACCCCTATTTCAGTATCATAGGTCTGTAAGCTAATCTGTTGGCAATAATTTTATATTCATTATTTACATTTTTAAATTGTGTCAAGGTAGGGACTGAGCAGCCTTTGTTAAGATGCTGATGTCAATAGTAGGAGAACTTCCAAAACAAGAATACTAGTAGGAATAGTTTGTATTTTATCCCTTATGTCTCTGTATTTCAGATCAAGTTTTTAGTATCAGGTGCTTCTTACATTTAAAATTTTTCAGTTTTATGGAATATTTGGAAATGTAGTGTCTTACTGTTTGGAAAGTATTTACCTGCCACTTCTGTGTTTTTATTTTGCTTCTGAGTAACTGTAAGGTATAGAAATACTTTTGATTACTAGAACTTAGCCTTAATCAATTTCTGTTGAAAGGCAAAGAAAGAAAGAATTGTATATCTGGCATATTTAGTTGTATATTTAGTTGTATATCTGGCATGTGCAGATGTAGAGTTGACTTTGTCTTAGACTATTCATAGAAGCATCCTCTTAATACCAGTGCCCCCATGGGGCCGTCTGGGCAAATGCAGATTGTGATACAGCATGTCTGGGTGGAGCCCAAGATTCTGCATTTCTAACAAGCTCTCAGATAATGCCAATGTTGCTGGACCCTGGATTATACTTAAATGTGTATTAAGTAATACACTTTAAAGTATATTACACTTAAATGTGTATTTGTTTTTGTTTGTTTAAAGATTTTATTTATTAGCAAGTGAGTACAAGTGGGGGGCGAGGAGGGACAGAGGGAGAGGGAGAAGCAGGTTCCCTATCGAGGAGGGAGCCTGCTGTGGGGCTTGATCTCAGAACCCTGAGATCATGACACGAGCCAAAGGCAGATGCTTAACTGACTTAGCTACTCAGGCATCCTACACTTAAATGTTTTTATTTTGAGTTAATTTTAGACAACAGAAAAGATGAAGAATTCCTTTGTCCAGATTCCTCAAATAACATTTTTACTAAATTTACCTATTCTCTCTCTCCCTTTCCTTCTGTAATTTTCTGAACTTAAATTATATACATAATGGGCACTTGACAATACATAATGTTTTTATCCCTGAGTGGTTTAATAGAACTATAAAAATATAATATTTCCTAAAAAATAGAACATTCTCATATAGAACCATAGTCATTAAAATCAATAAATTAGCATTGATATAGTATTATCATTTACTCTCAGACCTGTGTAAGAATAGTACATGTGTTATTTTTCTCTTCCAATTTTTAATATTTTGTGAGTTTTGATATCTCATGACATTCATAGTTTTGAAGAGTATGAGTCACGCATTTGGTATAAAAATCCCTTAATTGGGGACGCCTGGGTGGCTCAGTTGGTTAAGCAGCTGCCTTCGGCTCAGGTCATGATCCCAGCGTCCTGGGATGGAGTCCCACATCCGGCTCCTTGCTCGGCAGGGAGCCTGCTTCTCCCTCTGCCTCTGTCTGCCTGTGCTCACTCCCCTCCCCCCCCCCCCCCCGATAAATAAATAATAAAATCTTTTAAAAAAAAAAATCCCTTAATTGGCATTTGTTTGATACTGCCTCAAGGTTAGATTTGGGTAGTGTACATTTGGTAAGAATACCATAGATGTGATGCTGAGTTCTTATCATTATCTCCTGCCATATGGAGGCATATGTTATCCATTGGGGTCCTATTTCTGTCCATGTTAACTTTGATCCTTGGTTAAGGTGGCCTCTGGTACATTTCTTCACTGTAAAGTTAGTATTTTATCCTTTGTAATTAATAAGTATATTTTGTGGAGATATTTTAAGATTATGTGAATATCCTGCCTCCTCTTCAGATCCATAGACTTCAAGAAATTAGATTGGGAGTGTTTTGCCCAATATGGCAGCCACAGGGGCTGCTGAGCACTTAAAATGTGGTTAGTCTAAATCCAGATTTGCTGTAAATGTAAAATACATAGCTTTTGAAGACATCAGAGGAAAACAAGCATAAAATAACCTCAGTAATTATACTATGTTGAAATGACAGTATTTTGGATATGTTGGTTAAACAAAATCTTTTATTAGATTTTGACCTGTTCCTTTTTTATTTTCTGATGTGGCTGCCAGAAAACTTAAAATTATATGTGTGGGTTCTCTTTGTGCTGGTATAGATTCTAGAGCATATTTGGATTCAGCTCCACTACACAATTCCCAGAACAGTTGGAGTTTAGTGGTTGGGAACATGCTAAAATGATTGGTTTATTCTGTCAATGTTCGTCCTGTGCAGATCATTTCCCAGGCACTTAGAGAAATAGTATTTATGCCCAGAATGGTGCTTTTATTAATGGAGAGGACAAACTAAGAAGGGATTAGTTGCCATTAATCCATTCTCTGTAAAGTGTGAGAAGCATTGGGCTGGTTTAAAGTCAAAGGAAAACTTAGTAGCAGTAAAGGCTTTTATAAAACAAAAATAGAGATTTATTTGTGAAAGATAGTTAACAGTTATTTCAGCCAAGAGTATTTACCTTCTTTAGCTATTTTAGTAGGGATTGTTTTTACAATGAGTTTTTTATTTAATACATTTCTAAATGGGAATAAAGGGGAGTGATCATTAAAGCTTTTGCTTGGATATGCAAAAATTTGCTAACTCTTAACAAATTTTTTTTGTAGTTGATGCAATGAAGAGAGTTGAAGAGATCAAACAGAAGCGCCAAGCTAAATTTATAATGAACAGGTATGAATATATGTATCAGGTAACTCTTGGAAAAATAATTACTACTAGAAATCCAGAGATTTTTTTTTCCACTTTTTGTTTTCATGTAACCTCAGAAAATTAAGAATATTGTAAAGAACTTTTGTATATTCTTTACTGTATCTTGTCTCTATGGTAAGTTGAAAACATGATGCCCTTTTCCTGAGGATATTTCAATGTATATATTCTTAACATAAGAACATGTTCTTCTATAACTGTAGTATAGTTACCAAGATCAGGAAATTAATATTCAGCAATACTGTTATATAACCTACAGACATTATTTAGATTTGAGCAGTTCTAGTCATGTTCTTTATAGCAGCAGACAATCCTGGATCTTTCATTGCATTTAATGGTAATATCTCCTCAAGCTCCTTTTACCTGGACACTTTCTCATCTTTGTCTTAAATGACATTGATATTTTTGAAGAATACAGGTCAGTTATTGTAATAGACTTTTCCTCTGTTTGTGGTTGTCTAATGTTTGCTTCAAGATTAGATTCAGGTTAGGTACTTTTGGCCAGAATATCATAGGAATGATACCTAAGAAAGACCTACATATTAGGAGGCACATGTTATCCCAAGTGACTGATCTGCCAGTTTTTAAGGGTTATCTGCCAGTTTTCTCCAAGGGAAAGTTTTCCCCTCCTTTTTAATCAGTACATATCTTAGGGGAATATTTTGACACTCTGCAAAGAGTCCCTTATTTCTCAAACTGGTGCCTACCAGACTGGTGTTAGCATCCAGTGGAACCTTGTCTGAATCTGTTATTATAGTGATTGTTGCTAAATGGTGATTTTTCCAATTCAGTAATTTCTTCTACACTTATTAGTTGGCTTTCCCATGTAAAAGAACTTCTCTCTTTTACAAGTTCAAAATGTACTCCTTTATTGTTTATTCATAGATCTGTGTGTATTTATTGATTCTTATGGTATTCAGTGGTTTATAATTATTTGTCATTATTTATTTTGATGTTCCAAGTGCTCCAGATTGGCCAGTGGGAATTCCTTCAGGCAGGCTTCCATGTCATCTTGACAATTCCTCATCTTTTTTGGGTGCTTTCTTTATGGCTAACAAGATGTGGCCTCATCTTACACTTTCCTGGCCCCAGCCTAGAATTGGTCTTTCTTTTAAAGTAGATTTACTTATTTTTTATCTCATCACTATGAATTGTTACAAAAAGGGAGCCTAAATGTTTGAGAAAGACTGTTAGCTTGTCTAAAATGAATGTTTTACGTGTTTTGTGTTCTTTTAATTACTGACTTAAAAAAAATGAGGTAACAGTGTATTCTCAGTTTGAGGAGAAAAGATCTAGGCATTTTATTTGTATAATAGACATTGATGTCTGAGATTTAATTCTTTCTTTCAATCACATTTCTTCATTCACTCAGCAATTTATATATATTAATCTCCACTTTATCCCCAACTCAGTACTAGGGATGTAATCATTGAACAAGTTGGTAGTGTAGAAATCCTGATTTGATATGCTTATTAGGAACTAGAAAAGAATTTTGAGTTCTCATTGCTTATCTGTGTGGCTAATAAAATTTATTTTTATAAATTATTAATATCATTTATAGAAGTTAATGTAACTGAAATTTTGGCTTTGATATGTTTTATCCTAGATTAAAGAAAAATAAAGAATTACAGAAAGTTCAGGACATCAAAGAAGTCAAGCAAAACATTCATCTTATCCGGGCCCCTCTTGCAGGTAAGTACTATATTACACAGGAGTTCTCTTTCAGTAGAGAGATGAAAAATCTACATTGTTGCAGTGCATGTAAATGAGTATCAGCTTTTTTTTTTTTTTATGTAAATACCTGATTTATGATACAACTTGGTTTTTAAAAATATGATTTACACATTGTATTTCCCAGTTCCAATTTTATTGCATATGGTGTTTTTTTTCTTCATAGAATCATAATTCATAAGCTAGTCCAAAGATTCAAGTAACAATTTCATAGACTTTGCTTCTATTTGTTTTTATTAAGAACACTGTTTTATAGGAGTGGTTTTCTAACTTTGGTTGGAATGGGAATTAATTGGGGAAATTTATAAATATGGAGGCCCAGGCCTTTTGAGTCTGAGCTTCTGTTCCTTTGTAGCTCTCTGGGTTCTGACACTGATTTTGATACTCAAATTTGAGAACTGCTGTTTTGTGTTAAAACCTTTTTTGTGTGTTTATGTAACTTGCCTGTGGTCATCCACCTGGGCAGTCGTTTGTGTGCATAGTTTCTTTTGTGAGGTGCTGGAAAACCAGTTTTTACTCAGCAGGCACCAGATACCATCTGTTACATAATTTACTTATGCAGATTACCTGAAAGGAGGAAATTTTTGGTGAGATTTAGTTGAAGAGTTGATTCCTGAATGATTCCCTGCCTAAACTTTTTAGTAAAGGTCAAATTCTGAAACTGCATGTTGAATAGGTTAAATAGATTAATTTTTGTACCAAATTTTATTAAAACAAAATAGACAAAATTCTGGAGCATTATTTCATGTATAAGCAATATGAATTGACCCCCAAACAACAGGAATGAACTGTTATTTAACTTTTTAGGTAACACTCTGAGGGTATATAAGTAGTGTTAAAAGCAGGGACTTTGGATCCAGAGGGCCAGGATTCCAATCCTAGCTCTTTGACTTAATGGGCTTACTTAGTGATTTGGTACAATTTCATCTGTCTCTGGGTTTCTGTTCCCTCATTTAAAATGCAGGTTGTTAGGAGGGTGTATGAAATACTTACTTTATGCATGGCAGATTGTAAGACCTGTGTAAGTTTAGTTACTATTCTTAAATTTCTTAACATCTAAGACATCTAAGATCCTTTATTAAGTATTGGTATAAGTTTGGGAAGGTCACATTGAATTGGTTTTTTTTTTTTTTTTTTTTTTTTTTTTACAGGCAAAGGAAAGCAGCTGGAAGAAAAAATGGTGCAGAAATTACAACAGGATGTGGACATGGAGGATGTTTCTTAAAAATCTCACTGTTTCTTTAAGTGTTTTTGAAAATCTCTTTAGGAGACCAGGAACTTCTAAGTTATCAATTTATATTTTAAATAAGGTCACTCAAATGAGAGGTAATTAAAAATACACCTCTCCTACATTGCTATCATTATGGCTGTTAGATTGCATCTCCATGTTAAACCTACTGAGAGTTATATTTATGTAAGTCATGCAAATTCTCCTTGTAAATACAAATGTGGACATAAAATGGTCCTGCTATTTGGATAGTGGTACTAGGCAGATTTATGTGAATGAACAACAGAATTCATGGTTAGCAATATGTAAAATAAATTTTCTTTGCAGTAAAGTATTCCCTTTATTAATATTATGGAAAGGGGGCTTACAACAAAGAACTAAACCTGTATGATAATTAGCTGTAAGTAATCTTTTGATTTCAGTATTTGTTTTGGTTTCTTAGCATCTTAGAAGAGCATATTGGCCTCACATATTGAAACTTTATTATGTTGGACTGTGTTGACCTGCTTTAACTGTTTTGATAGACAGCTCTTAATGCTGGGGGTGATAGCTGAATAGTGTGCTCCTGAAGTGACACTGTATACTTTCCACTTTGGAGAATACTTAATTCTGAGCTTACTGATAGAACCAAATCTATTTTTCCAGCATAGCAATGATTTAAAAGCAGAGGAATTGCAGTGTCTTTTAAGATATATCATGTGGCTTTCTTTTATAAAGCTCCTAATTGCTCTTGGAAAATAGAATTTAGGGTTTTAGCATCACAAATTATTTGCACATAAGATCCTTTTTTTCCAACATAACTGCAAGTTTTTCGTTTAGAAAAACGTAAAAAAGAAAGTATTAGTGGGAAGAAAATAATTCCCTCACTCCTACATACTACTGAAATAGATACATTTTTAATTAAAAATATATTCTGGATATGTAATGTTTTTATATTTCTACATTATATGCAACTTTAAAGATAGTAACTCAGTTGTATTGTTTTTTGAGGACAGAACTTAGAATAAATTATAATCATAGGGTTCTATAGGGGAAATAATGTAAGAAATCAAAGACTTGTTAAATTATTTGAAGTTCTCACTCCATAGATGTATGTTTGCTTTACTATAGACATATTTAAGATTACCTCCTGTTAGATTTCCTACCTTGTTAGTTAGCAAACTGTTGCCTTAAGTCCATCAATATGGGAAATTGAGCTAAAAGGAAGAACTGACATGGCATCTCAAGTTTAACATCCAGACTGTTCTATTAACTGTCAGGAATTCATAGTATTTTGAGACCCCAGGTATCATTATAAACTATGGATGCAGATGCCACAGTGTTACCCCCTGCAACTCTCTAAACTTGGTTGGATCACTGAGTTGTCCCCCCACCTTTTTTTTTTTTTTTTAAAGATTTTATTTATTTATTTGACAGATCACAAGTAGGCAGAGAGGCAGGCAGGAAGAGAGGGGAGGAAGCAGGCTCTCCGCAGAGCAGAGAGCCTGATGCGGGGCTCGAGATCCCAGGACCCTGGGATCATGACCTGAGCCAAAGGCAGAGGCTTTAACCCACTGAGCCCCCCAGGTACCCCCTGAGTTGTCCCTTAAAAATGTTGCCTAAGAAGGGGCCTGGTACAGTACTGTTGTTTCTATTTGTCTGATTGAGACCTCTGCTGGACAGTTAGTGTAATAGAAAAGCATAAAATTTTCCAGGCACTTGATACACAGAACTTTAATGTTCTCTAATTGCTTTAGGGTAATAAAACACTGGCAGTCATTGGAAAGAATTTCCTTACACACTTGCCTTACAAAACCCTGTAGGGTAGCAAAAAGAAACATTAAGGGGCACTTGGCTGGTTCAGTCAATAGAGCATGCAACTCATGATGTCAGGGTCTTGAGTTCAGCCCCTTATTGGTTGTATAGTATACTTAAAGGAAACTTATTAAATCTCATTTCTTAAAAATAGGAAACCTTAAAAAAAAAAAACTTTGAAAGATGTTTATCTGGTAGAAAGAAGTTCTGTAAGGACTGACCTATTTCCTAACACCCTGTGAAGTAGCACTCTATTTTTATAGATGCCAACAGTTTTAGGTAACTTGCCTCTTTATCACATAGAAGATGGAGGAGGTAGCAATTTGTATTCATCCAAGTGCCAGTGTCTAAAAAGAATTTATCCAGAGTCTCAGATCCAGTCTTTACAAGTCCCGCTGATGGCTGTGAGAGAGGACTATAAGTTACTTGAATGATGCTCAACTTGACTGTGCCTTAATTTCTTGATTGGAAAAATGGAAATGATAATATGACTAACCTGAGGATTTTTATATGAGGACCCAATTAGGTAATATTGTAAAATAGTTTTATCAAAGTCACTACCATAGTGGCAAGTGTTAAAATGTTAGCTCTTAGGATTGGCTATGTGACCACACAAAACTCACAGCAGTGGGCTTTGCCTCAGGACAAAGGTGGAGGATATTAGTGTTTGGGGGTAAATATAGCTAAATTGAATTTGTGGACTAATTACAGTGCAGACAGGGTTGCATAGAGTTTAAAACATTAGTTTTAGCTTTTAATGTCACTTAGAAAATTCACTTATTAAGAGCATCTTACTCCCCATTCTCTGTTACGAAGGTTGGGAAGGGCAATACATTTCTTCGTTGTCAGCTAGTAGTGTGAACAGTGAATTGTCACCCACTATTTTAAGGGCTAACTTCTATAAAGGGACTTACTTGTCCCTTAGCTTACATTTTAAATGGAGATTGAAAAAAGACATCAGACTTCACAAATATTTATAATGTAAATTCTAATATTGAATGAAGACTACCTTGTAAAAATTAACACTGTAGCTTGCTGTATTAAAAGTGTTGATAAGGGGAAAATTGGTATCAAAAAAGAACACAATTTCAAAGTCTATAGGAAGAATTTTCCAAAAATCCGTATTCCTTTATTGATATGTAACAAAATTGAAAAGGCAACTCAGATTTTGCCCTGCATGTCTTTATATTCAATATCATTAGCCTCATGTTGATTTGAATCAGTTGTGTCTATTGATGAATTTCTTTTTAAGGAAGTGACCTTTTGCTTAAGAATGTATTCTTATGTTCTGAATGTAAAAATCTGTACATTCTGGTGCTACTACTTGAGCCTCGGGTTTGAGCTATTCTGCTCCAAAATATTCCCTGGGTTTTATATCTTAATTGAAGGTGTCATGTGGGGACCGAAGACGGTATTTCTACCATACAACCTTCCCTATGGTACCAGTTACTGGATATCATTCTGTAATGCCTCATTCTGTGGCGGCCCTATGCTTGCCAGTAGATTCCTTTTTCAACGTTTGTGATAAAAAATCTTGACTAATACATATCTCCATCCTGCAGCAAACCCAGGCAGCCCACTACTATCATGATCTCCAAGGGTAGAGGGATGGTTATCTTATCGCAGGCACATACTAGGTCCCTGGTGCATGGAAGATAAACGGTAAGTGTGTAGCCATGTACTAGCTTTACTGAAGTTTATTTTTTAAATAACCAGTAACTTGAAAGATAAAAAGAATAAATTACCAGCAGTGAACTACATTAAGAAAGGAAGCATTTTTTGACCGTATTAGTCAGATCTGCATTGTTTGGAGACTTGGTGAGGAACAATGTTTTCTTTAGGTTGCCTACCGGATTTTGCTTATGTCTACTTGTTTAGTGGTGATAGATCAACCTGCATTTCCTGGTTTGGCTGGTGCATTTATACATCAAGAAATCTCAGGAAGGATTAAGCATAAGCTGGTATGTATGGCAAGGTCCTTAAAGAAGTTTTGCCTGTACTTTGCTTTGCTGAGGAAGAAATACTTCAGGAGCCACAAAGTATAAAAATAGAAATAATGACAATGAATTGGGAAGAACTGGTTAATACCTAAAGAATGTTAACCAACCAAAAAATACAAGGGACAGGTTCTTTAGTATTTTTGAGGAACTCAGTTTTCAGTTCTTTTAAATGCTTGCTTTAATACGTTACAATAAAATGATAGATAATTAGTTTGCTGCCAAGCCATGAGACGCCTTAGGAACACCAGTGAAGTAAGCCTTTCTAGTCTGAGTTACTCTACACAATTTTCTAGTGTAAATCTAATGAGACTTGGGTATTTCCTTCCTTTCTTTTTTTCTTTCTTTCTTTTTTTTTTTTTTTTTTTTTAAGTTTTAGAGAGTACACCCAAATAGGGAGAGGGGGAGGAGGAGAGACAGAATCCTTAAGCAGACTCCCCGCTGAGTGTGATGTCCAATCTGGGGCTTGATAACAGGACCCTGAGATCATGACTTGAGCCAAAATCAAGAGTCAGACAATTAACCAACTGAGCCAGATGGGTACTCCCATATTTCCTCTTCTGAAAGCAAGGAATGGAGGGTAGGGAGTTAGCAAGTATAAAAGACAGCTCACCTGATTAAAAGGATTTGCCATTTAAAAGGATAATGCAACATACTTTGTTAAACTATAGGTGTGTACCTTGTATTGTTGAGAGTTCTCTTCAGTGCTCTGATTCTTCATACTGCCAAACACCAGGGCTAGTAGCTTTTGACTTTGCAGTAGTACAGTTTCCCACATTTTTAATGGAAATAAAAATTGTGCAGGAGAAAACATCTCAAAGGAGAGGTCACAACCTCTTAGTACTATTGCTCATACATTTGCAAATATATAGTATCACCTAATGTAGTACCACCTACTTCCAGAGTTGTAAGAATCTAATGCCAGTTACTGTAGCCAGGTATAGTGCATATAGTATTTTAGAATACTCACAGCCCTTTAGGTCAGTCCTGATTTTGCAGATCTGGAACATGACGTTAAAAGAAATTGAATAGCTTGCTCCATGTCACAACTAGCAGAGCTTAGAATTAAGCTCAGTCTGACTTAGTCACTAGCTGATATCCTAAACAGCATCTAGTATGTTGCCTGGACACAGTTGGTGCTCAGTGTTTATTCATTCAAGGAAAAAAAAAATCTAACAGTAAAAGAAGGTGTTCTGGAGAATCGGATAGCTTGTTATGAAGTAGTTTTTTATTTTGTGACTAGAATGGATCCTTTTTCTTACCAGTTCTTCCAGGACTGACAGGTGATCATCTATCCCAGCTTTTGTGTAATTAAGACAGCAGATCTAAAGAAATGTTTTTGAAACTTACAGTCTTAAAAAAATTAGTATTTTTAACAAGCTATCAGGTGATGGCTGACCAAGATGGCAGCATAGGAGCCTCTTGAATTTTATTCCTTCCATGGACACACAAGGTATAGTTAGATACAAAGCAATTATTGCTGAAAAAAATCCGGAAGCTAGCGAAGTGACTACACATTGGCCAAATGGGTAGCAATACTTCTATCAGAAAAAAGACTTCGAAACAAAGTCTGTAGCAAAAAAACCCCAAAAAACGAAGGGCACTGCATAATGATAAAGGGGTCAATTCAAGAAGAGGCTGTTTCACTTGTAAATATCTATTCACCTAACAAAACAATATTTAAATACATAAATATTAGTAGAGAGAGAATTAACAGTAATACAATAATAGGTTTAAACCCCCCGCTTATACACCAGATTATACACACAGAAAAGCAACAAGGAAATAGTGGCTTTGAATAACCTATTTGATGAGATGGACCTAACATGTATATAGTACATTTAATACAGAAACAATATACATTCTTTTCAAATGCACATGGAACATCCAGGATAGATCACATATTAGGCCACAAAACATGGCTCAATAAATGTAAGAAGACTGGAATTATATCAAGCATCTTTCCCAATCTACTAGGAAACTAGAAATTACAAGAAAATATCTGGAAAGAACACATATATGGAGGCTAAACAAGATAGAATCAGGAAATAAATAAAAACGCATGGAGACAATAAAAACAAATCGTCCAAAATTTTTGGGACACAATAAAAGTAGTTCTAAGAGAGATTTATAGTCATTCAACTCTACCTCTAGAAACAAGAATCTCAGCCAACCTGATCTCACATGTAAGGGTGCTAGAACAGAACAAACAGACTAAAGTTAGTAGAAGAAAAGAACTAAAATTAGAACAAAAATAAGTGAAATAGAGAAAAAAATAGAAAAGATCAATGAAATCAGGAGTTCTTTGAAAACACAAGCAAAATTGATAAATTTCTAGCCAGATTTAGCAAGAAGAGGCCTTAAAATCAGCTGGGAGGGAGGAGAAATAACCAACACCACAGAAATACAAAGGATTATAAGAGAATATTATAAAAATTATTTGCCAACAAATTGGATAACCTAGAAGTTATGGATAAATTCCTAGGAACATACAATGTTCCAAAACAGTTGGGAAGAAATAGAAAATTTGAACAGACCAGTTACCAGCAATAAAATTAGACCAGAAATAAAAACTCCCCCCAAACAAGACCCTGGATCAGATGGCTTCACAGGTGAGTTCTAGAAAACATTTAAAGGAGAGTTAACATATCCTCCTACAACTATTCCAAAAAAAGTTAAAGAGAAAGTAAAATTCCACATTCATCCTATGAGGCCAGCATTATCCTCATGCCAAAACCAAAGACACTATTTCCACATTCATTCTATGAGGCCAGCATTATCTTGATAACCAAAACCAAACAAAGACACTATTAAAAAAACAAAACTATAGGCCCTTATCTTTGATGAACAAACATGCAAAAATTTTCAACATGTTAGCAAACAGAATTCAAGAATACGTTAAAAAATGATAACAAGGATTACAAGGGTGCAAGAATGGTTTAATACTCATAAATCAGCATGATACATCATAATAAAAAAATACAGTCATTCAATAAAGGCAGATAAGGCACTTGACAAAATACAATATCCATTCATGATAAAAACTCAACAAAGTGGGTAGAGTGTGATAAAGGCCATATATGGACAATTGAAAACTAACATCTTGGTAAAAAACTTCTAAGATTCTAAGATCAAGAACAAGACAAGGATCTCTCCACTTTTATTCAACATAGTACTTAGCCACAGCAATCAGATAAGAAATAACAGACATCCAAATTGGTAAGGAAGAAATAAAATTTTCACTATTTGCCATTGATAGAATACTATATATAGGAAACCCTGAAGATACCACTAAAGAACTATTAGGACTAATGATTTCAGTAAAATTGCAGGATACAGAATTAACATACAGAAATGTATTGAATTTCTATACACTATACATGTATAGGAGAAAAGGAAATGAACCATTACATTTGCAATTTTGCCAAAAATAATAAAATACCTAGGAATAAATTTAACCAAGGAGATAAAAGATATACTATAGTAACAGAACTAGAAAAATCCTAAAATGTATAGGAACCTCAAAAGATCTCAAATAGCCAAATGCAATCTTGAGAAAGAGGAACAAAGCTATATATATATTATGATAATCGTAATCCTAGATTTTATGATAAAATAATCAAGACAGTATGGTACAGGCACAAAATAGACAAAATAGACAAAAATAGATCAATGGAACAGGATAGAATGATCAGAAATAAATTTACATGTATTTATGGTTGATTAGTTTTTGACAAAGGAGGCAGTAATATACAATATACATTGTATATAATATACAATGAGGAAAAGACAGTCTTTTAAGTAAGTGGTGTTGGGAAAACTGGACAACTACATATAAAAGAATGAATTGAACCACTTTATTATATCATACACTAACCCAGCTCCCCCATCAACCCCCCCCCCCCCGCAAAAGTAGATTTAAGACCTAAATGGGAGTCCTGAAACCATAAAACTCTTAAGAGAAAACATAGTGAATAATCTCTTGGACAATGTCTTTAGCAACATATTTATGGATATGTTCCCTCAAGGAAAGGAAGCAAAGCAGAACTAAACTATGGGGACTACACCAAAATTAAAAAAAGGAAAGGAAAGGAAACAATCAAAAAAAGAAAAAGGAATCTGCTGAATGGGAGAAGATATTTACAAATGGTATCCGATAGGGGGTTAATATCCAGAATATATGAAACACTTATACAATTCAACACCAAAAAAAATCTGATTTATAAATGCACAGAATATGTGAATAGCTGTTTGCCCCAAGAAGACACCCAGATAGCCAACAGACATGAAAACATGCTCAACATCACTAATCGTCAGGAAATGCTGATCAAAACCACAACGAGGTATCACTTCTTGCCTTTCAGAATGGTTAGTATCAAAAAGACAACAAACGGTGAGGATGTGGAGAAAAAGGAACCTTCATACATCGTTAGTGAGTGTGTAAATTGGTGCAACCACTGTGGAAAACAGTACGAAGCTTTCTTGAAGGTTAAAAATAGGGGGAGGAGCAAGATGGTGGAGGAATAGGAGACCCTGTTTCAACAGGTCCCCTGAATTGAGCTAAATATCTACCAGAACACTCTGAACACCCATGAAATCAGCCTGAGATGTAAGATAATACACTTCTGGATTTCTATGGAGGCAGGAGATCATCACTGGAGAGGTACAGAGGAGGGGCAGTGCTTGGACTGATATTGGAGGATTAACAGAGGGGAAGGGAGCCACTGGAAATGACCCCATTGGAAAGTGATACCCCAACACGTAAGCGCTGTGTGCTTGGGACCCGCATTAGCTTGGAGACTGGTTGATAGCACTCAAAAAGAACAAAGGGACTTAAGGGTCAGTTGGTGGGATTGGGTGGCCACAGATATGGACCTAAGCCCATGGTCCCAGGGCAGCCACAGCTGGCACCCACCTGCGCCTGAGAGAACCCAGCCCCGGCTCCAGTCGGTGGTCCCTGGGCCTGCAGCCTTCCGCTGCCTGCAACACTGCTGGGGCTGAGTGCACCTGGTGTGGACATGGGCTCCAGACAGCAGTCCCAGGAACAGCAACCACCAGGATTGGGTATGCCCAGACCAGTATCCCTTGTGGTTTTAGTGGCACAGAGATGCAGAGACAAGTGGGGCCCTTGGGCAACCACTGAGACAGGTGGCTGGAGGTGCACACTGCCTGTGGGAGGTTGTGGTGTTTAGCAGAGTTTGCAGAGGGGGAGTCTGTGTTTTGGACCATTCAGAGGGGAGCAGACTGAGGCTTCTCTCTGAGGCAGAGGTCTGGCTATGGACAGTTTACTTTTGCTCTGACCCTCTGGAAAGGTGCAAAAAGCCACCAGAAAACAAAAAACCTGTTTCCACAGAGCCTGGCCCCTTGATAGGGGAACAGGCAATTCAGCCCAAGCAAGACTGACTGAAAAACAGTGTAGCAGGCCCCACCCTCAGAAGACAAGCCAAAAGAACAAGAGGACAATAACCACGTGGTCCCCATAAAACTAAAACCCCAACATCAGGGGAAGACAATATATTAAGCTCCCAGGATTGCCCCCAAAACTATATATTTCATAGATACAACTTCTCTCTCTCTAATTCATAATCATGATTTTTTTTTACATACTTACCATTTAAACTAGATGTATAATACAACATATTCCATAATAACTGTTTAACTTGAACTTTTTTCATATATATACTTTTGCTTCTCTCTCTCTCTCTCTCTCTCTCTCTCTATATATATATATATATATATATATATATATATATATATGCTTCACGGTAGTCTTTTTTCCTATTCAATACTATCCCTATATATGAACCAGTTTTAGTTTCCCTGTATCTCTGGAAAGTTGAGTACTTTTGTGAAGATAAGATACAACCAGCAAGAACTGAAATAAAATTCCTTGGCCACATGGAGGGTTTAAAACCATCTTCCCGGGGCGCCTGGGTGGCTCAGTGGGTTAAGCCACTGCCTTCGGCTCAGGTCATGATCTCAGGGTCCTGGGATCGAGTCCCGCATCGGGCTCTCTGCTGAGCAGAGAGCCTGCTTCCCTCTCTCTCTCTCTGCCTGCCTCTCCATCTACTTGTGATTTCTCTCTGTCAAATAAATAAATAAAATCTTTAAAAAAAAGATAAAAAGAAAAAATAAATAAAACCATCTTCCCATCTTATTCTTTTGTCAGCGTTTCTGTGTGTTTTTGTTTTTGTACTATATAAATCTTATTCTTGGGATTCATTTTGACTGAGTTTTCTTTTTCTTTTGTTGGTCTTTTGGTTTGTTTTTCTATCCTATAAATCTTACTTTTGGGGCTCATTTTGGCTGGTCTTTTTCTTTTTCTTCTTTCTTCATCCCCCCCCCCCCCTTTTTTTTTTGTTTTTGGTGATGACTTGCAATTTCTCCAAAACTTTATTTAATAAATATGTGGCCTTTGCCACATAACTACTGGATATGGACATAAAATATGTTGGAAATAGAATTCAGGGTAACAATTATACAGACAATGGCTAGGTTGGAGAAGACCATTAGTGGCAACAGAATCTCTAAGGGTAGAAGTGAGAACTGATCTGGCAGAACTTAAAAATGCTATCAATGAGATCTAGTCTAATCTAAATACTCTAACAGCTAGGGTAAATGAGGCAGAAGATTGAATTAGTGATCTAGAAGACAAACTGATACAAAAGAAGGATCAGGAGGAGGCCTGGAACAAACATCTTAAAAGTCATGAAAACAATTAGGGGAAAAAAATGATGCCATGAAAAGTTCCAACGTCAGAATTATTGGGATCCCTGAGAGGGTGGAGAGAGAGAGAGGACTAAAAGATACAGCTGAACAAATCCTAGATGAGAATTTCCCTCATCTGGGGAATGGAACCAGTGTTTGTTTCCTAGAGTCAGGGCACCCCACAAGGTCAATGAGGATAGTAAAACCTCCAGACACGTGATTGTGAAATTTGTGAATTGTAAATTCAGAGAAGATGTCTTAAGGACATCTAGGGTCTTAAGGACATCTAGGGTCTTAAGGACATCTAGGGGGAAGAGATTCCTTATGTACAGAGGAAGGACCATCAGAATAGACCTGTCCACAGAAATATGGCAAGCCAGAAAAGGCTGGCAAGACATATTCAGAGCACTAAATGAGAAGAACATGCAGCAAGAATGCTTTATGTGGCAAGGCTGACATTCAGAATAGATGGTGATAAAGAGCTTCCAAGACCAGCAAAGTCTAAAAGATTAGGTGACTACCAAGCTGGCCTTCTAAGAAATATTAAAGTGGGGTCCTATAAAAGAAGAAAGATCCCAAAAGTGATATAGGAGAGAAATTTACAGAGTCAATCTGTAGAAACAAGGACTTCACAGGCAATATGACGACAATAAAAACTTTTCTTTCAATAATCACTTTCAACATGAACGGCCTAAATGCCCCCATAAAACAGCACAGGGTTGCAGACTGGATAAAAAAACAGGACCCACTCATGTTGTCTACAAGAGACACACTTTGAACCTAAAGATACATTCAGACTGAAAGTGAAGGGATGAAGTACCATCTATCATGCCAACGGGCCTTCAGAGAAAGCTGGGGTAGTGATTCTCATATCAGATAAGTTAGATTTTAAGCTGAAGACTGTAGTCAGAGATACAGGACACTACATCTTTCCTAAAGGGTGTATCCAACAAGAAGATAAAACAATTGTAAATATTTATGCTCCCATCATGGAAGCAGCCAACTACATAAGTCAACTGTTCATCAAAATAAAGAGTCATATTGCTAAGAATACATTAGTTGTAGAGGATCTTAACATGACACTCTCAGCGATAGATCATCTAAGAAAGTCAACAAAGAAGAGCTTTGAGTGACACATTAGACAAGATGGACCTCACAGATATATACATAACATTCCACCCTAAAACAACAGAATACTCATTCTTCTCGAGTGTACATGGAACTTTCCCCAGAATAGACCACATATTGGGTCACAAATCAGGTCTCAACCAGATACCAAAAGACTGAGATTATTCCCTGCATATTCTGAGACCACAATGCTTTGAAACTGGAACTCAATCACAAAATGTTTGGAAGTAATTAAAACACTTGGAAGCTAAAGACCATCCTGCTCAAAGATGTTTGGATCAACAAGGAAATCAAAGAAGAACTTAAACAATTCATGGAAACCAATGAGAATGAAGACACTTTCATCCAAAACCTATGGGATACAGGAAAGGCAATCTTAAGGGGCAAATACATAGCCATCCAAGACACACTCAAAAAAACAGAAAAATCTTGAATATACAAACTCTCCTTATACCTTAAAGAACTGGAGAATCAACAACAAATTAAATCAACCCCATGCACAAGAAAGGAAATAATATTAGAGCAGAGATCAATGAGTTAGAAACTAGAGATGCAGTAGAACACATCAACGGAACTAGAAGCTCGTTCTTTGAAAGAATTAATAAGATCGATAAACCACTGGCCAAACTAATCCAAAAGAAAGGAGAAAGGGCCCAAATTAATAAAATTACGAATGAAGGTGGAGAGATCATGACTACCATCAGGAAATAGAAACAGTCACCAGAAATAATTACCAATAGTTATATGACAATAAGTTAAACAACCTAGAAGAAATGGATACATTCCCAGAAATGCATAAAATTCCAAGACTGAAACAAGACAAAATTGATAACCTGAATAGACCAATATCTAGTAACGAGATTGAAGCAGTCCTTAAAAACCTCCCCCCAAAACAAGAGTTCAGGACCTGATGGGTTCCCTGGGGAATGCTAGCAAACATTTGAAAAAGAAATACCTATTCTCCTGAAACTGTTTCAAAACAAACAAACAAAAACCAGAAACAGAGGAAAACTTCCAGACTCTTTCTATGAAGCCAGCATGACCATGATCCCCAAACCAGGCAAAGATCCCATCAAAAAGAATTCCAGACCAATATTCCTGATGAATATGGATGCCAAGATTCTCAACAAGATCCTAGTTAATAGGATCCAACAGTACATTAAAAAAATTATCCGCCCGATGCAAGGGTGCTTCAACATTTTCAAATCAGTCAATGTGATAGAAGAAATCAGTAAGGGAAGAGAGAACCACATGGTCCTCTCAATTGATGCAGAAAAAACACATGACAAAATACAGCATCCTTTCCTGATTAAAACTTCAAAATATAGGAATAGAGGGAATATTCCCTAACTTCATATAATCCATCTATGAAAAACCCTCATTGAATATCATTCTCAGTGGGGAAAAGCTGACAGCCTTCCCATTGAGATTAGGAACATGACAAGGATGCCCATTCATCACTTGTTCAACATAGTACTACAAGTCCTAGCAACAGCAATCAGGCAACAAAAAGAAATAAAATGTATTCAGATTGGCAAAGAAGAAGTCAAACTCTCTCTCTTCACATATGACATAATAGTTTATGTAGAAAACCCAAAAGACTATCCCCAAATTACTAGAACCCATACAGCATTCAGTAATATGGCAGGATACAAAATCAATGCATAGAAATCAGTTGCTTTCTTATACATTGATACTAAAGAAAAGGAAATTCGAGAATTGATTCCTTTTACAATAACACCAAAACCATATGATACCTTGGAATAATCCTAACCAAAGTGGTAAAGGATCTATACTCGAGAAACTATAGAACACTCATGAAAGAAATGGAAGAAGACACAAAAAATATGAAAAAACATTCCATGCTCATGGATCAGAAGAATAAACATTGTTAAAATGTCTATGCTGCCCAGAGCAATCTTTACTTTCAATGCCACCCCGATCAAAATACCAGTGGCATTTTTCAAAGTGCTGGAACAAACCTAAAATTTGTATGGAACCACAAGAGACCTTGAATTGCTAAGGAAATGTTGAAAAAGAAAAAGCTGAAAAAGAAAAAATCATGTTGCTTATTTTCAAGCTTTATTCCAAAGCTGTGATCACCAAGACAGCATGGTACTAGAACAAAAACAAACACATAGACCAATGGAACAGAGTAGAGAGCTCAGATATGGACCATCAGCTCTGTGGTCAAATAGTCTTTGACAAAGCAGGAAAAAACTTCCAGTGGAAAAAAGATAGTCTGTTCAATAATTGGTGCTGGGAAAATTGGACAGCTATGTATAGAAGAATGAAACTTGACCATTCTCTTACATCACACACAAAGATAAACTCAAAGTGGATAAAAGACCTCAACATGAGACAGGAATCCATCAAAATCCTGGAAGAGAACATAGCCAGTAACTGACATCAGCCATGGCAACTTCTTTCAAGATACATCTCTAAAGGCAAAGAAAACAAAAGTGAAAATGAACTTCTGGGACTTCATCAAGATCAAAAGCTTCTGCACAGCAAAGGAATCAGTCAACAGAACAAAGAGGCAACCCATGGAATGGGAGAAGATATTTGCAAATGACACTACAGGCAAAGTGCTGATATCCGAGATCTGTAAAGAACTCTTCAAACTCAACACCCAAAAAACAGATAACCATGTCAAAAAATGGGTAGAAGAGGTGAACAGACACTTCTCCAATGAAGACTTACAAATGATCAGCAGACACATGATGAAATGTTCATCATTAGCCATCAGGGAAATTCAAATCAAACACATCGAGATACCACCTTACACCAGTTAGAATGGCAAAGATTAATAAGACACTAAATAACAAGTGTTAGGGAGGATGTGGAGAAAGGGGAACCCTCTTACACTGTTGGTGGGAATGCACATTGGTGCAGCCACTTTGGAAAACTGTGTGCAGATTCCTCAAAAAATTAAAAATAGAGCTACCCTATAACCTGGCAATTGCACTACTGGGTATTTACCCCAAAGATAGAGATGTAGTGAAAAGAAGGGTCATCTGTACCCCAATGTTCATAATAGTAATGTCTACAAAAGCCAACTGTGGAAAGATCCGAGATGTCCTTTAACAGATGAATGGATAAAGAAGATGTGGTCCATATATATAATGGAGTATTACTAAGCCATCAGAAAGGATGAATACCCAACTTTTGCATCAACATGGATGGGATTGGAGGAGATTATGTTGAGTGAAATAAGCAGAGGAAGTCAATTGTAATATGGTTTCATTTACTTGTGGAATCTAAGGAATAACATGGAGGACATTAGGGAAGGAAAGGAAAACTGAATTGGGGGAAATCAAAGGAAGAGATGAACCATGAGAGATGGTGGACTCTGAGAAACATACTGATGGTTTTAGAGGGGAGGTAGGGGGGTTGGGTGAGCTGGGTGGTGGGTATTAAGGACGGCATGTATTCCATGGAGCACTGGGTGTTGTACATAAACAGTGAATCTTGGAACACTGAACCAAAAACTAATTATGTATTTTGTGACTAACATAACACACAAAAAAGTTAAAAATAGGAATACCATATGATTCAATAATTCCACTACTGCATATGTATCTAAGAAAATGAAAACACTAATTCAAGAAAATATATGCACCTCCATATTTATTACAGCACTATTTACACTAGCCAAGATTTGGAAACAACCCAAGTGTTCATTGATAAATGAATCAATGAAGAAGATGTGGTATATGGATAAAATGGACGACTGCTTAGCCATAGAAAAGAATGAGATCTTGCCATTATTGACAACATGAATGAACCTAGAGGGTATTATTCTAAGGGAAATAAGTCAGACAGAGAAAGAAAAATACCATAGAATTTCATTTAGATGAGTAGTCTTAAAATATCCGAACAAAACAGACAAAGAGAAACAGACTCTTAAGTAGAATAAACTGGTGGTTACCAGAGGAAAGGCGGTTAGGGAGATGGATGAAGAGGCTAAAGGTGATTAAGAGGTATAAAACTTCCAGTAATGAAGCAAATTAAGTCACAGAAATAAAAACTGTGGCATAGGGGCGCCTGGGTGGCTCAGTGGGTTAAGCCGCTGCCTTCAGCTCAGGTCATGATCTCAGGGTCCTGGGATCGAGTCCCGCATCGGGCTCTCTGCTCAGCGGGGAGCCTGCTTCCTCCTCTCTCTCTGCCTGCCTCTCTGCCTACTTGTGATCTCTCTCTGTCGAATAAATAAATAAAATCTTTAAAAAAAAACTGTGGCATAATGAATTTATCCCATAATATAATAATATTTGGTAACAATTGGTGGCTGCATGTATCAATGGTGAGCACTGATCAATATATATAAATGTTTAATCATTATGTTGGACAACTGAAACTAATATAACATTATATGTTCATTATAATTCAATAAAGAAAAAAAAAAGAGTGAAGATAGCTTAAGGGATTTGTGGGAAAACATCACTTGGATCAACACTCACAAAATAATTGTCCCTGAGGTAGAAGAGAAGGGTGCAGAAAACTCATTTGAAGAAATAATGGCCGATAAACTTGATCTGGGGAGGGTATTAGATCTCTAAGGTGAGGAGGTCCAGAGGACTCCAAATAGTATCAACTCAAGGAGAACTACACAAAGACACAGTATAATTAAATTGCCTTAAGTTAAAAGCAAGAAGAGAATCTTAAAAGCAGCAAAAGAAAAACAACTTGTGTACAAGACTATGAGCAATTTTTCCAGCAGAGATTTTGTGGGCCAGAAGAGAGTAGCATGATATATTCAAAGTACTGAAAGAAAAGAAAGTATCAGCCAAACATACTTTACCTGACAAAGCTGTCCTTCAAAATTGAAGAGATGAAGATTTCTTTTTCAGACAAAGAACCAGTCTTATAAGAAATATTAAAAGGAATTATTTAAGGTGAGATGAAAAGGTGATAATTACTAACAGGAAAACATGAGAGTGTAAATTTCATTGGTAAAGGTAAATACATAGTACAATTCAGAATAATCTCATGTTGTAGCACTGGAGGATAATCACCTATAAAGCTGATAAGACAAAAGTAATAAAAACCATAAGCACAATAATTTATTAATGGATACATGAGGTTAAAAAAATGTAAGTTGTGATATCGAAAAGAGATTGAAGGGGTAGGGGGAGTAAGAACTTTAGAATGTGTTTGAACTGAAGTTATCAGTCTAAAATAGACTTATAAGTTGTTTTATGTAAGCCTAATTTTCATAGATGCACAAATCCACAAAGCAAACACCTCCAATAAATATACTAAAGACAGAGAAAGGAATTAAGCAAATCATCAAAGAAAGTCTCCAAATCACAAAGGAGAGCAAAAGAAAGGAATATATGAACAACAAAGCAGAAACAATGAACAAAAGAGAAATAAATACCTATAATAAGGGTGAAAAAAAATAAGAACCATCTATATCCTGCCTACAGAGACTCACTTAAGATGTAAAGACACATACAGAGTGTAAGTGAATGGATGGTAAAAGATATCCTATATATAAATGGAAACCAAGAGAAAGCTGGGGTATAATATAGATTATGCTGCAAAAGAAGACTTAGTACATTTTAGAAGATTGAGATCAGATTAGACAGTTTTGGACCATAATGATGAAACTTGAAATCAATTTCAAGGAATCAATTCAGGAAATAAACTGGAAAAAGTCAAATACAGAGATTAAAGAGCATAATACTGAAAAATAAATGTCAAAGAAGAAATCAAAAAGGAGATAAAAAAAATTACCTTGAGACAAATGAAAATGTAAATAAACATACCAAAACTAAAGGGATGCAGCATAAAGCTCTTCCAAAAGGAAGTTCACTGTGGTAAATGCCTACATCATGAATAACCTAACTTTATACTCCAAGGAAACAGAAAAAGAAGAACAAACAAAGTCCAAGTTTAGCAGAAAGAAGAAAACAAAGATCAGAGAAGAAATAAATGAAATAGACGACAGAAAAACAACAGAAGGAATGAAACAAAGACTGTTTTTTTTTTTTTGAAAAGATAAACTAAATTGACAAACCTCTAGATAGACTAAGAAAAAAAGGAGAAGACCCAGATAAACAACATCAGAAATGACAGAGGTGGCAAAACATAGAAGCCACAGAATATGAAAGATCATAAAGATCATAAAAGAGGGAGGGAAGATGGCAGAAGAATAGGGGACTTGTTTCATCTGGTCCCTTGAACTTAGCCAGATAACTATCAAATCATTCTGAACATCTGTGAATTCAACCTGAAATGTAAGAAAAGAATTGCTGGAATTCTACAAAGAGGAAGAGCGACCACTGTTTTCAAGGCAGGAAGTGTGAAGTGAAGCTGAGGGGTTATATCAGAAGATAGATGGCTGGGGGAGGGGGCCTCTGTAAGCTGGCTACTGGAAAGTGATAGGGCCCCACAGTGCAAAACTGGAAACTTTATAATATAGCCTGCTTCTGTGAGAGAAGTCCGTGCCTGAAAGGGGCTCAAGTGGCAAAGTGGGGCAGAGTCCTAGGTGGGACAGTTGGTCTCCGGATCCATGGGGTCACAGAAAGAACAGGAGTGCCTGAACTGATAATAGAGTTCCCAAGCATTGGAGTGGGGAAACTGGTAATGGTCAACAAGCCCAGGAGGGGTCTCTCAGCTCTGTTTGTCATAAACTCTGAACCACAGTACTACCAGGTGACTGCTGTCTGTGCAGGTTCCCTGCAAAGGGCAGAAACATAGTAACCCTCTCTCTTCAAGGATCGGTACAGTTGCACACTGCAGGAATCTTCAGAATTTGGTGCACACAGAAGTGAAGATTGCTTATCCCTGAGGATTTACTGAGGAGAGAGGGCTGTAATCTTTCAGCTCCAGGGCTGGAGATCAGGGTGCAGTCATTTTAATTTTCATCCTCTAAGAAGGCACAGAAAGCCCTCAGGACAAAGGCCACATAAAGCAACCAGAAGCAGCTTACACTGTGCCCAGCCCCCTGGCGAGGGGTGGTACAACTCCACCTAGGCAAAGACATCTGAGAATCAATGCAGCAGGTCCCTCCCACAGTATACCAGTTGGAACAACAGGTGAACACCAACTTTACACAGGTTTGCAAAACTCCAGTGCTAGGAGAAATATATAGAATTTGAGGGTTTTTTCCCCCTCATGATTCATTTATCTTTGAGGTTTTTTTCCTTTTATTTTTTTTCCTTTTCAACTACTTTTTTATTTTACCAAATTTTTGTTTTTAAGTGTTTTTAAAATTTTCACTTTTTACATATACATTCTATAGAAAATATTTTTCATTTTTGCTTCCCTTCACTGTATTCAATTTTATTTTTGTATATACCTAAGTTTTGCTTTCTTTACAACTTTGGGGTTTAGTGTCTTCTAACAAACAGACCAAAATATACAGAGGACTAAGTGGACCACCCTGTTTCATCTACCTAGGAGATTATATTTTCTCTTCCCTGCCTGTTCTCCCACCTTTTTCTTCTTTTTTGGTTTCTGACCTCTTCAAATTTATCTAATGTGTATATTGAATGAGTCATGGTTATTTTTTATTTTGTTCTCTTATTCGTCCATTCTTCTCTGGGCAAAATGACTAGAAGGAGGAATTCAGAACAAAAGAAAGAACCAGGAGTAATACTCTCTTCCACAGATCTAATTGATATGGATATACGTAAAATGTCAGAGCTGGAATTCAGGATAATGATTATAAAGTTACAAGCTGGATTTGAAAAAAGCATAAAAGATACTGAAGAATCTCTTAGTGTAGAAATCAAATCAAATCAGGCCAAAATGAAAAATGCTTTAACTGAGATACACTGTAAATTGGATGTTCTAAGAGCTAGGGTAAATGAGTCAGAAGAGAGAGGCACTGGCATAGGAGAGAAGTTGATGGAAAGGAAGGACTCTGAGAAAAAGAAAGAAAACAACTAATGGGTCATGAGGGGAAGCTCTGAGAAATCAGCCATAAAGAGAATATTAGAATTATTGGGGACAGTATATTTGAGCAAATCATGGCTGAGAACTTCCCTAATCTGGGGAGGGAAACAGGCATTGAAGTCCAAGAGGTAGAGAGGATCCACTCAAAAATCAATGAAAATAGATCAATTCCCTGACATATGATAGTGACGTTTGCAAATTTCAGAGGAAAAGAGAAAATCTTGAAAGCAGCTTGAGACAAGAGGTCCTTAACCTACAGAGGTAGGGACATTAGGCTTGCAGCAGACCTATGCAGAGAGATCTGGCAGGCCAGAAAAGGCTGGCATGATATATTCAGGGTACTAAATGAGGAAAACATGCAGCCAAGAATACTTTTTCCAGCAAAGCTGTCATGTAGAATGGAAGGAGAGATAAAGAGCTTTTAGGACAAACAGAAACTAAAAGAATTTGTGATTGCTATACCTTTCTGGCAAAAATATTAAAGGGGATCCTGTAAGCAAAGAGAGAGCCCAGAAGTAACATAGACCACAAAGAAACAGTCTACAGAAACAGGATTTTACTAGTAATATAATGGTTCTAAATTCATATCTTTCAATAGTTACTCTGAATGTAAATGGGCTAAATGCTGCAATCAAAATACATGGTATCAGATTGGATAAAAAAGCAAGCTATTTGTATGCTAAGACCTAAAGACACTTCCAGATTGAAAGCAAGGGGGTGTGAAAACATTTATCATGCTAATGGACATCAAAAGAAAGCTGGGGTAGCAATCTTCATATCAGACAAATTTATATTTTAAACCAAAGACTGTAGTAAAGAGTGAAGAGGGGTACTTTATCATGCTTAAAGGGTCTATCCAACAAGAAGATCTAGCAATTATAAATATTTATGCTCCTAACCTGGGAATAGCCAATTATGTCAGCCAATTAATAACCAAATTAAAGAAACACATTGATAAGAATACAATAATAGTAGGGGACTTCGGCACCCAACTCACTACAATGGACAGATCATCTAAGTAGATCAACAAGAAAATAAAGGCTTTGAATGGCACACTGAACCAGGTGGACTTATTGAGAGCATTTCATCCTAAAGCAGCAGAATACACATTCTTCTTGATTGCACATGGAACATTCTCCAGAACCGATCACATGCTGGGTCACAAATCAGGTCTCAGCCAGTGTTAAAAGATTGGGATTATTCCCTGCATATTTTCAGGCCACAATGCTTTGAAACATGAATGCATTCACAAGAGGAAATTTGGGAGGAACTCAAACAACTAGGATATTAGAGAGCATCCTACTAAAGAATGAATGGGTTAACCAGGAAATTAAAGAACAATTTAAGAAATTTATGAAAATGAGAACACAACTGTTTAAAATCATTGGGATATACCAAAGGTGGTCCTAAGAGGGAAGTACATAGCAATACAAGCTTTTCTCAAAAAATTATAAAAGTCTCAAATACACATGGCTAACCTTACACCTAGAAGAGCTGGAGAACAGCAAGTAAAGCCTAAACCCAGAAGGTTCCAGAAGAAAAATAATAAGGACTAGAACAGAAATCAATGACCTAGAAATAAAAAGAACAGTAGAACACATCAATGAAACTAGAAGCTTGTTTTTTTGAAAGAATAAGATTGATAAACTCTGAGCCAGACTTATCAAAAAGAAGAGAAAGGATTTAAATAAATAAAATCTTGAATGAATGAGAGCACTGAGCTTACGACCAGAAACCAGACATCCCTCCTCTTTGCCGGTCCAGCCCGCTAATAAAAGTCCTTTAATTAAAAAAAAAAAAAAATCATGACCTGAGCTGAAGGCAGCCGCTTAACCAACTGAGCCAGCCAGGTGTCCCACACCTGATAAATTTTTGAACACTACATCTGAAACTAATAATGTACTGTAGTTTGGTTAATTGAATTTAAATTAGGAAACAAGATACTATAAACAAGTATCTGCCAACAAACTGGATAACCTAGAGAAAATGGATAAATTTCTAGAAACACATGACCTTAAAAACTGATCATAAATAAACAGAAAATATGAACTGCCCAATAATGTTCAAGGAGGTTAATTTAGTAATTAAAAACGTTCAGACACAAGGAAGCCCAGAAACAGGTGTTTTCACTGCTAAATTGTACCAAACATTTAAAGAATTAGAACTCATTTTTGTCAAGCTCTACCAAAAATAAAAGAGGGAACACTCCCAAATTTATTTTATGAGGCTAGCATTACTCTGATATTAAACCACATAAGGACACCAGAAAGAAAAGAATATTATAGGCCAATATTCCTGATGATCATAGATGTACAAATCCTCAAGAAAATAGTAAACTAAAAGGTGCTTGGCTGGCTTAGAGGAGCATGCAACTCTTTATCTTGGGGTCATGAGTTCAAGCCCCACATAGGTTGTAGAGATTATCTAAGTAAGTAAAAACTTACAAAAAATGTTAGCAACTGAATTCAATAGTATATTGAAAGGTTTACACATTGTGATCAAGTGGAATTTATCCCAAGCATGCAAAGTTTTAATATCCACCAATCAATCAACGTTTACACCACATTGACAAAGGGAAGGATTAAAATCATATGGTCATTTCAATAGATGCAGAAAAAGCATTTGAGAAAATTTTACATCTGTTTATGACAAAAACCTTCAATAAAGTGGGTATAGAGGGAATGTATCTCAATACCACAAAAGACATATGACAAGTCTACAGCTAACATCATACTAAAAACACTGAAAAGCTAAAAGCTTTTTCTTTAAGATTAGGAACAGGATAGATGTCTGCTCTCACCACATTTATTCAACATATTTCTGTAAGTCCTAGCCAGAGAGATTAGGCAAGAAAAACAAATAAAAGGTATCCAAATTGTAAAGGAAGAATTAAAATGGTCACTATTTGTTGACAACATGGTATATATAAAAAACTCTAAAGACTCCACCAAAAAACTGTTACAACTAATAAATGAATTCAATAAAGTTGCAGAATACAAAATTAATATACAATATTAGTTGTGTTTTTATACACTAATAATGAAGTATCAGAGAAAGAGAACAATTACATTGAAAAAGTACCTGGAAATAAACTTAATGAAGTGGGTTAAAGACCTGTACATTTTTTATTTTTATTAAAAAAAATTTTTTTTAACGATTTTATTCATTTCTTCGGCAGGCAGAGATCACAAGTAGGCAGAGAGAGGGGGGAAGCTCTCTGTCGAGCAGAGAGCCTGATGCGGGACTTGATCCCAGGACCCTGGGATCATGACCTGAGCTGAAGGCAGAGGCCTTAACCCACTGAACCACCCAGATGCCCCATAGACCTGTACATTTAAGCCTATAGGACATGGAATGAAGAAATTGAAAAGATAGGTAAATGGGAAAACACTCCACAGTCATGGGTTGGAAGAATCAATATTGTTAAAATGTTCATTTACCAAAACAGTATACAGATTTAGTGCAATCCCTGTCAATATTAAAATGACTTTTTTCATGGAAATAGAATAAATCATCCTAAAATACTAATGAAGCCACAGAAGACTTCAAATAGTCAAAATAATCTTGAGGAAGAATCAAGCTAGAGACATTATGCTATTTGATTTCAAATTAAATTACAAAGTTACAGTAATCAAAAGAGTATGGTATTGGCATAAAAGCAGATATCTAAATCAATGGAACAGAGCCCAGAAGCAAACCCATGCATATGTGGTCAATTGATTTTTCACAAAGGGGCCAAGGATGTACAATAGGGAATGGACATGGTGTTAATACATGGTTAATACATGGTGTTGGGAAAACTCAACAGCCACATGACAAAAAATGAAGCTGACACTATCCTACACCAGACACAGAACCCAACTAAAAATGGATTAAATACTTGAACATGAGATGTGGAAACATACAGTTCCCAGAAGAAAACAAGTGACAAGCTCCTGGACTTGGTGAATGACTATGGGTTTGACACCCAAAGCACGGGCAACAATACCAATAATAAACAAACAGGACTATATAAAACTAAATAGCTCCTGCACAGCAAAGGAAACCATAAACAAAATGAAAAGGCAACCTACCAAAGAAAAAAAATATTTTCATATCATACATCAGATGAGATGAATATCCAAAATATATAAAGAACTAATATAACTCAATAGAAAAAAACCTGATTAAAAAAATGGGTAGAGGACTTGAACAGACATTTCTCTTCAGAACATACACAGGTGATACAGGTGGCCAAAAGGTACATGAAGAGATGGTCAAATCATTACTCATCATGGAGATGCAAATCACAAATACAAGGAGATATCACTAAAGACTTGTTGGGATGGCTTTTATAAAAAAGAAATGAAATAACTGCTGGCAAAGATGTGGAGAAAAGGCATTGTTAGTATCAGTGCATTGTTGGTAAATTCATACAACCTCTATGGAAAACATTATGGAGATTTCTCAAAAAATTAAAAAATAGGACTCTTATAATCCAGTAATTCTACTTCTGGGCATATATCCAAAGGAAATAAAATCATTACACTGAAGTGTTATCTGTACTCCCATGTTTACTGCAACATTATTTACAAGAGTCAAGACACTGAAGCAACCTTTGTGTCCATTGACAGATGATGAGTGGATAAAGAAAATGTGTGTATTATTCAATTATAATAAAGGGAGAAATACTGACATTTGTGACAACATGGATGGACCTGATGGGCATTATGCTAAGTAAAATTAGCAGATAGAGAAAGAAAAATACTGCATGATATCACTTATATTTGGAATCTAATACTACTAACAATAAGAAAATACAAAAAGTCGAATTCATAGAAACACTAGAAAATTGTTTGTTGAGGTGGAAGTGGGGAGAATAGTAAGAAGTCTGTGAAAGTGTACAAAGTTTCAGTTGTAAAATGAGTAAGTTCTGAGAGTCTCATGTAAAACATAGTGAATAGTTGATAACACTACTGTTTAATTGAAATTTGCCAGAAGGATAGAACTTAAATATTTTTCACACACAAAACAGGATAAATATATGAGGTCATAGATGTGTTAATTAACTCAATGGGGAGAATCTTCATAATGTATACATATATCAAACCTATTAGCTTGTACACTTTAAATATCATACAGTTTTTGTCAATTATAACTAAAGCTGTAAAGAAAAAAGTCTACCAGGTGATTCTAACATTCCCAAGGTTGAGGACTACCATCTATAATATCTAGGATTCCTCAGTTTAGGCAATTAATGCAAAGGGATTTTCATATAATACCTTTTCAAAGAGAATTTTACTAAACACTCAAATTCTTTATGTTATCAAGTGGTTCTCCAAAATAAGGGAGATTTCTAGCATAATACTTGGTGTAACTTCTACAGAAGCTGGCAGTTACATAAATTTCCAGGTACCTAGGGACTCCCTTTATGAGAGCTAACTGGAGGTTTCTTAAGTTTTAAAAGAAATTGGAATATAAAGACAATCATTTTAATTTTTTATTGGAATTTGATTAGTATTCTGTTCAACAGATGTGGCCTTGGAATAAAGCAGTGAGGATGATATGGTCCATTTTCCAGGATCTACATATTTTATCTTCTTTAATTCTCACACTTATGAACATCCTGCCTAGGATTCCTCCTTGAATCTTACATGAGGAACACACACCATTATTCTCACCCTTCCATTTGTGCTTCTGTCAAGCTATAACTTATCACAAAAACCAAAACTCAGCTACTTCAATGGTAGGTAAAGAGGAGGTAAGAGTGTAGACAGTTGGGGGATTTATTCTGAGAAGTGTATTATACTATCTGTGTGTGGACGTAGATGCAAAATGGGCTATTACTTCAAGCATTTTTCATGTCCTCGTTAAAACTAGATTGGTATTTTCCCCAATGACTTTGGAGTTCAAGATTCACTACTTAGATTTGAATAAGTACAGAGTATTAACTCAGATGAACTATTCAATCTCATTTCAGAATGTTTCCATTACAAGGCAACTATTTAGCTAAAGCAGAAGCTTCCAAATTTCTTGGTCTTGACTTAAGAAAATATTCAAAGAAACCACTTAGTTTTTATTTTTTTTCTTCTTAGGAATGAAAGTGTACAGTCATGAGAACAGTGAACAGGTATTGTCTTTTAAAGAACACCCGGAGCTACGGGATTCAATAAATAAACCGATTCCTTCCCTACCTCCACCAAAATCTCTTCACTCCAGCTGCAAACTTGAAACTATCAAGTGTTCAAGTCTTAGACTTGAATTGAAAGTCTTAGACTTTTAATTTGCCGCTTTATAGTACCCTTCCTTCTCTGAAATTAAAATACATTTATAGCTTATTTGTTATTTAAGGATCAACCTCAAATGTGCTCTTTTTGGACAAGGTAAGTTTCAAAATAGTAATTTGCATGGTGTTTGAAATTTTTAACTTTTCACTTATCCATCTTCTAGTCAATAAATACCGAGCTGGTCCTATGTGCTGGACACTTTTCAAGGCACTGTGTGGATATTGTAGTGAACAGACGGAAATCAATCCCTACACTCATGGAGTAGGGTGGTATAAAATGTCCCAAGTAAAGCCTGACACCAGTCTCAAACAAAGAGTGATGTAAAGGTGTGTCAAAAGTTTTAATATGAGTTTAAAAAGCCAAAGTAAAAAACCTTGACCCAGAAATCTTAATATATTCTAAGGAAAAAATTATGTGCCAAAATATGTATGTACAAAGATCTTCATCATATTATAGCAACAACATTGGAAACAAGGACTGATTAAATAAAGGAACAGTTGAATAAATTATAGTGCATCATGTAATAGACTGTTCTGAAGCCATTAAAAAGCATTCTTCAGAAATGTTTCTAATTATGTAGAAGGATGCTTACACTACATTAAGTGAAAGTTGTTGGTTTCAGAATTTTATGTGATTCCTCTCAAAGAGTGGTTCTAAACTGTGGGCTACTTTGCCTCTCAGGGAACATTTATCAAATGGCTGCCATGCTGGGGTGGTGCTATGAGCTTCTGGTGAGTAGAGGCCAGGGATCCTGATGAACATCTTACAGTACATAGCACAGCCCTCCACAACAAAGAATTATGTGGCCCAAAATATCAATAGTGCTGAAGTTGAGAGACTATACTCTTAATTACATACAGCATTGAAAGAACAAATGGGGTAATGGATGTTTTTAAATGTTTTTTTCCTTTGGATTTTGTTTTAGATGAGAACATACTAACTTAAGCATTAGAAACAAAAAAATATTTAAAAACATGGGGTGCTATCTCTACCTGGGAATGTTTTTCTTAAGAAATTCAGGCATTTTTGTCTTTTCCGACTGCTCTCTTGGCCTGTGCACACCTGATTGCCTATATCTGTAATGCTCTATTTTTGATGGACCCAGGTTATGTCTGGTCCTGGTTTACTCCTGTTGCATGGCTTGATGTACTCGTGGGATTTAGTAATGAGCTTTAGCTATCCAGGGAAGTTATCTGTTCTATGTTTTGAATAGCATGTTCTTATATATCCATGGGTTATATTCTAAGGAAGTCAGAGGACCTCGGCACAGGTCTCAGAAAGAGGAGAGTGCACAGTAGATACGTCAGCTGCTGAGAACTCTACTCTGGTAGATCTAATCCAGGCCTATCTCCAGAAAAACTGGGGTATGGTTAATTTTCTTTTTTTGTTTAAAGTATTGTGTTTTTAAACGAAGAGTCTAAATGGGCTAATTTAGCCACTTCTTTTTTAAACCCACCATGAATATAAAGATTAACCATATAATACCTTTAGTAAGCACTTGAGTTTTATGTGCATGGAACCCAGGGCCAATGGCATGTGAGTTTGTGGAAGGCTATTGTAATCTTTGCAGAAACTTTCTCAGGATTTCTATTACTTTGAATGTTCACATTTTATTCATCAGAGAATTAATGGTCTCCATTCTTTTTAATTAACAGATACATTAACTTAGCAGGACAAGCATTGTGAAGTAGGCAAGGCAGATCATATATTTTCTCTTTCACTGAGCTCCTCATTTTCTAACTAGACACTGTATGCTATAAAAAAAACATGAAGTTAATTTACTGTTGTTTTTGTAACATAGCCATTTATTGGGGCCCATGAATGTGCGTGCACTTCCTTTGATTACATGAAATGTTCTCACCCCCAAAACAAAGAGTACAATTAATTCATTAGTGGATAGTTTGTTTCTGTGGGTAAGTGCCAGTTTATGATGATTCCATCAATTCTTTCACCACAGTAATTTATTTCCCATTTAATCACTGTTTAAATTGAACCGGGGTCAGACTGAAAAAGCACAGTTTTGCATAATTATAATGGAGCAAATGGAGATAGTCATAGGCCTTTACCATTAGAAGCCTCATTGCAGAAGCACAGATGGATTAAGAGGTGTTGATAAAAAATATGTCCAGGAATAAATTCTTTATAAGCATTGTATCAAATTCCCAATGCTTGCATGACAATTAACTGCATTAATTACTTCAGGTTTTTCTTATGCTTTACATAACTCTAAGTAGAAATCCTACAGACTGAGCAGCCTGTGAAGGCACTTCTTTGTCATGCTCCATTGAACTTAAATCATTACATTGTTCAGAAAGGCATTTCTTCCCACTCTGTCTAGGTGGTAAGTTCAGTATTTAGTAAGTTGTCCTGCTGTGATTCTCTAACCTTCTCCAAGCCAGTGTTGTTGAAGTATGGGCTTGCCTTGTGGGAGGATGGGCTAACTGATTTAGGATGGAAAACTGATTTCCAGATAGAGATCTGTATACACACTTTCAAGAATTGAAACTTGCTGGTTTTGCTTTCTCGAAAGCAAAATTGTACTTGCTGGTTTTGCTTTCTCGAAACTGCTAAGGTAGAGGGTGTACATAATAGTGTTCTTCAGGCAAGGGACTTATTGGTATGTAGTCATTTGTTAAATAAGTTTTTGTCTTAGAATTGTTTTCCTCCTCTTCCTAAGTTATTGTAAATATTACTGAATTCTCCCCTTCTACACTGTCACCCCATTTCTCTCCTTCCATTCCCAGAGAACCATTATTGGATGAATAGCTTTCTAGGCATGTCTTTGAAATTTCACTTCATTAATGTATATTCACAAACATTATATTATTTTACATGTATTTAAACTTTTAACAAATGGTCTCATACTGAAAGCATCCTCTCATATAATACATTTTTGCATCACACTTTCTTTTAGTTACATCCATGTTGTGTGCACATATAGAGTTAATTTGTTAATTTAAATGATGTATAATACACCGTCATGGAAATGTACCACAATTTGTTACCCAATACCCTAGTGAAGGAAATTTTCAAAAAATGTTAATTTTTCACTATTTCAAAATAACCAATTAGTGAAGATTTTTTTGGTATCATTTTACTGGGATTTGAATTCAAGACTGTCTGATTATGAAACCCGTGCTTTCCTCACCCTATCAGATTGGTGCTCAAGTGATATACTTCTGTTATAATTCAGTTTGATTTGGTAGAACACATTAGTTAATGGATTTAATGTCTAAGGCTAAAATGTAGAAATACAGTAACCAATAGATACATGTGGTTACTGAACACTTGAAATGTGCTTGTGCAAGTTATGATGTACTAAGACAAGTAAAAATTACTTGCTAGATTTTGATGGAAAATAGAATATAGAATACCTCATTAACAAATTTTGAGTATTACAATGTTAACATTTTAGACACACTGGGTTATATTAATATATCAAAGTTAATTTCCTCTATTTTTACCTTATTAATGTAACCTCTGGGAAATTTATTTACATATGTGGTATTGGACAGTGCTCTTAAGGAATCACTTAGGCTGAAGTGGTCTCTGTACTCCTAGGTGCCAGGTGAGGGCAGCAGAGAGCTGCTAGACTCTGGATTCCAGGTAGGGTAGCACCACGTAGAGGTGCTGTGCTACCAAGCTGAGTTCAGACAGGCAGAATGTCAGCAAAGGGGTTAAATGGAGCCATAGCCAGTAAGGATCCAGGGGTTAGATCCAGGATCCTGGTTGAGAGGGACTGCAGCCAATGCAATTTAGAGGACATAGGGCTGCTTTTAAAAATGAAAGCTCTTAGTATACCACAGCTTTGAAGTCACATAATTCTGTTTGACTCCTGACTCAGAACGCAGTTATTTGACCTCTGAAAATCTCAATTCTCATATATGTAAATTGGGAATAATGGCATTTATTTTTTTGTTTGTGCATTAAAGAGCTTATCATATATACTGGATTTTGCTATTATTATCATTTATTTTAATGAGTCATTGAGAAAATAAAAAAATGGTCTCTCCTTTTGAAGCAGTAGGCTCAGGCTGAAGGTCTTACTCACAAAGGTTTAAAGTTACCCATATAAAGCTCAATATGAAGTTCTCTCAGCTGAGAAGTGATACACTGGAGTTCTTACTAGCTTATCTTTTGCCAAGCAAGAGCCTTAAATTGATTTCTTTTTCTGGCTCTAAGCTGGTATAATGCATGCATTTGTTCATCCCGGAAGTTTTCCCAGTTCCATGTTAAGCAAGCTTTAGGGATGCAGAGATTAGTGAAATGTGATCAAAATGTTTACAGTTAAGTGAGCAAGATATATGGGCTGTTACCTAGCTATGATACAAGGTTATGGGAGCTTAAATTGAGTTATGAGAGAATAATTAATTCAATGGGGAGAGTGCAGAGGACTTCCATGACGGTGTTGAAAAGTAGAGGACAGGTCATGATCGGCTCAGGTCATGATCTCAGGGTCCTGGGATCGAGCCCCACATTGGGCTCTCTGCTCGGCAGGGAGCCTGCTTCCCCTTCTCTCTGCCTGCCTCTCTGCCTACTTATGATCTCTCTCTCTCTCTGTGTCAAATAAATAAATAAAATCTTAAAAAAAAAAAAAGAAAAGTAGAGGACATTACTGAGCTATTCATCATTCTGTCCCGTAAATTCCCCAGTCTCTCAAGGTTCAAGATACTTGATCTTTACCAATGATTTCCATCACCCCCCATTGAAGTGTCACAATTGAATGCATCACCAATAAGAATTGCTCCACTTTCAAGACCTGAACTCTGATTTTCTTCTCCATACTTCCCAGCCTTGCCCAATCTCCATTTATGCAGTGGTCTCTAATATGGGATATGACTATAGGAGCTTTGCTTTGCAAGACAATTCAAAGGGGTTCAGGAAGAAAACATTAAAGCTTTTATTTACATTTAGCTTTTTTTTTTTTTCTTTTAAAGATTTATTTGACAGAGAAAGAGAGAAACAGCAAGAGAGGGAACACAAGCAGGGGGCGTGGGAGAGGAAGAAGCAGGCTTCCTGCTGAGCAGGGAGCCCACATGATCATAACCTGAGCCGAAGGCAGATGCTTAACAAATGAGCCATCCAGGCATCCCTAAATTTAGCTTTTAATTACCCTTTTATAGTGTATATTTTTGTGTATTCTTTATAACTACATGATATATTAAAACAGCAATGCCAGTATGTAATAAACACATGTATATATTTTGAGAGTGAGCAAAATTTAGTTATAGGGCACACATAATCAAAGAAGTCTATAGAAAACTGTTTAATGCATTATTCATAATTGGTGCTTTCTGGTGAAAGAAACCCAATTCACACTAAGCTTATGAAGAGTGCAGTTAGTAGAGCTCTGAACTGAAAAGACCAAGTGTGTGGTTAGCCTCAGGTATGTGGGGTCCAGGCTACAATGATATTGTTAATGTCCTCACTCTGTCTCTCAGCTCTTTGTGTTGGACAAGATGGTAATGGTATACTCTTCCAACTTAATGTCTAGTAGGAAAAGACTCTTCTGAGGTAGCAGAAAATTCCTAGGGGAGATTGATTCATTCATAAATGGGGATGGAGCCCAACACTAATCACTGAAGTCAACAGGAATGGAATATTCTGGCAATGTGTAGGCAATGTTCTTGGGGAGTGAGGGTGATATGAATTAACCCTATGAGAAACACATGATATAAGGTTCCCCCATGAAAGAGGAAGGAGACAGGAGTGGGGATATAGGCACATAATGATGTAGATTAGAGGGGACTGATTACCTCAGGGCAGGCTTCATCCAGAGATATTAAGATCCATAATCTAATGGATAACTTTTCCTAAAGTTGTCAAATCAAAAATTTTAACCAGCCTTGAGAAACTGAAGTAAGATGTTGGGATGGATAATTTCTAGGCTGAATAAAGTTTTACGTTAAATGTGCATCAAGATGACACCAAGTCTAGTCAGATAGGGTTTGTAATACCCCAAATTACAAAAGGGCTGACATGTAATTTCTCTGTTTAGAACTGCCGGTGTCCTTTCTCTCAGTGTATCTTATGGTGTTCATTAAGTTATAGACTTTTTGGTCAGAGTGGCATGGTTTTTACCTTGATTCTTCTACATACTAGCTATGTATGTGCTGGCCAGTATACCAGAATCGCACTTACATCATCTGTACTTTCTTGGTAGGATTGTTGGGAAGATGAAATGAGAATATGTAGCTTAGATCCTAGTACTTAATATGAATTATTATGTGATTCTACTAATGCTATTGTTTTTCTTTCAGTCAGTTTGGCCAGATTCCTGTAGTTAAGGATACAAGAAATGCCATGATTTCCCATATAGGCTGGCATGTAGTAGATGTTCAAGAAATTCTTGTTGAATGATGAATGAGGTTATGAATATAGCTTTATAGCTTATTTTACTTCAAATTATTCCCAAGGGCTTTATTATTAAATGCTGTTCATACTTTCAGCTCTATCACAGGACAAATTATTCTCTCAACAAGAAAATTATTTCTTAGTGTTTTTCCACTAGGCTTTGGAAATGTGGACCAACGTTGCAGGGAAATTTTCAGTGTGCTGGGATTTTGGCACTGGCTTTGTGCTGAACTATAGATTTTTTCAGGACTTATTCTACAGCTTTGTAAAATATTTTGATCCCCCCCCCCCCCAAAATGACCACAAAAAAACTGAATAAGCTATTCTTATTGACCTCTCCAATGGCTCTTTCCCAGTATGGAAGTGATGAAAAGGCTGACATGGCCTAGGATTGTGTGGGCTGCATGAAAAGAATACTTTGGGAACAAAGGTTGTGGGTTTCCTTGGGCCAGCTTTGTGTTATTGTGACTCTCAGTGTGGAAGAAGTGGCCACAGAAAACAGTAATTTTAAAAGATAGGTTGGAACAAATTACCCTAAAATTTGTATGGAACCAGAAGAGACCCTGAATTGCTAAAGAAATGTTGAAAAAGAAAACCAAAACTGGGGGCATCACATTGCCTGATTTCAAGCTTTACTACAAAGCTGTGATCACCAAGACACCATGGCACTGGCACAAAAATAGACCCATAGACCAGTGGAATAGAGTAGAGAGCCCAGATATGGACCCGCAACTCTATAGTCAACTAATCTTTGACAAAACAGGAAAAAATACACAGTGGAAAAAAGACAGTATCCTCAATAAATGGTGCTGGGAAAATTGGACAGCTATGTATAAAAGAATGAAACTTGACCATTCTCTTACAATATACACAAAGATAAACTCAAAATGGACTAAAGGCCTCAATGTGAGGCAGGAATCTATCAAAATCCTAAAGGAGAACATAGGCAGTAACCTCTTTGACATCAGCCACAGCAACTTCTGTCAAAACATGTCCCCAGGGGCACTTGGGTGGCTCAGTGGGTTAAAGCCTCTGCCTTCGGCTCAGATCATGATGCCAGGGTCCTGGGATCGAGCCCCATATCGGGTTCTCTGCTCCACAGGGAGCCTGCTTCCCCCTCTCACTGTCTGCCTGCCTCTCTGCCTACTTGTGATTGCTGTCTGTCAAATAAATAAATAAAATCTTTTAAAAAAATGTCCCCAAAGACAAAGGAAACAAAAGAGAAAATGAATTTTTGGGGACTTCATCAAGATCAAAAGCTTCTGCACAGCAAATGACAACAGTCCTTTGTTGATAGCAGTCAACAAAACAAAGAGGCAACACATGGAATGGGAAAAGATACTTGCAAATGACACTACAGACGAAGGGCTAGTATCCAAGGTCTATAAAGAACTCAAACTCCACACAAACAGATAATCATGTCAAAAAATGGGCAGAAGACATGAACAGACACTTCTCCAAAGAAGACATACAAATGGCTAACAGATACATGAAAAAATGTTCATCATCATTAGCCATCAGGGAGATTAAAAGCCAAACCACACTGAGATACCACTCTACATCAGTAAGATTGTGGACTCTGAGAAACAAACTGAGGGTTTTGGAGGGGAGGATAGTGGGGGTTTGGGTAGTGGTGGGTATTAAGGAGGGCACATATTGCATGGAGCACTGGGTGTGTTGCATAAACAATGAATTTTGGAACACTGAAAAAATAAAATTTAAAAAAAGAAAAGGAAAAAAAAGATAGGCTGTTCTTTTGGGAAATAGTGATGGAGAATAAGGTGGTATTTGTTTGCCTACATACTGCTAAGAGACTTATTTTTGAACAATTTTATTTGACCAAGTATCTGGGATATTGGAGCTTGTATCCAGAGGAAAAAGTGGTAACCCTCCCAAAATGCTACCAGAAGTTCTAGCCTTGGGAAAGTTATTTTGGAGTCACTACGGCTTTCATTTCAAACCCCAAACTGCATGCTTACTAGAGACAGAACAATGATACTGGAAGGGCTGGCTAACTGCCAAGAGAACACACCTGTCATTTTGGTTTTGAGAGTAAAAATGACAAATGAAGATGGTGATTTCAGGGCTAATTACTGCTACAACCAAAGTCACTTTGGACTTTTTGTTTAAAAAATCACATTAAAAAAGATTCTACAAAGGGCAAGGAAGTTCCTTGATCCAGTCATTACAGATGGAGTCCCTTAGTCTAGGCACTGAGCAAGATGGAAAAGACTGAATAAGTTGGAGTAATGAAGCTGATATGACAATATTTACTAGTAGAATTCAGGAGTGATGTCACCAAAATGGTGGTGTAGGAGACCCCAGCCTCTGTCCCTCAACAAAGATCAACAATTAGACAGTTATCCATGAAAAACAAAACAAAACAAAAAAACAAAAAACAACAAAAAACCCCCCCAAAACAGCTCTGAGAGCTTTCTGGAACCCACTTAAGAACTAACATAGTAGAATTAAAAAAACCTAGAAAAACTGCAAAAAGGGGGAAGAAAGCTTTATTTTGCCTGCATCATCCTATTCCCTAAGCTGGCGTTGCTTAGCAGAAAGAATCAACTTCTTAGCTAAAAAGAGTTCTCCCTCCCTTGGTGAGTGAGGATCCAGCTTCCCTAGCCTTCCAAGGGACTGGATGAAGGTTCTGGAGTGGCAAAACTTACATGTATAGAGATGGCTAAGAAAGAAAAGCAAAGGCTTCATGTACAAGCTATACAGCAAGAGTAATGGTGATTCCCAAAGACCTGCTATGCAGACGAACTTGGTAGCTTTCACCACCAAGGAAACTAGTAGCCAGCACTGCTGCTGTGGACTCCTTACAAATTTCACCTACTTTTGCCTCACAGATAAACTTGCTGGTGTCAGCTGCCTGAGTATCTCTTCACTCTTAACTTCTCCCCCCAACCCCTTCTGAAGCCCAGGAACCATATTGTCAACCAATCTAGACCTCTGTAGCCGTGTGAATGCAAAAAACCAGGCCTAGATTCCTGTGGCTGACCCCCACTGCTGTGTGCATACTCAGAGCTCACCCTTCTAGCTGTGCACCTGTCTGAACACAAGTCACTGTCCTTCAGTGCAGTATACTTGTCTGAGGGGAGACTGTGCACATGTTGCAAAGGACACATCAAACCTACAGCTACATATAAAAGATGTAAAAAAAAAAGTAACTAACTGTGCAGTTCCTACACATCAAGTGAATGAGACAAAAAAATCTAAAATTGAAATGGGTAGGAGAAGCTGACACAGACTTGCCATAAACCCCACCCCTGATATGGTGACCCACAATCAAGAGGGAACTCACAACTTTGAGATTCTCCCTAAGGAGTGAAAAGTTTAAAGTTGGAATCCAACTTTTAACATCTGCAACTCAGATATGGGCCCCCCAAACACTTAGCTTTGAAAGTCAATGGGACTTGCATCCACAAGACCCATAGGCTATAGTGAACTGAGAACCAGTTCTTAAAGGGCTTGGGCAAGCACCCCCAAAACCCCAACTGCTAAGTGCACACCTTCCCCCTACTCTGCTGCATTATTGTATATGCTCCCGAGTACACCTGTGAGAGTGAGCTTCAATAGACAGGAAGCATGTGCAAGAAATTGTACCTAGTCAAGAGCAAGGGAGAAAGCACAATTGAGGTATAGCATCAAAGACAGGTTTCTGAAATACAAAAGACAGATTTCTAATAGCTAGCCTGATGAGTAGTAAGAACCAAAGTATAAAAGCTTATTTAAGAGGGTGTCTGCTGCTTCAAATGCAAAAGCAGAAGCGTGTAACTGTGAACATATGAAAAAAGTCAAAAAGAAAATAATTCTCTAGCAACCAAACATAAAGGCATATTGTGCCTTTATGGAAACATAAAGAAATATTGTGTTCTAACTTATGAATTCAAAATAGCTTTTATGGAGAAATTCAGTGATTTAAAGAAAACCCAAAGGAAATTGAATGAAATTGGGAGTAAAATTAACAGAAGTTCTTTACCAAAGAGACTGAAATTTTATTTATATATGAAAATATAAATTATACACATAAATATAAAATTTTATGCCCACAAACTGAATAGAAGTTATAGAGCTGAAAAGTTCAGTGAATGAGGTGAAGAATGCCACACAGACCATATGCAGCAGGATACACCAGATGGAACAAAGAAGTAACTTGGAGGATAGAAATACAGAAATAATACAGTTAGAATGGAGAGAACTAAGATTTAAATAAGAGTGAAGAAAGCCTACAAGACTATCAGTTCCCATTAGAAAGGCAAAAATCTGAATAATTGGGGTTCCAAAAGAAAAGCAGAAGGGGACAGAGTTTATTTAAAGAAATAATAGCTGAGAACTTGCCTAACCTGGAGAAGGAAGAGAACAGAGAAGTTCATTAAGCTTATAGAACATCCTATTCAATGCAAAAAGTTATTCAATGCAAAAAACCTTCTCAAAGGTTTTGTAATGTAAGTGTCAAAAATCAATGATAAATAATGAATCTTAAACACAGCCAGAGTAAAAAAGAAAGTAACCTACAATGGAAACCCTACTAGGATATCAGATTTCTCAGCAGAAACTCTACAGGTCAGGAGAGAGCTGAATGGTAACTGTGGAAAAATGAAAATTGCCAGCTAAGAATACTTTATCCAGCAAAGTTATTCTTTTGTTATAAAGGAGAAATAAAGGCCTTTCCAGACAAAAAAAAAAAAAAGCCAAGGGAGTTCATCACCAGACTTCCCATGTAAGAAATGCTGGAAGGAGCTCTTCAAACTGAAACGAAGACACTAATTAGTCACATGAAAATACACAAAACAAACACCAAGACCCAACTACCTGCTGTTTATAGGAAACTCACTTCTGCTCTAAACACCCAGTAGACTCAAAGTGAAGGAATGGAAAAGATATTCCATGCAAGTGGAAACCAAAATAAAGAAGGTATAAATATATACACACCCAACATTGAAACACCTAAATATATTAAGCACATACTAATAAATATGAAGGAAGAAATAAACGATAAAATAATAGGGGATTTCAACACCCTAATTTCAACAACGGATATATAATCCAGACAAAAAAATTCAACAAGGATATAATGGACCTGGACTATACATTAGACCAAATGGACCCAAGACATCTTTACACCTTCTATCCAGCAGCAGGAGAATACAAATTCTGCTCAAGTGCACATGGAACATTCTCAAGGATAGATCATGTGCTAGGCCATAAAATAACGTCTTGGCAAATTTAAGGAGGTAGAAATCATACCAAGTTATTTTCCAATCACAATATATAACTAGAAGTCGACAGCATGCAGGAGGCTGAAAAATTTAAAAATCTGTGGAAACCACAAATTCCTGGCCAACCAATGGGTCAAAGAGGACATAAAAAGAGAAGTCAAAGTATATCTGAAAACAAATGAAAATAGAAACACAACTTACCAAAACTATGGGATGCTGAAAAAGCATCTCTGAGTGGGAAGCTCATAGTGATAAATACATATATTAAGAAGTTAGAAAAATCACAAGCTAAAAAATACTCCAACTTCACACCTCAAGAACTAGAGGAAGAACAAGTTAAGCACAAGTTTAGAAGGAAGGAAGACAAATCAGAGTGGACATAAATGAAATAGAGGCCAGAAAACCAATAAAGAGCAATGAAAATAAGAGCTGGTTTATAAAAAAAAAACAAAAAAATTAATAAACCTTTAGTGATACTAAGGCAAAAGGAGTTGAAGACTCAGAAATGAGAGGAGAAATAACAACTGACACTATAGAAACACATAGGATCACAAGAGATCATTAAGAATAATTATATGTTGGGGTGCCTGGGTGGCTCTGTTGGTTAGGTGTCTGGCTTCAGCTCAGGCCATGATCCCGGCATCCTGGGATGAAGGTCTGCATCAGACTCTCTGGTCAGTGGGAGGTCTCCTTCTCCTTCTACCTCTTTCTCTCCCTCTGTGCTCTCTCTTATTCACTCTCAAGTAAATAAATAAAATCTTAAAAAAAAACAGTTATATGTCAATAAATTAGATAACCTAGAAGAATCAGGAAAAAGTAGTAAGCATGAACAGACCAATGAGTAAGGAACACAGAGAACCTCAGCACCAGATGGCTTCACAGGTGAATTCTGCTAAATACTTAAAGAATTAATGCCAAACCTTCTCAAAATCTTCCAAAGAATTGAAGAGGAGAGAATATTTCCAAACTCATTTTATGAGACCAGCATTGATACCAAAGCCAGGTAAGGACACTACAAGACAACTATAGATCAAGATCCCTGAAAAACAAATGCAAAAATTCTCAAAAAAAATTAGCAAACTGAGTTTAAAAACTCATTGAAAGGACCATGGAGGAGAGGAAAGATCAAGATGGTGGAGTAGAAGGATCCTAAGCTCATATCTATTGTCTACCACAACACACAAAAATCTACAACTACACATAGAACTGTATTTGAGAACAAATTAAAGATTAGCAGAACATATACACAACTAAGGACATAAAGGAAAAATAAACATCAAGACAGGTAGGAGGGGTGAAGTTATTTAGTCAGGACCCACATGCCTGGCACAGTATTCCACAAATGTGAGGGATAGCACAACCGTAGAATCCATCCCCGAGGAGCAAGTATTTCAAGCTCCACATTGAATTCCACACCAGGAATCTTTTTTTTTTTTTTTTTTTTTTTTTTTTTAAAGATTTTATTTATTTATTTGACAGAGAGAGATCAGAAGCAGGCAGAGAGGCAGGCAGAGAGAGAGAGAAAGAAGCAGGCTCCCGGCCGAGCAGAGAGCCCGATGCGGGGCTCGATCCCAGGACCCCGGGATCATGACCTGAGCCGAAGGCAGCGGCCTAACCCACTGAGCCACCCAGGCGCCCCCACACCAGGAATCTTGCAAGGGGAAAAGAACTCTTATAGTGAGTGTGTTTGGAAACAAATAGGCTATATGTTTGGGAAAAACAGTGGGCAGTGGGAAATGGAGACTGCTTTAAAAAGGATGTACACACAATCTTGCTCTCTCCAAGTCCCAATGCAGAGACAGCAGTTTGAAAAGCATCTGGGTTACATGTGAAGAAGATCCACTGACTAATTTAAGGATGCATGCTAGAGGGTCAGGGATCTGCTGAAACATACTTTGGAAATGGAAGCACTGGTGAGCACCTTTGTCACTTTCCTTCTAACTAGATTGCCTGGTGCTAACATTTCTGACACTATTGTGTTAGCAATTACTCTGCTTTAGTTTTCCCATGCAGGACCATGCACACAATGCCCACTTGTCTCAGAGTCTCTCCCACCAGGCATCTTTGTGCCCTACTACTCCTTGTGGATGGCCTCTGCCAGCACCCAAAACACAAAAGTGCCCCTGCTCTTGGAGGGCCAGCTTCATACATTAGAATACCTACAACACACACAGCTACAACTTGCAGCAAAGAATGCCAGAGGCCTGCCCTACCTGTCATGTGCCTACAGCTATTGCAGCCACTTGTTTCAGCAAGTCAAGCTAGGAGCCAACCCTGCACACCAGTACAACTGCAAGAGTGAAAGTTGGGCCTCAGTAACAGGGTGGGGTTCATGACTACTCCTCAGCATAAGGCTGTTAATCAGTCTCAGCTGGACCATGCAGCCTTACCCCCCTTCTGGAGGACACCCTTGTACACCACTGAGTCTGTAAAATAGCAGCCCAGCCATATAGGAAGGTGTATGCATCCTCTTGGGTCACCTAGTTTGGGGCACTGAAGATGAGGGTGGGGTTTGTTGTGCTACTAGGTCCCACAGGGTGGCTTATGCATAAAGCCACTTCTTCAAGAGCAGGAGATATATACCCAAGGGGAGGAGTCAAGATGGCGGAGAAGTAGCAAGCTGAGACTGCTTCAGCTAGCCGGAGATCAGCTAGATAGCTTATCTAAAGATTGCAAACACCTGAAAATCCATCGGCAGATCGAAGAGAAGAAGAACAGCAATTCTGGAAACAGAAAAACAACCACTTTCTGAAAGGTAGGACCGGCGGAGAAGTGAATCCAAAGCGACGGGAAGATAGACCCCGGGGGGAGGGGCCGGCTCCCGGCAAGCGGCGGAGCAACCGCGCACAAAATCAGGACTTTTAAAAGTCTGTTCCGCTGAGGGACATCAGTCCAGAGGCTAAACCGGGGCGAAGCCCACGCGGGGGCAGCGTGGCCTCAGGTCCCGCAGGGTCACAGAAGGATCGGGGGTGTCTGAGTGTCGCAGAGCTTGCGGGTATTGGAACGGGAAAGCCGGCTACAGAAACAGAGCCGACAGTAAGCTCACAGCTCGGTGTTACCTTGAACCGATCGCAGGCTCGGTGAGCTCGGAGCGCGGCCGGAGGTCAGGCAGACGGGAGTAACTGGGCGCTGTTCTCTGAGGGCGCACTGAGGAGTGGGGCCCTGGGCTCTCGGCTCCTCCGGGCCGGAGACCAGGAGGCCGCCATTTGTGTTCCCGTCCTCCGGAACTCTACGGAAAGCGCTCAGGGAACAAAAGCTCCTGAAAGCAAACCCGAGCGGATTACTCACCCCGGCCCCGGGTAAGGGCGGTGTAATTCCGCCTGGGGCAAAGACACTTGAGAATCACTACAACAGGCCCCTCCCCCAGAAGATCAACAAGAAATCCAGCCAAGACCAAGTTCACCTACCAAGGAGTGCGGTTTCAATAACAAGGAGAGCAGCAGAATTCCAGAGGAGGAGAAAGCCAAGCACGGAACTCATGGCTTTTTTCCTGTGATTTTTTTTTTTTGTCTTGCAGTTAATTTAATTTTTCTTTTTCATTTTTTTTTCTTTTTTTCTTTTTCTTCTCGCCTTCGGGTAAATTTTTTTTTTTTTAACTGTTACCTTTTTCTTTTTTAACGATTTTTTACTAGTTTATCTAATATATATATTTTTTTCTTTTTTACATTTTTCTCAGGTGTTTTCTTTTTTTAAAAAAAATTTTTTTTTTCTTTTCTTTTTTTTTCTTTCTTCCTTTTTGAACCTCTTTTTATCCCCTTTCTCCCCACTCACGATTTTGGATCTCTTCTAATTTAGTTAAAGCATATTTTCCTGGGGTTGTTGCCACCCTTTTAGTATTTTACTTGCCCCTTCATTTACTCTTATCTGGCCAAAATGACAAGACGTAAAAATTCAACGCAAAAAAAAGAACAAGAGGCAGTACCAAAGGCTAGGGACCTAATCAATACAGACATCGGTAATATGTCAGATCTAGAGTTCAGAATGACAATTCTCAAGGTTCTAGCCGGGCTCGAAAAAGGCATGGAAGATATTAGAGAAACCCTCTCGAGAGATATAAAAGCCCTTTCTGGAGAAATAAAAGAACTAAAATCTAACCAAGTTGAAATCAAAAAAGCTATTAATGAGGTGCAATCAAAAATGGAGGCTCTCACTGCTAGGATAAATGAGGCAGAAGAAAGAATTAGTGATATAGAAGACCAAATGACAGAGAATAAAGAAGCTGAGCAAAAGAGGGACAAACAGCTACTGGACCACGAGGGGAGAATTCGAGAATTAAGTGACACCATAAGACAAAACAACATTAGAATAATTGGGATTCCAGAAGAAGAAGAAAGAGAGAGGGGAGCAGAAGGTATACTGGAGAGAATTATTGGGGAGAATTTCCCCAATATGGCAAAGGGAACGAGCATCAAAATTCAGGAGGTTCAGAGAACGCCCCTCAAAATCAATAAGAATAGGCCCACACCCCGTCACCTAATAGTAAAATTTACAAGTCTCAGTGACAAAGAGAAAATCCTGAAAGCAGCCCGGGAAAAGAAGTCTGTAACATACAATGGTAAAAATATTAGATTGGCAGCTGACTTATCCACAGAGACCTGGCAGGCCAGAAAGAGCTGGCATGATATTTTTAGAGCACTAAACGAGAAAAACATGCAGCCCAGAATACTATATCCAGCTAGGCTATCATTGAAAATAGAAGGAGAGATTAAAAGCTTCCAGGACAAACAACAACTGAAAGAATTTGCAAATACCAAACCAGCTCTACAGGAAATCTTGAAAGGGGTCCTCTAAGCAAAGAGAGAGCCTACAAGTGGTAGATCAGAAAGGAACAGAGACCATATACAATAACAGTCACCTTACAGGCAATACAATGGCACTAAATTCATATCTCTCAATAGTTACCCTGAATGTGAATGGGCTAAATGCCCCTGTCAAAAGACACAGGGTATCAGAATGGATAAAAAAACAAAACCCATCTATATGTTGCCTCCAAGAAACTCATTTTAAGCCCGAAGACACCTCCAGATTTAAAGTGAGGGGGTGGAAAAGAATTTACCATGCTAATGGACATCAGAAGAAAGCAGGAGTGGCAATCCTTATATCAGATCAATTAGATTTTAAGCCAAAGACTATAATAAGAGATGAGGAAGGACACTATATCATACTCAAAGGGTCTGTCCAACAAGAAGATTTAACAATTTTAAATATCTATGCCCCCAACGTGGGAGCAGCCAACTATATAAACCAATTAATAACAAAATCAAAGAAACACATCAACAACAATACAATAATAGTAGGGGACTTTAACACTCCCCTCACTGAAATGGACAGGTCATCCAAGCAAAAGATGAGCAAGGAAATAAAGGCCTTAAACGACACACTGGACCAGATGGACATCACAGATATATTCAGAACATTTCATCCCAAAGCAACAGAATACACATTCTTCTCTAGTGCACATGGAACATTCTCCAGAATAGATCACATCCTTGGTCCTAAATCAGGACTCAACCGGTATCAAAAGATTGGGATCATTCCCTGCATATTTTCAGACCACAATGCTCTAAAGCTAGAACTCAACCACAAAAGGAAGTTTGGAAAGAACCCAAATACATGGAGACTAAACAGTATCCTTCTAAAGAATGAATGGGTCAACCGGGAAATTAAAGAAGAATTGAAAAAAATCATGGAAACAAATGATAATGAAAATACAACGGTTCAAAATCTGTGGGACACAATAAAGGCAGTCCTGAGAGGAAAATATATAGCGGTACAAGCCTTTCTCAAGAAACAAGAAAGGTCTCAGGTACACAACCTAACCCTACACCTAAAGGAGCTGGAGAAAGAACAAGAAAGAAACCCTAAGCCCAGGAGGAGAAGAGAAATCATAAAGATCAGAGCAGAAATCAATGAAATAGAAACCAAAAAAACAATAGAAAAAATCAACGAAAGTAGGAGCTGGTTCTTTGAAAGAATTAATAAAATTGATAAACCCCTGGCCCGACTTATCAAAAAGAAAAGAGAAAGGACCCAAATAAATAAAATCATGAATGAAAGAGGAGAGATCACAACTAACACCAAAGAAATACAAACTATTATAAGAACATACTATGAGCAACTCTACGGCAATAAATTTGACAATCTGGAAGAAATGGATGCATTCCTAGAAACATATAAACTACCACAACTGAACCAGGAAGAAATAGAAAGCCTGAACAGACCCATAACCAGTAAGGAGATTGAAACAGTCATTAAAAATCTCCAAACAAACAAAAGCCCAGGGCCAGATGGCTTCCCGGGGGAATTCTACCAAACATTTAAAGAAGAACTAATTCCTATTCTCCTGAAACTGTTCCAAAAAATAGAAATGGAAGGAAAACTTCCAAACTCATTTTATGAGGCCAGCATCACCTTGATCCCAAAACCAGACAAGGATCCCACCAAAAAAGAGAGCTATAGACCGATATCCTTGATGAACACAGATGCAAAAATACTCAACAAAATACTAGCCAATAGGATTCAACAGTACATTAAAAAGATTATTCACCACGACCAAGTGGGATTTATTCCAGGGCTGCAAGGTTGGTTCAACATCCGCAAATCAGTCAATGTGATACAACACATCAATAAAAGAAAGAACAAGAACCATATGATACTTTCAATAGATGCTGAAAAAGCATTTGACAAAGTACAGCATCCCTTCCTGATCAAAACTCTTCAAAGTGTAGGGATAGAGGGCACATACCTCAATATCATCAAAGCCATCTATGAAAAACCCACCGCAAATATCATTCTCAATGGAGAAAAACTGAAAGCTTTTCCACTAAGGTCAGGAACACGGCAGGGATGTCCATTATCACCACTGCTATTCAACATAGTACTAGAGGTCCTAGCCTCAGCAATCAGACAACAAAAGGAAATTAAAGGCATCCAAATCGGCAAAGAAGAAGTCAAATTATCACTCTTCGCAGATGATATGATACTATATGTGGAAAACCCAAAAGACTCCACTCCAAAACTGCTAGAACTTATACAGGAATTCAGTAAAGTGTCAGGATATAAAATCAATGCACAGAAATCAGTTGCATTTCTCTACACCAACAGCAAGACAGAAGAAACGGAAATTAAGGAGTCAATCCCATTTACAATTGCATACAAAACCATAAGATACCTAGGAATAAACCTAACCAAAGAGACACAGAATCTATACTCAGAAAACTATAAAGTACTCATGAAAGAAATTGAGGAAGACACAAAGAAATGGAAAAATGTTCCATGCTCCTGGATTGGAAGAATAAATATTGTGAAAATGTCTATGCTACCTAAAGCAATCTACACATTTAATGCAATTCCTATCAAAGTACCATCCATCTTTTTCAAAGAAATGGAACAAATAATGCTAAAATTTATATGGAACCAGAAAAGACCTCGAATAGCCAAAGGGATATTGAAAAAGAAAGCCAACGTTGGTGGCATCACAATTCCGGACTTCAAGCTCTATTACAAAGCTGTCATCATCAAGACAGCATGGTACTGGCACAAAAACAGACACATAGATCAATGGAACAGAATAGAGAGCCCAGAAATAGACCCTCAAATCTATGGTCAACTCATCTTCGACAAAGCAGGAAAGAATGTCCAATGGAAAAAAGACAGCCTCTTCAATAAATGGTGCTGGGAAAATTGGACAGCCACATGCAGAAAAATGAAATTGGACCATTTCCTTACACCACACACAAAAATAGACTCAAAATGGATGAAGGACCTCAATGTGCGAAAGGAATCCATCAAAATCCTTGAGGAGAACACAGGCAGCAACCTCTTCGACCTCTGCCGCAGCAACATCTTCCTAGGAACAACGCAAAAGGCAAGGGAAGCAAGGGAAAAAATGAACTATTGGGATTTCATCAAGATCAAAAGCTTTTGCACAGCAAAGGAAACAGTTAACAAAATCAAAAGACAACTGACAGAATGGGAGAAGATATTTGCAAACGACATATCAGATAAAGGACTAGTGTCCAGAATCTATAAAGAACTTAGCAAACTCAACACCCAAAGAACAAATAATCCAATCAAGAAATGGGCAGAGGACATGAACAGACATTTCTGCAAAGAAGACATCCAGATGGCCAACAGACACATGAAAAAGTGCTCCACATCACTCGGCATCAGGGAAATACAAATCAAAACCACAATGAGATATCACCTCACACCAGTCAGAATGGCTAAAATCAACAAGTCAGGAAATGACAGATGCTGGCGAGGATGTGGAGAAAGGGGAACCCTCCTACACTGTTGGTGGGAATGCAAGCTGGTGCAGCCACTCTGGAAAACAGCATGGAGGTTCCTCAGAATGTTGAAAATAGAACTGCCCTATGACCCAGCAATTGCACTATTGGGTATTTACCCTAAAGATACAAATGTAGTGATCCAAAGGGGCACATGCACCCGAATGTTTATAGCAGCAATGTCCACAATAGCCAAACTATGGAAAGAACCTAGATGTCCATCAACAGATGAATGGATCAAGAAGATGTGGTATATATACACAATGGAATACTATGCAGCCATCAAAATAAATGAAATCTTGCCATTTGCGACAACATGGATGGAACTAGAGCGTATCATGCTTAGCGAAATAAGTCAAGCAGAGAAAGACAACTATCATATGATCTCCCTGATATGAGGAAGTGGTGATGCAACATGGAGGCTTAAGTGGGTAGGAGAAGAATAAATGAAACAAGATGGGATTGGGAGGGAGACAAACCATAAGTGACTCTTAATCTCACAAAACAAACTGAGGGTTGCTGGGGGGAGGGGGTTTGGGAGAAGGGGGTGGGATTATGGACATTGGGGAGGGTATGTGCTTTGGTGAGTGCTGTGAAGTGTGTAAACCTGGTGATTCACAGACCTGTACCACTGGGGATAAAAATATATGTTTATAAAAAAAAAAAAAAAAAAAAAAAGAAAGGACAAATACCCAACTTTTGTAGCAACATGGACGGGACTGGAAGAGATTATTATGCTGAGTGAAATAAGTCAAGCAGAGAGAGTCAATTATCATATGGTTTCACTTATTTGTGGAGCATAACAAATAGCATGGAGGACATGGGGAGTTAGAGAGGAGAAGGGAGTTGGGGGAAATTGGAAGGGGAGGTGAACCATGAGAGACTATGGACTCTGAAAAACAATCTGAGGGTTTTGAAGGGGTGGGGGGTGGTAGGTTGGGGTACTAGGTGGTGGGTATTATAAAGGGCACGGATTGCATGGAGCACTGGGTGTGGTGAAAAATAATGAATACTGTTATGCTGAAAATAAAAAATAAATTAAAAAAAAAAAAAAAAAAAAAAAAAAAGAGCAGGAGATATAACTGATCTACCTAATATGTAAAAAATTTACCAAGTGAGACAGAGAAATATGCTCCAAATGAAAGTACAAGGTAAGTCTCAGAAAAAGAACTAAATGAAATGGAGATAAGCAAATAGAAAATTAAAAGTAATGGTCATAAAGATGCTCAGTGAGCACAATGATAACTTCAGCGAAGAGATAGAAAATTTTTTAAAAAGCTAATCAGAGATAAAGAACAAAATAATTGAAAATGAAACTATACTAGAGAGAATCAACTGCAGATTATATGATACAGAAGAATAGATCAGTGATCTAGAAGACAGGGTAGTACCCTGAATATCAAAAAGAAAAATAATAAGAAAGATGAAGATTGTTTAAGAGATCTTGGAACAATATAAAACACATTAATATTTACATTATAAGGGTCCCAGGGAAAGAAGAGAAAGAGAAAGGAACAGAAAACCTATTCAATAAAGTAATGGCTGAAACCTTCCCTAATCTGATAAGAGATATAAGAAAACAGATATAAGAAAACAGATATCCAAAGCCAGGAAGCACAGAGATTACAAATGAGATGAACTCAGTGAGACCACACCAAGACATAATCAGAGTGCCAACAGTTAAAGATAAGGAGAGAATCTTAAAAATAACAAGAAAAATACAACTAGTTGTATACAAGATTATCAGCATATTTTTCAGAAAATTTCAGGCCAGGAGGGAGTGGCACAATATATTCAAGGTGTCGAAAGGAAAAACCTTAAACCAAGAATACTCTACCTGGCAAGATTATCACTCAGAATTGAAGGAGAGAAAAGGAATTTCCCAGACAAACAAATGCTGAAAGGGTTTGTAAACAATAAACCAGCCTTACAAGAGACATAAAGAGATTCCTTTAAAAGGAAAATAAAAGCCACAAATACAAATAAAAAATTTGGGGAGGAAGAAAATTCTCACTGGTAAAGATAAACATAGTGAAGGTAGTGGTACACCCACCTACATATCTAGTATGTAGGTTAAAAGGAAGAAGTAGTAAAACCATCTAAATTTATAAGTCAGAGGATTCAAAAAATAGTTAGATGTAAAATAGGACATCAAAAACAATGTTGTGTGTGTGTAGAGTAAAACTGTGCTTTTAGGATGTGATTAGCTTAAGTGACCTTAAACTTAAAATAGACTGCTATATACACAGGATGTTATATATGGACCTCAAGGAAACCACAAACCAAAATAAAAATAAATAAAAAGTAGTACCAATATAATACTAAAAAAACTCACCAAATCACAAAGGAAGAAAAAAAACAAACAATGAAGAACTACAAGGACAAGCCAAATTATACCTATTAATAGAAATTCCCACTGAATCCTAGCCTTAGCAATCAGACAACAAAAAGAAATTAAAGGCACCCAAATCAGGAAAGAAGAAGTCAAACTTTCATTCTTTGCAGATGATATGATACTATATGTGGAAAACCCCAAAGGCTCTACTCCAAATCTAGAACTTGTACAGGAATTCAGTAAAGTGTCAGGATATAAAATCATTGCCCAGAATTCAGTTACATTTCTTTACACCAACAACAGGACAGAAGAAAGAGAAATTAAGGTGTCAGTCACATTTACAATTACACCCAAAACCATAAGATACCTAGGAATAAACCTAACCAAAGAGGCTAAGAATCTATACTCAGAAAACTATAAAATACTCATGAAAGAAATTGAGGAAGACACAAAGAAATGGAAAAATGTTCCATGCTCCTGGATTAGAAGAACAAATATTGTGAAAATGTCTATGCTACCTAAAGCAATCTACACATTTAATGCAGTCCCTATCAAAATCCCATTCATTTTTTTCAAAGGAATGGAACAAATAATCCTAAAATTTATATGGAACTGGAAAAGACCTTGAATAGCCAAAAGAATATTGAAAAAGAAAGCCAAAGTTGGTAGCATTACAATTCCAGACTTCAAGTTCTATTACAAAGCTGTCATCACCAAGACAGTATGGTACTGGCACAAAAACATACACATAGATCAGTGGAACAGAATAGAAAGTGCAGAAGTAGACCCTCAACTCTGTGGTCAACTAATCTTCGACAAAGCAGGAAAGAATGTCCAATGGAAAAAAGACTGTCCCTTCAACAAATGGTGTTGGGAAAATTGGACAGCCACACGCAGAAAAATGAAACTGGACCATTTCCTTACACTACACACGAAAATAGACTCAAAATGGATGAAGGACCTCAATGTGAGATAGGAATCCATCAAAATCCTTGAGGAGAACACAGACAGCAACCTCTTCAACCTCAGCCACAGCAACTTGTTCCTAGGAACATCACCAAAGGCAAAGGAAGCAAGAGCAAAAATGAACTACTGGGACTTCATCAAGATCAAAATCTTTTGCACAGGAAAGGAAATAGTTACCAAAACCAAAAGACAACTGACAGAATGGGAGAAGATATTTGCAAATGACATATCAGATAAAGGGCTTGTATCCAAAATCTATAAAGAACTTATTAAACTCAACACCCAAAGAACAAAGAATCCAATCAAGAAATGGGCAGAGGACTGCTGGGTATTTACCCCAAAGATACATATGTAGTGAAAAGAAGGGGCATCTGTACCCCAATGTTTATAGCAGCAATGGCCATGGTCACCAAACTGTGGAAAGAACCAAGATGCCCTTCGACGGATGAATGGATAAAGAAGATGTGGTCCATATACGCTATGGAGTGTTATGCCTCCATCAGAAAGAATGAATATCCAACTTTTGTAGCAACATGGATGGGACTGGAAGAGATTATGCTGAGTGAAATAAGTCAAGCAGAGAGAGTCAATTATCATATGGTTTCACTTATTTGTGGAGCATAACAAATAACATGGAGGACAAGGGGAGATGGAGAGAAGAAGGGAGTTGAGGGAAATTGGAAGGGGAGGTGAACCATGAGAGACTACAGACTCTGAAAAACAACCTGAGGGTTTTGAAGGGGCGGGGGGTGGGAGGTTGGGGGAACCAGGTGGTGGGTATTGGGGAGGACACGTATTGCATGGAGCACTGGGTGTGGTGCAAAAACAATGAATACTGTTATGCTGAAAAGAAAAATAAATGGGCAGAGGACATGAGCAGACATTTCTGTAAAGAAGACATCCAGATGGCTAACAGACACATGAAAAAATACTCCACATCACTCGGCATCAGGAAAATACAAATCAAAACCACAATCAGATACCACCTCACCTCAGTCAGAATGGCTAAAATTAACAAGTCAGGAAACAACAGATGTTGGAGTAGATGCAGAGAAGGGAACCCTCCTACACTGTTGGTGGGAATGCAAGCAGGTGCAGCCACACTAGAAAATAGAATAGAGGTTCCTCAAAAAGTTGAAAATAGAGCTACCCTACAACCCAGCCATCACACTACTGGATGTATACCCTAAAGATACAAATGTAGTGATCCAAGGGGGCATGTCCCCCGAAATGTTCATAGCAGCAATGTCCACAATAGCCAAACTATGGAAAGAACCTTGGTGCCCATCAACAGATGAATGGACAAATAAGAAGTGGTATATATATATACAATGGAATACTATACAGTCATCAAAAGAAATGAAATCTTGCCATTTGTGATGACATGGATGGAACTAGAGGGTATTACGCTGAATGAAATAAGTTAATCAGAGAAAGACAATTATCATATGATCTCCCTGATATGAGGATGTTGAGAGGCAACGTGGGGGGCTTGGTGGGTAGGAAAAGAATAAATGAAACAAGATGGGATCGGGAGGAAGACAAACCATAAGAGACTCTTAATCTCACAAAACAAACTGAGGGTTGCCAGTGGGAGGGGGATAGGGAGAGGGTGTGGGGTTATGGACATTGGGGAGGGTATGTGCTGTGGTGAGTGCTGTGAAGTGTGTAAACCTGGCGATTCACAGTCCTGTACCCCTGGGGCTAATAACACATTGTATGCTAATTAAAAAAAAAAAAAAAGGAATTCCCCCTCCAGAAGAACTGAGGGTTGAAGAAACAGCTACTGAACAACCAGAGACAGTGAAAATAGGAACAGAAAAGCAAGAAATGGAGATACAGTAACAAAGGGAACTTCCACCCCCAATGCTGTGAATTGCAGTGGGAAGGGATAGTACTGAGGGACCAGAAGTAGATCCCTCTATCCTTGGAAAAATAATAAAAGCTGTGGTTTCAAAAAGTAACTAGCATATAGAAAAGACAGCATTAGAACTCTGTCAAGTGCCAGGGGAGTTGCAGGAAAACTCTCCAGGTCAGAGTGATGGGAGAATAATATGATTTACATTCCTCCTTCACCTTAAGAGCTCAGACCAGAGGAAGGTCTAGACACCATATGAAAAGATCTACTCACTCAGTGAGAATGTGACTTTAGAGAGCCCAGGGTCTAGAAGCCCACACCTGCTCTAGTTGCACTGGGGACAGAAAAAGCAGCAGCAGCTTAAAATGACCAAGGAGCTATAGGAATATTTTCTCTTATGCCGCCTTAAAAGCCTAGACTGAAGCAGGATCTGAATGCCATTTGGGGTGGGTACAGATGCCATATTTGGCAGGTCTGATTGTCACAGAAAGTTGGCGACCTCAGCAAGCCCAGATCTACAAGCCCACACCAGCCCTGGCAGCATGGAGGCACAGAAAAGAAAAAAAAAAAAAATTCTGTGGTTTAATAAGTCTGGGATTGGGAGGAAGACAAACCATAAGAGACTCTTAATCTTACAAAACAAACTGAGGATTGCCAGTGGGAGGGGGATAGGGAGAGGGTGTGGGGTTATGGACATTGGGGAGGGTATGTGCTGTGGTGAGTGCTGAGAAGTGTGTAAACCTGGCGAGAAACTGGCTGAGAAACTGCTGGAATATTCTCTTCCTCTCCACCTTAAAGCCCAGAGTGAAGTAGGGTCCAAGTCACAGTGAACACATGACCTCAGTGAACCCAGGGGCCATAAGCCCACACCAGCCACCCTGCGGTTCTGGTCAACAGAAAACAAGATGTGGTGTTAGTGTGTGTGTGTGTGTGTGTGTGTCTTTAATTGTAATAAACAAATAATTTTTTACTTTTTAAATTTGTCTTTTTCTTTCTGGTTTTGTTCTTTTTTCTTTTAATTTTCCTTTATTATCTTTTCTTGTTCTTATATTGTTATTACTATTTTTAATCCTTTCTTTAAAAAGCCATGGTATGGGATGCCTGGGTGGCTCAGTCAGTTAAGCCACTGCCTTCTGCTCAGGTCATGATCCCAGGGTCCTGGGATCGAGTCCTGCATCAGGCTCCTTTCTCAGCAGGGAGCCTGCTTCTCTCTCAGCCTCTGCCTGCCAGTCTGTGGGCTTGTGCTCATTCTCTCTCTCTCTGACGAGTAAATAAATAAATAAAATCTTAAAAAAAAAAAAAGCCATGGTTTAACAAAGTAACTAGCATATACAACCACAGCTCCAGCCAGCTAGCAAAAGTCACCAAGTACACACAATCTGCATAGGGGACACTATACACAAGACCAGTCCTTCAACCTTAGGAGGAGTAGCCATTTTGTCTCACCTGTAGAAACAAACACAGAATGTCAAGCAAAATGGGGAGACACAGAAAAATGCTTCAAAAGAATGGCCAAGGGGGGGGGGAATAAAAACCCCCAGGAAAAGAACTAGATGAAACAGATGTAAAAAATATACCTGAAAATAATTTAAAGTAATGATCATAAAAATACTCATTGGAGTGGAGAAAAGAATGGGAGTACTTAGTGAGACCTTCAATTAAGAGTGAGCAAAATATTAAAAAGAACCAATTAGAGCTGAAGGATAACTGAAATAAAAAAACATGCTAGTGGGAATAAACAGTAGATTAGAGGGTACAGAAGAATGACTCAGCAACCTGACAGGGCAATGGAAAGGACACAAGTTGAAAAGCAAATATAGAAAACAATTTTTAAAAATGAAGATAAATTGGGATCTCTTGGACAGTATCAAGTGAACAAATATTCACATTATAGGGGTCCCATAAGAAGAGAGAGAAAGGTGTAGGGAAGCCTAGGTGGCTCCGTTGTTAAGTGTCTCACTTGATTTTAGCATAGGTCATGATCTCAGTGTCATGGGAGCAAGACCCATGTCATTATGCTCTGTGCTCTGTGGGGAGTATGCTTGAGATTCTCTATCTCCCTCTGCCCCTCCCCCCTAAAATAAATAAATCTAAAAAAAGGGGGGGTTGGAAAGTTATTTGAAGACATAGTAACTGGAAAATTTCTTAACCTAGGGGGAGAAATAGACGTGTAAGTCCAAGAAGCACAGAGAATTCCACACAAGATGAACCCAAGGATGTGAACACACAATAATTAAAATGTCAAAGGTAAAGGCAAAGAGAGAATCTTTAAAGCAGCAAGAGAGAAACAAAAAGTTATCTACAAGGGGAAATTTATAAAACTATGAGCTGATTTTTCAGCAGAAACTTTGCAAGGCTGAAGGAACTGATACATTGAAAGTGCTGTAAAGAAAACTCTACCTAGAAGAAATGGATAAGTTCCTAAAAACATCCAGTCTTCCAAAGTTGAACCAGGAAAAAATAGAAAATCTGATCAAACCAATAACAAGTAATGAAATTGAATCTGTAAATCAAAAAACTACCAAAAAAAAAAATCCAGGACCAGATAGATTCATAAATGAATTCTACCAGACATTTAAAGATAATACCTATTCTTCCTAAACTATTCAAAAAAAAAAAAAAAAAAAGAAGAGGAAGGAAAGCCTCCAGATATATTCTACAAGGTCAGCACTATCCTGATACCAAAACCAGATAAAGATACCACAAAAAATAAAATTACTGGCCAATATTCCTAATGAACATAGATGCAAAAATCCTCAATATAATATTAAAAAACCACATACAACAATACATTCAAAAGATTTTTCACCACCATCAGGTAGGATTTATTCCTGGGATGCAAGGATGGCTCAATATTTGCAAATCAATTATGATGATATATCACATCAACAAAAGGAAAAATTAAAATCACATGGTCATCTCAATATTTTCAGAAAAAGCATTTGACAAGATTCAACATTCATGATAAAAACTCTCAACAAAATAGGGTTGGGAGAAAATTTCAACATAATAAAGACCATATATGAAAAACCCACAGCTAACATCATCCTCAGTGGGGAAAAACAGAGTTTTCCCCCTAAGATCAGAAAAAGACAGAGATGTTTACTCTCATCACTTTTATTCAATATATGAGAAGTCTTAGCCACAGAAATCAGACAAGAAAAATAAGAGGCATCCATATTGATAAAGAAGAAGTTAAACTGTCACTATTTGTAGACAACATAATACTATACATAGAAAATCCTAAAGACTCCACAAAAAAAAAAATAAAGCAATTCATTAAAGTGACAAGATACAAAATTAATACTTAGAAATCAGTAGTATTTCTATTCAATCATAATGAAGTCTTTTCAGTAGCTGATGGGTAAACTGGACAGCTACATGGAAAAGAATGAAACTGGACTACTTTCTAACATCATACATAAAAACAAACTCAAAATGGATTAAAAACTTAAATGTGATACCTGAAAATACAAAAATCTTAGAAGGGAATACAAGCAGTAATTTCTCTGACATCATCCATAGCAACATTTTTCTAATATGTCTCTTAAGGCAAAGAAACACAAGCAAAAATACACTATTGAGACAGAAAAGGAAACCATCAAGAAAACTAAAAGACAACCAATGAATGGGAGAAGATATATGCAAATGAAATCTCTAATAAAAGGGTTAGTTTCCAAAATATATATGCAACTTATACAACTCAACATACACACAAAAAACCAAACAATCTGCTTAAAAAATGGGTAGAGGATCTAAATAGATATTTTCTGAAGACATACAGATGGACAACAGACATATGAAAAGATGTTCAACATCACTAATCATCAGGGAAATGCAAATCAAAACCACAATGAGCTGTTACCTCCCATCTGTTAAAATGGCTAAAATCAAGAAGATAATAAATAACAAGTGATGATGAGTATGTGGAGAAAAAGGAACCTGTGCACTGTTTCTGGGAATGTAAATTGGTAGCCACTATGGAAATCAGTATGGAGGTTCCTAAAAAAATTAAAAATACAAATAGCATATGATCCAATAATTCCATGACTGGAATTTATCCAGGGAAAGTATTAAATCAAAAATATATATGGATCCCTCTAAGTGTGCAGCATTATTTACAATAGCCAAGACATGGAAACAACCTAAGTAGTCATCAGTAGTTGAATGGATATGGGTAAGGAAGATATGAATATATATATTTATATGCACACACACACACACACACACACACACACACACACACAATGGAATAGGACAGAGCCATAAAAAGGATTTTGTGCCCTTTAAGACAACATTAATAGACGGAGAGGGTATTATGCTAGGTAAAATAGGTCAGACCAAGGAAGAAAAATACCATAGGATTCCACACATAAATGGAACCTAAAAAATGTATAAGGAAAAAGTAGAATCTATAAGTATAGAGAACAAACCAATGATTGCTAGGGGGTGGTTAGGCAAAATGGGTGAAGGAGAGTGATAGATACAGTCCTCCAGTTTTGGAATGAGTAAGATACAGGAATAAGAAACAGAGCATAAGGAATACAGTCAAGGATATTGTAATACTGAAATAATGGGACAGATGGTAGCTATACTTGCGGTGAACATAGTATAATTTATAAACTTGTCAAACCACTAATTTGTACACCTGGAACTAAGGAATGTAACATTGCATGTCAACTGTACTAAAAAATGTGGCCATCTTATGAAAGGTAACTAAATCTAAACATTTTGTTAAGGAAAAATATCAGAATTATTAAGATATTATCGTCCCTTAGTGTGTAATTACTCACTAAATTCTTGCCTCGCTTTTATATATTTCTCCTTTAGTCCATAATAATTTATAAAAAAATTACCTTGAGACTGGTGAAAATGGAAACAGTCTGAAATCTATGGGATACAGCAAAAGCAGTTCTAAGGAGGCAATTTAGAGTGCCACAAGCCCAACTCAACACACAAGAAGAAGCTCAAACAATCTAAACTTATACCTAAATAAACCAAAGTGGGGAGGGGAACAAGCAAAGCTGGAGATTAGTGGAAAGAATAAAGATCAGAGCATATATAAATGAAATAGAAACTAAAAAAAAAAAAAAGAAAAGATTAATGAAACTAAGAACTGGTTCTTTGAAAAGATAAAATTGATACATTTTAGCTAGAGTCATTAAGAATAAAAAAGTGTGTAAATAAAGTTATAAGTGGAGGAGAAATAACTGATAACACAGAAATACAAAGGATCTCGAGACTATCACAAGCAATTATATGCCAACAAAGGGTATAGCTAAGAAGAAATAGGTAATTCCTAGAAACATGCAATCTTTCAACACTGAATAGGTAGAATATATAAAATCTTAAAAGACCAATATGTATTAACTAAATTAAATCAATAGTAATAGATTCCAATAAACAAGAGCCCAGGACCAGATGGCTTCATAGGTCAAATGACCAAACAAACATTTAAAGAAGAGTTATATCTATCCTTTTCAAACTACTCCACAAAAATGGAAGAGGAAGGAATGCCTTCAAACTCTTTTTTGAGGCCAGCATTACCCTGATACCAAAACCAGAGAAAGACCCTCAATCCCCAACTTACAGGCCAATATGCCTGGTGAATTTTGATTCAAAAATTTTTAACAAATAGTAGCATACTGCATTCAACAATACATTAAAAATGATGTACACCACGACCAGTGGGATTTATTCCAGGGCTGCAATGATGGCTCAGTATCTGTAAATTAGTCAATGGGATACACTACATTAATAAAAAGGATAAAAATAATATAATAATCTCAATAGATGCAGAGAAAGCATTTGATAAAGATCAAAATCGATTTCTGAAAAAAACTTTTAATAAAAATGGGTAGAGAGGGAACACTCCTCAACATGCTAAAGACTTCTATGACAAACCTATAGCTTATATCAAACTCATTGGTGAAAAGCTGAAAGCTTTTCCTTTAGGATCAGGCAACAACATGAAGATGTGCACTCTTACCACTTTTATTCAACATAGTATTGGAAGTCTTAGCCATAAGTCTTAGCAATAAGATAATGAAAAGAAATAAAGGGCATCCAATTGGAAATGAAGGAGTAAAATTATTTGTAGGTGACATAATTTTACATACACATATATATATTCATAAATCCTCCATCAAAAACTATTAGAGCTAATAAATTAATTCAGTAAGTGTAAGCATTCAAATATGATATAATCTGTGTCATTTCTGTATTTTAATAATGAGCTATCAGAAAAATTAATTAAGGAAGAAATACCATTTATAATTGCATCAATAAGAATAAAATGTTTTGGAATAAATATAACCAAAGAGATGAAATACCTGTACTCTGAAAACTGTATGACATTGAAGAAAGAAATTGAAGACACAAATAAATAGAAAAATATACCATGATCATGGATTAGAAGAATATTCTTAAAATGTCTATACTACCCAAAGCAATTTACAGATGAAATGCAATTTTTATGAAAATACCAGGGGGCATTTTTCACAGAACTAAAATAAATAATTGTAAATTTTGTAAAGAACCAAAAAAGTAATCTTAAGAAAGAACAAAGCTCAAGGTATTACACTTCCTGATTTCCAAACTTTACTATCAAGCTCTAGTAATCAAAACAATATGATATAGGCACAAATACAGACACTTAGATCAATGAAACATAATAGAGAATCCAGAAATAAACCCACACTTATATGGTCATTAATCTTTGACAAAGGAGGCAAGAGTATACAATGGAGAAAGAAAAATCTCTTCAATAATGATTTTGGGAAATCTTGACAATGACATGTGACAGAATGAACCTGAACCATATATGAAAATTCTTATACCATATATGAAAATAAATACAGTGAGTTATAAATTATAAAAAACCATAATCCATAAAACTATAAGGAGAAAACATAGGCAGTAAACTCTTGGATGTTGGTCTAAGCAGATTTATTTTGGATCTATCTCCTCAGTCAAGGGCAACAAAAGCAAAAATGAACAAATCAGACTACATCAAACAGAAAAGTTTTTGTATAGCAAAGAAAGCCATCAAAAAAAATGAACAGGCAAACTACTGAATTAGAGAAGATATTTGCTAATGACATAACTAATGATGGGTTAATATCAAAGTATATATAATATCCAAAGTATATAATGTACTCAAAACTCAGTATCAACAAACCAATTAAAAAATCAGCAGAGGACCTGAATGGACATTTCTCCAAAGAAGACATACAAGTGGCCAAAGAAACATATGAAAATATGCTAACCACCACTAGTGATTAGGGAAATATAAATCAAAACCATAATGAGCTATCACCAAGCATTTTTCAGAATGGTTTTTATCAAAAAGACAAAAAAATAAGTGTTGGTTTGAGATTGTGGAGAAAAACAAACGCTTATGCATGGTGGGTGGGAATGCAAAATGTTGCAGCTGCTATGGAAAACATTGAAAGTTTTCAGAAAATTAAAAATACAACAATCTAGTAGTTCCACTTCTGGATATTTATCCAAAGCAAATGAAAACAAGAGTTCAAAAAGATATATGTATGCCTATGTTCACTCCTGCCTTATTAACAATAGCCAAGATAGAGAACCAACCTAAGTGTCCACTGATAGACGATTGGATAAAGATGATGTAGGATGTGTGTGTGTGTTGTGTGTGTGTCTATCTGTCACTAATGGAATATTACTCAACTATAAAAAAGGGATGGACACAGAGTGTATTATGCTAAGTGCAGTAAGTCAGACAGAAAGAAATACTACATGATTCCACTCATATGTGGAAGCTGAAAAAACAATAGAATGAACAAGAGAAAACAGATACAGAGAACAATCTGGTGGTTATTTAAGGGGTGGGAATTGGGGAGAAGGGGAGAATAAGGTAATGGGATTAAAAGGTATAAACTCCAGTTAAAAAATAAAGATGACACAGGGATACAATGTATAGCACAGGAAATATTGTTAATAATATGTAACAACTTGGGGCGCCTGGGTGGCTCAGTGTGTTAAGCTGCTGCCTTCAGCTCGGGTCATGATCTCAGGGTTCTGGGATCGAGTCCCGCATCGGGCTCTCTGCTCAGCAGGGAGCCTGCTTCCCTCTCTCTCTCTCTCTGCCTGCCTCTCCATCTACTTGTGATTTCTCTCTGTCAAATAAATAAATAAATAAAATCTTAAAAAAAAATACATAACAACTTTATATTGTGATAGATGGTAGCTTGATTTATTGTGGTAATTAATTCACAATGTATGTAACTGTTGAATCACTATATGATACACCTAAAACTAATATTGTACATTAATTGCCTTCAATTAAAAAAGGATTACATACCATTACCAAGTGGGATTTATTCCTCTGATACAGGGAAAGTTCAAGTTACAGGAATAAATGTGATATACTACATTAGTAGAATAAAAGATAAAAATCATATTGTCATCTCAGTAGATATGGAAAAGCAATTGACAAAATACAACACCTCTTCATAACAAAAACCCTCAGAAGGTTTAGTGTAGAATAAACACAGACTAACATAATTAAGGCCATATATGACAAACCCACATTATACTCAGTGGAGTAAAATTAAAAGCTTTTCTTCTAAGATTAGGAATAAGTCCTTGCTAGGGTAATTGGCAAGATAAAGAATATAAGGTATCAAAATCAGAAAAGAAGAAGTAAAATTTTCACTACTTGCTGATACATTATAAATTGAAAATCTGAAAGACTCATTTAAAAAATTTTGGGATCAAGGGCACCTGGGTGCTCAGGTATGATCCCAGGATCCTGATATCGAGTCCCACATCAGCCTTCTTGCTCCTTACCCTCTGCTCATGCTTTGTCTCTCTCTGACAAATAAATACAATGTAAAAAACCAAAAATATGTATAAAAACTAAAAAAAAAACCCCATGTTTTTTCAATAAATTCAGTAATACTGGGATATAATAGCTGAATACACAAAAATAAGTTGTTTTTCTATCCACTAACACTGAAACATCTAAAAAATAATTACATTTACAATAGCAGCAAAAACAATAAAATAACTAATAAAAATAAATTTATCCAAAGAGGTAAAAAACAATAGGATTTTGTGGAAAGAAATCAAAGAAGGCATAAATGGAAAGACATCTTATGTTTTTGAACTGTAGGACTTAATATTGTTAAAATGTTCATGCTACCTAAAGTGACCTGTAGATTCAACACAATCCCTATCATACCTAAAATGACCTGTAGATTCAACACAATCCCTATCAAAATTCCAAAGCATTTCTTTCAGAGAAATAGAAAAAGATCTTAAAATTTGCACAGAACAAAAGACCCCAAATAGCCAGAACAATTCTGAGAAACAAGAATAAAAGTGCAGGCATCACGCTTCCTGATTTCAGACTATACTACGAAGTTATACAAGTTGAAAAAGTAGGATACTGGCATTAAAAAAAGACACAAATGAATCAAACAGGATAGAGAACCCAAAATTAACCTCCCACATTTATAGTTAATATTTGAAAAGGAAGCTAGGAGCATTCATTGTGGTAAGGATAGTCTCTTCAATGAATAGTGCTGGGAACACTGGAAAACCACATGTGAAAAAAGAAAAATCGGACCCCTGTCTTACACCATTCAAAAAAATCATTTGGGAGGGGGAGGAGTCAAGATGGTGGAGAAGTAGCAGGCTGAGACTACTTCAGGTAGCAGGAGATCAGCTAGATAGCTTATCTAAAGATTGCAAACACCTACAAATCCAACAGCAGATCAAAGAGAAGAACAGCAATTCTAGAAACAGAAAACCAACCAGTTTCTGAAAGGTAGGACTGGCGGAGAAGTGAATCCAAAGCGATGGGAAGATAGACCCCGGGGGGAGGGGCCAGCTACTGGCAAGCAGCGGAGCAACGGAGCACAAAATCAGGACTTTTAAAAGTCTGTTCCACTGAGGGACATCGCTCCAGAGGCTAAACCAGGGTGAAGCCCACGCAGGGTCAGCATGGCCTCAGGTCCCACAGGGTCACAGAGGGATTGGGGGTGTCTGAGTGTCACAGAGCTTACAGGTATTAGAACGGGGAAGCTGGCTACAGAGACAGAGCTGAGGAGTGAGCTCCGAGCTTGAGGTTACCTTGAACCACTCGCAGGCTCAGTGAGCTTGGAGCATGGCTGGAGGCCAGGGAGATGGGAGTAATTGGATGCTGTTCTCTGAGGGTGAACTGAGGAGTGGGGCCCTGGGCTCTTGGCTCCTCCGGGCAGGAGACTGGGAGGCCGCCATTTTCATTCCCATCCTCCAGAACTCTACGGAAAGCGCACAGGGAACAAAAAACCCCCGGCGTGGATTACTCAGCCCAGGCCCCTGGTAAGGGCGGTGCAATTCCACCTGGGGCAAAGACACTTGAGAATCACTACAACAGGCCCCTCCCTCAGAAGATTAACAAGAAATCCAGCCAGGACCAAGTTCAACTACCAAGGAGTGCAGGTTCAATAACAAGGAGAGCAGTGGAATTCCAGAGGAGGAGAAAGCAAAGCACAGAACTCATGGCTTTCTCCCCATGATTCTTTAGTCTTGCAGTTAATTTCTTTTTCTTTTTCAATTTTTTTTCTCTTCTGCTAAATTTTTTAAAACTTTTACCCTTTTCTTTTTTAACATTTTTTAACTAGTTTATCGAATATATATATATATATATATATATATATATATATATATATATATATATATTTTCTTTTTTATGCTTTTTCTTTATTGGTTTTCCTTTTTTTAATTCTTTTCTTTTTTTATTTCTGAACCTCTTTTTATCCCCTTTCTCTTTCCTCACGATTTGGGATCTCTTCTGATTTGGTTAAAGCATATTTTCCTGGAGTTGTTGCCACCCTTTTAGCATTTTACTTGCTCCTTCATATACTCTTATCTGGACAAAATGACAAGACGGAAAAATTCACCACAAAAAAAAGAACAAGAGGCAGTACCGAAGGCTAGGGACCTAATCAATACAGACATTGGTAATATGTCAGATCTAGAGTTCAGAATGATGATTCTCAAAGTTCTAGCCGGGCTCAAAAAAGGCATGGAAGATATTAGAGAAACCCTCACAGGAGATATAAAAGCACTTTCTGGAGGAATAAAAGAACTAAAATCTAACGAAGTTGAAATAAAAAAAAGCTATTAATGAGGTGCAATAAAAAATGGAGGCTCTCACTGCTAGGATCAATGAGGCAGAAGAAAGAATTAGCAATATAGAAGACCAAATGACAGAATAAAGAAACTGAACAAAAGAGGGACAAACAGCTAATGGACCACGAGGGGAGAATTCGAGAGATAAGTGACACCATAAGACAAAACAACATTAGAATAATTGGGATTCCAGAAGAAGAAGAAAGAGAGGGGGGGGGAGCAGAAGGTATATTGGAGAGAATTATTGGAGAGAATTTCCCCAATATGGCAAAGGGAACAAGCATCAAAATCCAGGAGGTGCAGAAAACCCCCCTCAAAATCAATAAGAATAGGTCCACACCCCGTCACCTAATAGTAAAATTTACAAGTCTTAGTGACAAAGAGAAAATCCTGAAAGCAGCCCAGGAAAAGAAGTCTGTAACATACAATAGTAAAAATATTAGATTGGCAGCAGACTTATCCACAGAGACCTGGCAGGCCAGAAAGAGTTGGCATGATATATTCAGAGCACTAAATGAGAAAAACATGCACCCAAGAATACTATATCCAGCTAGACTATCATTGAAAATAGAAGGAGAGATTAAAAGCTTCCAGGAGAAACAAAAACTGAAAGAATTTGCAAACACCAAACCAGCTCTATAAGAAATATTGAAAGGGGTTCTCTAAGCAAAGAGAGAGCCTAAAAGTAGTAGATCAGAAAGGAACAGAGACAATATACAGTAACAGTCACCTTACAGGCAATACAATGGCACTAAATTCACATCTCTCAATAGTTACATTGAATGCTAATGGGCTCAATACCCCAATAAAAAGACACAGGGTATCAGAATGGATAAAAAAACAAAACCCATCTATATGTTGCCTACAAGAAACTCATTTTAAACACGAAGACACCTCCAGATTTAAAGTGAGGGGGTGGAAAAGAATTTACCATGCTAATGGACATCAGAAGAAAGCAGGAGTGGCAATCCTTATATCAGATCAATTAGATCTTAAGCCAAAGACTATAATAAGAGATGAGGAAAGACACTATATCATACTCAAAGGGACTGTCCAACAAGAAGATCTAACAATTTTAAATATCTATGCCCCCAACGTGGGAGCAGCCAACTGTATAAACCAATTAATAACAAAATCAAAGAAACACATCAACAATAATACAGTAATAGTAGAGGACTTTAACACTCCCCTCACTGAAATGGACAGATCATCCAAACAAAAGATCAACAAGGAAATAAAGGCCTTAAATGACACACTGGACCAGATGGACATCACAGAAATATTCAGAACATTTCATCCCAAAGCAACAGAATACACATTCTTCTCTAGTGCACATGGAACATTCTCCAGAATAGATCACATTCTGGGTCCTAAATTGGGCCTCAGCCAGTATCAAAAGATTGGGATCATTCCCTGCATATTTTCAGACCACAATGCTCTGAAGCTAGAACTCAATCACAAGAGGACGTTTGGAAAGAACCCAAATACCTGGAGACTAAACAGCATCCTTCTAAAGAATGAATGGGTCAAGCAGGAAATAAAGAAGTATTGAAAAAATTCATGGAAACAAATGATAATGAAAACACAATGGTTCGAAATCTGCGGGACACAACAAAGGCAGTCCTGAAAGGAAAATATATAGCGGTACAAGCCTTTCTCAAGAAACAAGAAAGGTTTTAGGTACACAACCTAACCCTACACCTAAAGGAGCTGGAGAAAGAACAAGAAAGAAACCCTAACCCCAGCAGGAGAAGAGAAATCATAAAGATCAGAGCAGAAATCAATGAAAAAAAAAAAAAAACCCAAACTAGTAGAACAAATCAACAAAACTAGGAGCTGGTTCTTTGACAGAATTAATAAGATTGATAAACCCCTGGCCAGACTTATCAAAAAGAAAAGAGAAAGGACCCAAATAAATAAAATCATGAATTAAAGAGGCAAGATCACAACTAACACCAAAGAAATACAGACAATTATAAGAACATCCTATGAGCAACTCTATGCCAACACATTTGACAATCTGGAAGAAATGGATGCATTCCTAGAGACATCTAAACTACCACAACTGAACAAGGAAGAAATAGAAAGCCTAAACAGACCCACAACCAGTAAGGAGATTGAAACAGTCATAAAAAATCTCCAAACAAGAGCCCAGGGACAGACGGCTTCCCAGGGGAATTCTACCAAACATTTAAAGAAGAACTAATTCTTAGTCTCCTGAAACTGTTCAAAAAAATAGAAATGGAAGGAAAACTTCCAAACTCATTTTCTGAGGCCATCATCACCTTGATCCCAAAACCAGACAAGGATCCCATCAAAAAAGAGAATGACAGACCAATATCCTTGATGAACACAGATGCAAATTCTCACCAAAATACTAGCCAATAGGATTCAACAGTACATTAAAAGGATTATTCACCACGACCAAGTGGGATTTATTCCAGGGCTGCAAGGTTGGTTCAACATCCGCAAATCAATCAATGTGATACAAGACATTAATAAAAGAAAGAACAAGAACCATATGATACTTTCAATAGATGCTGAAAAAGCATTTGACAAAGTAGAGCATCCTTTCCTGATCAAAACTCTTCGAAGTGTAGGGATAGAGGGCACATACCTCAATAATATCAAAGCCATTATGAAAAACCCACTGCAAATATCATTCTCAATGGAGAAAAACTGAAAGCTTTTCCGCTAAGGTCAGGGACATGGCAGAGATGACCATTATCACCATTGCTATTCAACATAGTACTAGAAGTCATAGCCTCCTCAATCAGACAACAAAAGGAAATTAAATGCATCCAAATCAGCAAAGAAGAAGTCAAACTATTACTCTTCACAGGTGATGTGATACTGTATGTGGAAAACCCAAAGGACTCCACTCCAAAACTGCTAAAACTCATACAGGAATTCGGTAAAGTGTCAAGATATAAAATCAATGCACAGAAGTCATTTGCATTTCTCTACACCAACAAGAAGACAGAAGAAAGAGAAATTAAGGAGTCAATCCCATTTACAATTGCACCCCAAACCATAAGATACCTAGGAATAAACCTAGCCAAAGAGGCAAAGAATCTATACTCAGAAAACTATAAAGTACTCATGAAAGAAATTAAGGAAGACACAAAGAAATGGAAAAATGTTCCATGCTCCTGGATTGGAAGAATAAATATTGTGAAAATGTCTATGCTACCTAAAGCAATCTACACATTTAATGCAATTCCTATCAAAGTACCATCCATCTTTTTCAAAGAAATGGAACAAATAATCCCCAAATTTATATGGAACCAGAAAAGACTTCAAATAGCTAAAAGAATATTGAAAAAGAAAGCCAAAGTTGGTGGCATCACAATTCCAGACTTTAAGCTCTATTACAAAGCTGTCATCATCAAGATAGTATGGTACTGGCACAAAAACAGACACATAGATCAATGGAACAGAATAGAGAGCCCAGAAATAGACCCTCAACTCTATGGTCAACTAATCTTGGACAAAGCAGGAAAGAATGTCCAATGGAAAAAAGACAGCCTCTTCAATAAATGGTGCTGGGAAAATTGGACAGCCATATGCAGAAAAATGAAATTGGACTATTTCCTTACACCACACACGAAAATAGACTTAAAATGGATGAAAGACCTCAATGTGAGAAAGGAATCCATCAAAATCCTTGAGGAGAACACAGGCAGCAACCTCTTTGACCTCAGCCACAGCAACATCTTTCTTAGGAACATCACCAAAGGCAAGGGAAGCAAGGGCAAAAATGAACTATTGGGATTTCTTCAAGATCAAAAGCTTCTACACAGAAAAGGAAACAGTTAACAAAATCAAAAGACAACCGACAGAATGGCAGAAGATATTTGCAAATGACATATCAGATAAAGGGCTAGTGTCCAAAATCTATAAAGAACTTAGCAAACTCAACACCCAAAGAACAAATAATCCAATCAAGAAATGGGCAGAAGACATGAACAGACATTTCTGTGAAGAAGACATCCAGATGTCCAACAGACACATGAAAAAGTGCTCCATATCACTTGGCATCAGGGAAATACAAATCAAAACCACAATGATATATCACCTCACACCAATCAGAATGGCTAAAATTAACAAGTCAGGAAATGACAGATGCTGGCGAGGATGCCGAGAAAGGGGAACCCTCCTACACTGTTGGTGGGAATGCAAGCTGGTGCACCTAATCTGGAAAACAGTGTGTAGGTTCCTCAAAAAACTGAAAATAGAGCTACCCTATGTTTTATGACCCAGCGATTGCACTACTGGGTATATATCCTAAAGATACGAACATGGTGCTCTGAAGGGGCACATGCACCCGAATGTTTATAGCAGCAATGTCCACAATAGCCAAACTATGGAAAGAACCTAGATGTCCATCAACAGATGAATGGAGAAAGAAGAGGTGGTATATATACACAATGGAATACTATGCAGCCATCAAAATAAATGAAATCTTGCCATTTGCAACAACGTGGATGGAACTAGAGGGTATCATGCTTAGCAAAATAAGTCAAGCGGAAAAAGACAACTGTCATATGAGATCCCTGATATGAGGAAGTGAAGATGCAACATGGGGGGTTAAGGGGGTAGGAGAAGAATCAATGAAACAAGATGGGATTGGGAAGGAGACAAACCATAAGTGACTCTTAATCTCACAAAACAAACTGAGGGTTGCTGGGGGGAGGGAGGTAGGGAGAGGGGGGTGGGGTTATGGACATTGGGGAGGGTATGTGCTATGGTGAGTGCTGTGAAGTGTGTAAACCTGGCAATTCACAGAGCTGTACCCCTGGGGATAAAAATATATTATATGTTTATAAAAAATAAAAAATTAGAAAAAAGAAAAAAGATTTAATTTGTGAGCAAAAAAAAAAAAAACCAAACAAAACTGTTTGAAAAGAAATTGGTGAAGGGGGAGGATTTAAAATGTAAAAAGGATAACTCCATACATGAGTAGTTGGTGGACTGCTTATCTTGTTTCCCTGTTTAATCCCAAGGCTGCATTTCCTCCCTTCATCCTCCTTTCCTCACTTATCAATAGGTAGACAACTGCTTGGGTGCATAATGGGTAAGGAGGAAAGAGAGGGAAGGGAGGGAAGGAATGAGACATTCTATCATTAAGGAAGCTGCAAGAGAGTAATACTGTGGGCAAAAGAAGACAAGAGGAAAGATAGATGCACATTCTGTTCTATTTATATTTCCTTTCCTTGCCTCTAAGATTATCCTAATTCTAAATAAAAAACAGACAATTGAGCTCTTTTCTTCTCTTTCCTCAACTCCTAACCCAGCAAAGATCACAATGTTAGCTTGCTGGTACAGCTTCTGAAGTTAAAGATGCCATAGAAAGCAGCAACACTCTGGCATTCCACTTTTAACCCTAATTGTGACACAAAACTATTTCCTGTGCATGCTATTTGGCCATTATGAGGTCTTTTAGGATATGGAAAAAAATATATAACTCAAATAGATTAAAAAAAAAATGAAGGGTAAGATTTGAAACTAAAAACTCCTAAAAGAAACAGGGAAGGAGCTCCCTGATGTTGGTCTTGACAAACACTTTTTAGATATGACACCAAAGGCACAAACAGCAAAAGAAGAAGAAGAAAAAAAAACCACGTAGGAATTTAAAAGCTTCTGCATAATGTATAAGCCTGATGATTCACAGACCTATACCCCTGAGGCATATATTGTATGTTAATAAGAAATAATAAGAGCTTCTGGATAGAAGAGACAATTAACAAAATGAAGAAGCAAAACTGGAGAAAATTTTGTGCAAATGATGTATTGGATAAGGGGTTAAGAGCCACGCTCTATAAGAAATCCTATAACTCTCTGACAAAAAAACCGTATCATTAAAAATGGGCAGAGAAACTGAATATACATCTTTCTAGAGGCATACAGATGGTCAATAGACACATGAAAAAATGCTCAGCATCACTAATCATCAGGGGAATGCAAATTAAAAGCACAAGGAGAGGTCACTTCACACCTGGTAGAATGGCTGTCATCAAAAAAGATCAGAGATGAGTGTTGGATGTGGAGAAAGGGGAACTGTTACATACTATTGGTAGCAAATGTCAACTGGTACACTCATTACAGAAAACAGTATGGATGTTCTTCAAGAAATTAAATTTAGGGGGTGCCTGGTGGCTCAGTCATTAAGCATTTGCCTTCAGCTCAGGTCATGATTCCAGGGTCCTGGGATCGAGCCCCGCATCAGGCTTGTGGCTTAGTGCAGAGCCTGCTTCTGCCTCTCCCTATGTCAAATACATAAATAAATAAAATTAAAAAAAAAGAATTTTAATTTAGAACTACCACATGATCCAGCAATCCCACATATGAGTATATATTCAAAGGAAATGATAACTGGTTATTGAAGAGATATCTGCACTCCCATGTCCATTGCAGCATTATTGACAATTGTCAAGATATGGAAGCAAACTAAGTGTTGTTCATCAAGAGATGAATGAATAAAGAAGATAGGTATGTATACACACTTACACACACACACACAGGAAAAGTTTCAGCCATTAGAAAAGGAGATCTTGCCATTTGCAGCAACATGGATGGAGCTTGAGGGTATAATGTTAAGTGAAATAAGTCAGACATAGATAAATACTATATGGCATCACTTACAAGTGGAATCTTAAAAAGTAGAACTCCTAGAAATGGAGTAGAATGGTAATTACCCTCGAATGGTAGGATGGAGGAGGAGGAAATGGGTTGGTAAAAGGATGCCAACTTCCATAAGATGAACAGGTTCTGGGGATCTAATGTAGAACATGATGACTATAATTAATAGTTCTGACTTGTTACTTAAAAGCTGCTAAGAGAGAAGTGTTAAGTGCTTTTGCCATAAAAAAGCAATGACAATTACATGAAGCTAATGACGGTAATCATCTTGCTATAGGTTAAATTTATCAAATCAACACATTATACCACTTAAACTTATAGAATATGTCAGTTTTATCTCAATAATGCTAGAAACTCTCCTCCCCCCCCCCCCAAAAAAAAACCAGGAAGTACAACTCAAATCACGTTTTATTCAATGGTGTCAAGGAGAAGAAAGAGGTGACTGGGACATTAGCCATTCCTTAGCTCTGAACTGTGGGATAGGAATTGTGTTTGACTATGGCAACTTATATTTGCTCCACTGCTGGGATGAGAATAAATAATAGAGTTTGTGTGTTCTGGGTACAGAATAAGGGCCCACAGCTCCAGACCCAGACAGAGTATTAAGTCAGGGTATGGTTGTAAGTGCAGTGGAAAAGCTGTATATCTCTTTGGCTGACATTACTGTGGCAACGTGGTTGCAAGTGAAAGAAAATATAAGCAGAATGAGCCTGTGAGGCTACTGATAATCATGCGATCAATCTGCTGGTGATTGGTCTCCAAGGCAGTGATTAAAGGTGAAATAGGAAATATTTTTACCAAAAAGAGATGTTAAGGAGATCAAGCTAGATTCTGGTCAAGGTATTTAATGGAAATACAAAAGGAATGGTTACTCTTTCTTCTGGTATTTCATCCCACCTCTACCTTTAGCTCCATCAGAGAAAGGCAGTGGGCTTATATGCGTGTGTTGAATTACATAGCTCTTTATTTGAATGGAAAAACTATGTGAGAGAAAAAAACTGAACTGACTTATAAGGATGATTTTAGGTATTTCCTGTCAATGAAATATAAGAAGTGATTCCCCCTCCCCCCCCCCCGGTAGGTTCCATGCCCAATGTGGGGCTTGCTCTCAAACCCTGATATCAAGAGTCCTATCCTTTACCAAGCACTCCAAGAAGTTATTTTAGATTATATACCTAGGCATGTGGTAAGTATGATATAGATATGGAAATCATTGGAACTGTCTTATTATCAGGAAATTTCATTCAGTGATGATGATAATCCTGTATTTGTACAGGAATCTAAACTTTTCAAAACACTTTTATACACTTCTCTCATATGAGCTGCATAACCACCCTGTAAGGTTTGTAGAGCACGTATTATTCCCCTACGACAAGTAACGAAGACTAACACAGACCCAGTGGACTTCTTCAAGGTCACATATTCAGGTAAAAGGCGGAGCTATGCCTGGAACCCAAATCTTAATACTGTGAGCAATTTCCTTTTTAAAGATTTTATTTATTTATTTGACAGAGATCACAAGTAGGCAGAGAGGCAGGCAGAGAGAGAGGGGAAGCAGGCTTCCTGCTGAGCAGAGAGCCCGACTTGGGGCTCAATCCCAGGACCCTGAGATCATGACCTGAGCCGGAGGCAGAGGCTTTAACCCACTGAGCCACCAAGGTGCCCCTGTGAGCAATTTTTACTACCTTGATTTTAGCATGACTAGCAGATGACATTCTGCTTTGACCTGGACCAGGTTTAAAATGACTCAGACTTCAGAAAAGGTGCTGGAACTTCCTTCCCTAGTGGGCAATTCCAGCATACTGTCATTTTCAGAGGAGCAGATAGGGACTAACTAATATCACAGTGGGAAGAGGGTAGCTGCTGATTCTTTTCAAGAGGAAGAACAAGGTGGTTTGAACAGACTTGAAGGTGAACATTTCCCTTTGCAAATCTTTGTTTTGAAAAAGAGACAATTTAGTAGCAGACTTGTGCAGCGATAATTAAGATGGCTTGAAAAAAGTGACTCTTGGTGGATAGTTTTATTTCCCCAAAATTATGCTTACAGAGTTTTGAATGACATGGTTTCTCAAAATATCACTAAGTAGAAAATGAACAAATCAAATTCCAATTTTATGGATCTAATATTGCAATGATATATTTAATCAGATAAAAATACATTTACTCAGGGACACCTGTGTGGCACAGATGGTTAAGTATCTGCCTTTGGCTGGGGTCATGATCCCGATCGAGTCCCCCTCGGGCTCTCTGCTCAGTGAAGAGCCAGCTTCTTCTTCTGCCTGTCTCTCTCTCTCTCATGAATAAATAAAATCTCAAAAAATATACATTTACTCAGAACATAAACATGTAGAAGACTGGGCAAAGATAGGTATATCATCTGAAGTAATGTTTTATGTTTCCTTTATTGATATTTATTCTCTGCATCAAACAATATTAACCAGGTATATTTCCTGAGAATAATATCCGTAAGTAGATCAAACATTACTAATCTTGGGAGGGCTCTTGTTTTTGTTTTCAATTTATAAGGCTACAGTAGAGTTGAGAATTTTTTTGTTAGTCAGGGGCCATTTTTATAAGGGAAATCAATATTTCATGCCCAAGAGGGGGCATTACAAACATGTAATAACTATCATTGGCCTTGGGGAGCTGTTTAAGGTGAAATAATATTCATGACTCTCTCTCTTCCCTCAGGACCAAGGGTTGGTTCTCATTAGTTATCCCTATCAACAACACAGGGAGGGCACTAGACTGACACCATCTCAGTCATTTGATCTGAATCAGGCTTCAGATTTTGTCCTTCACCTTGTTTGTGACTTTATGGAGAAGCTTGAAAGATGACCTCCCTTCCTTGAATGGATTCTCATAGTGGTGTGTGTTCTGCCTATGGGCTGACCTGGTAGGGACATGGGTCACAAGGACTGAGGTGCCCTCTGGGTCAGCTGAATTATTCAAAGTTCTTTACTAACAATGGTAGAAAGCAGCTTAACTAGGAGTTGACTGCCAAATCATGATCCCGGGGTAAATTTAGGTCTTGGAGCTGGAATAGTGTCTAAGGTCCAAGGGGATCAAAAGGTAATAGAACTAAGAAACAGGGTCATATGTGGAGGGGTGGGAATAAGTTGGGTAGGAGGTAAGTGGGGCTTGTGGTTCAGAATAAAGGCCATGAATAAGGAGAAGATCTGGAAGCCTGTGGAGATATCCAAAGAAGGGTATAACTGATCTGTTCAAAGAAAAGGGTAATTGCCACAAAAGCAACAACAAAAATATTTTCAAAGGGGAAATCTAAGGAACAATTCCAGCATGGACTCAAGTGAGCAACCCATCAAGTGTTTGATGGGAGATCCTGCTCCTGAGTGTTTCAACCAGACATCCAGAGAGGATTATATAGGAAAGAGCCAATGTGATGGCAAAACCAAGCCTCGGAAACCAAGCAAAACCAAGACTCTGAAAGAAATGAGCCTAAGTCTTTCTGTTTTTCAGGTTCTGTGACTGAGGGGTGAAAAAGTCCAAACAGGGATTTCATTTCTTTAAATTAGGCTTTGGCTTTTTAAATTTTCTTTTATTATTTATTTATTTATTTATTTTTTTAAAAGATTTTATTTATTTACTTGACAGAGAGAGAGAGCACACGTAGGCAGAGAGGCAGGCAGAGAGAGAGAGAGGAGGAAGCAGGCTCCCTGCTGAGCAGAGAGCCCGATGCGGAACTCGATCCCAGGACCCTGAGATCATGACCTGAGCTGAAGGCAGTGACTTAACCCACTGAGCCACCCAGGCACCCGGCTTTGGCTTTTCTAAAGAGAAAATTTACAAGATTGGGATTGCTGTTCAATACAGTACTGAGTAGTTTCAGTCTTCAGTGATGCAGACAGTTGTCCTTTCCAGGTTTATCTGGATCTCTCCACTGACTGGCTCCTGCAGCAGAACTTTCCTTGCAGATGGTTAAGTACTCTCCAGTATTAAAATTTAATGTATACCTATAAAAGGGTTTTACATGAATGCATACCTGTGATCCTATCATACACATTTTAAGGCTTTATAGGACTTTAAAGAGGGTCTTTCATCTACCCTTCCACTTGATTGCTAGTTTGGCCACATAAAGAACTTTTGAGATGATGGAGATTTGGGGGCCTATATTGCGTATACAGATTTTGAAGCCACCATTCTATTTTCAGCCCCCTCTTTAGCCTTGGGAAACTCCAGTTTCTGATTCTTTCAGAAAGTCACATCATTTGGCTCCTCACCATTATCCCTCCTCTCATTCTTCCTTGCTGCTGAGTCATTTACCAATTCTCTACCAGATTTCCATCTTCACGTGGGTGGTGCTTTGGAGATTCATTAGGACAGAGTGTGTCAGTCTGTTTCTCATTCTAATTATTTTGGGCCCTTGATTAAATCCCTCATGAAGCCATATTGGGTTTTATACTTTAGGCCACTTCAGAGTAGAAACCATTCTACTGGAAAGGACTTAGCAAGCACCTGGGTCAGTATTTACCAAACAGGGTTAGAATATTCCTAATGGCACAGGAAAAATACAGTGGTACAGGTAGTGCATAGCCAGGAAGTTTAAGTATGTACTTATTTTAATGTTTTTGAAAAATTATAACTAGGGGCGCCTTGGTAGCTCAGTGGGTTGGGCCTCTGCCTTCAGCTCAGGTCATGATCTCAGGGTCCTGGAATTGAGCCCCGAGTCGGGCTCTCTGCTCTGTGGGGAGCCTGCTTCCCCGCCCCCTCCTCTGCCTGCCTTTCTGCCTACTTGTGGTCCCTCTCTCTGTCAAATAAATAAATAAAATCTTAAAAAAAGGAAAAATTATAACTATTGTGTCAATTAGGATTACATTTAGGTATTTGTAAATTGAAGCTATGTAAAAATATCGAGTAGTCTTAAAGAAAAATACTAAGCAAAAAATACGAGTCCGTAATAGGAAAAAACGTACTCAAGAAGGTGGTATAAAATTAATAAGATTTTGAAAACATTTACTTATTTTATAAGGGTAAGATAAGCCTACAGATGTTATGTATGAATGTTTATTAAGAACGTTGGGTCTGGAATCAGCTCTTGCCTGTATATGAATCTTAACTTCACTTTATTCTAATTGGGTACTTAGCAAGTTATATAACCTTTCTGAGTTTTCTTATCTGTATAGGGAGATGAAAATAAGGGTTGTTTGGAGGACTAAATTAAAGGGGTGTTATCTGGCATACAGTAAGTGCTCAATAAACATTTACTGTTATAATTACTAGCAAATGGTACAGTATTGAATCCATTAGTCAATTTGTTAAAAAATAGCAGAAAAAAAATAAGAGTTGAGTGAATGGTTAATGTTGAAGGAATTGTCTAAGTTGACACTGATTTCTGCAGGTCAGTGTTTCTCATCCTGGGCACTACTGACATTTTGGGTAGGATAACTCCTTGTGGACTATCTTGTACATGTAATATGTTTAGCAGCATCTCTGGACTCTGCCCACTAGATGTCAGTAGCATCCCTCCCCTGGTTGTGACAACCAAAAAATGCCTCTAAACTTGACTGAATGTTCCCAGGAGGGCAAGACTGCTTCCTTGGGGAATCACTGTTATGGGCTAATAATGCTATAGTTGGTGACTAATAGGTTGTGATATAATCCTTCTTCTTTGGTGTTCTCTTAAGATTTCTGGTAGCATAGGGTAGTTGAAGGAACAGGGGTTTAGGAATGCTCAAACCTGAGTTTAGATCCCAGTTCTGTCACTTATTTGCTGTGTGACCTTGGGTAGATTCTTTAATCTTGGGCTTTTCATTTATAAGAGGAATAACAGTGCCTTCCTACTTCTCTGGGCTGTGTTAGAACTACATGCAACATTGTGCCAGACATAATCCAGGCTCACTAGATGGTTAGTTTCCCATCTTCCTCCAGCTCTTTCCCCTTCTCCCGATGGAGAGTATGAAAGCAAAAGGACCAAGGATGGAAACAGGTGACATTTCTGGTTCAGATTCTAATCCCTGACCCAGATCAGAGTTCCTACAAGTTATATAAACATGGAGAAACCTAACATTTCAGGCTTGGCCATAAAGAGTGCATAAGAAGTTTGTAGTAGGAGACGTCTAAGAATATATATATATTAGCACATAATTTACAACACACTGCTGAAGTCCTTACACATAAAACATGGAGACTGCCTCCATGTGTCAAGGGCAGAAGATGGCCATCAAAACATGTCCTATGTGCCTTTGGACCTTATGTCCTCCGGCATCCTGAAAAGAGATTCTTTTGGGGAAACTGAAGGAACAATAAATATAAGAAGAAATAAATACACCTACTTTCAGGCCATTCTGTAGATCTGTGGAGTTATTTGGGTTATGATCACATTTCCTTATGGGGCTGACCCTACAGACTTAATGCTGACCAGCTGGGATCATTTCTGGTTTTTTGCTTTTTAAAAAAGATTTTATTTATTTATCGAGAGAGAGAGAGAGCGCGAGCGAGTGAGCGATCAAGAGCACCATTAGAGGGGAGGAGTAGAGAGAGGGAGAAGCAGATTCCCTGCTGAACAGGGAACCCAACATGGGACTCAATCCCAGAATGCTGGGATCATGACCGAACTGAAAGCAGATACTTAACCGACTGAATCACCCAGGCGCCCTCAGCTTGGATCCTTTATTGCCAACCTACAGCAAGGACACAGCCCTAAATCTGGACCCCGCTAGCCAGCCTGGACCTAGTGCTCTTACTGCACAACAGAGGTGGGAGGATTTGTGCAGTGGATGGCTGAGGGAAAGCAGCTCAATACATACCGTACAGAGAAGGAGGAGTGAGGCTGCCAGTGTGAGAAGTGTAGGAAGAGGAACATCACCAGGATGTTTCAAAAAGAACAGTGCTAAGGGGCTTGCAGGGGAGCTACTCAACTAGCACCTGGTTGCATATGGAAATCAGAGACAGTATCAATAGATAGCAGGTGGGGGAGAGAGGGGAATTGAGTACTGAATTGTTTACTTTCCTGACTTGGCTTTGCTACTTAATAGCAGTTTGTAAATCACTCTATCTTTCGGCACCTCAGTTTCTACCTCTGTAAAACAAGTTTACTTTGCCTTCCTCTCAGGGTATTGTTGAAATCAAATGAAGCAACATATGTGAATGACTTGAACCCCAGAGTGTGGCAAGTGTTAATCTAATTGAGGCCTAATGGAGCATTCGAGTCCAAGAAACAAAAGTCAAAAAGCAGCACAATTTACAAGTGGGAACAGCAATAATGATGAATGTGTTAAGTGTATGTTAAGTGTATGTACCTGAAGATTTACATGCATTATTGATAATCTTTACAGCTCTGTGAACTATGTATTTTTATTCTTATTTACCAAAGTTAAGCAATTTATTCAGGGAAGGAACTAAAAGTCCTGTTTCTAGAGATTGTACTTTTTTTTTTTTTTTTTTACTATCACACATATTTCCTCCAAATCCTTTGTATATTCATAGGCTGTTAGTGTGGGGATTCTGAAGTAGGGCTTTTATGTCTAAGCTTTCCATAACTTAGTATGCAGCCCTGTAATTCCCCATCTTGGAACTGTATGCAGGCTTTTATCTACCAAATCTGTTATAAGAAATTTGTCTTGAGACTGGCTTTCTCATTTTCTTGAGTATGTTAGTTCTTTTTTTTTTTTTTAATTTTTTATTTCTTTTCAGCGTAGCAGTATTCATTGTTTTTGCACCACACCCAGTGCTCCATGCAATCCGTGCCCTCCCTAACACCCACCACCCGGTTTCCCAAACCTCCCACCCGCCCCTTCAAAACCCTCAGATTGAGTATGTTCGTTCTAACCTACAGAATTCAAACATTCTGGCCCTGGGGACAGACTTCCCTTTACACCTGAAAATGTACAGTGGGGGCAACAAGGCTAAGTGGTGCGGGGTGTGTGTGTGTGTGTGTGTGAGTGGGAGGTGTATCTGTGTGAGGAGATTGAGATCTTGAGTTCCTGCATTCTTGTTCTACCGTTTTGCTGTAACAAGTCACCACAAATTTAGGGGTTTAAATCAATGCAAATGCATTATCTTATAATCCTGTAGGTCACAAGTCTGACATGGGTTTCACTGGACTAACATGGAGGTGCAGCAGGGCTGCATTCCTTTCTGGAAACTCTAGAAGAAGGTTTATTTCCTTACCTTTTCCAGCTTCTAGAAACAGATTTCATTCCTCAGCCCATGACCACGTTCTTTTATTTTCAAAGCCAGCAAGTATCTGACTACACGTCCCTCACTACCGTTCTCTCTGACTGACTACACCAAGGAAGGTTCTTCTCTTATAAGTAGTCAGGTGATTATATTGGGCCCATCTGGATAATCCAATCTATTCTCCCCAGCTCAAAGTCCTAAACCCTAATCACATTTGCAAAGTGTTGTTGCCACGTAAGGTAACACAGTCACAAATTCTGGGGATTAGGGTGCGGAGATCTTTGAGGGGCATTGTTTTGCTCACCACAATCCCCATTCAGATTATATAACAGCATAAACAGGTCTGGGGACAAACACAATCGATTGTTAGCAAACACACAACGAATGCAAGGGAAGCAGAAGTGTGTGGATGTGCTAGGGGAGTAGCTGACTGGCTGACATGCTGGGACTATTCAGTATGCATTGTGTATCTGTTTTTTTAGAAGGAATAGAGTTGATTAATCTGGAAATGGTTAAATGGTAGTCAGTTAATGGAATTTCTACTGCTAGGGAATATGGGTGGCTCAGTTAAGTGATTGACTCTTGGTTTTGGCCCAGATCCTGATCTCAGGGTTGTGGGATCGAGTCCTGCATGGGGTTCCATGCTCAGCAAGGAGTCTGCTTGAGAGTCTCTCCCTCTCCCCCATTTGGTCCCCATCTGCTCATGTGCATGTGGCTTTTCTCTCTCTCAAATAAATAAATAAAACAATCTTTACAAAATAAAAGAATTTGTAATGCCATTTGATGGGGTAGATTTGGGAAGCTGAGTTTAATTGTGTTGTTAGGAACTTGAGTTCTGGTGGTTTAGCCTCTAAGGACAGAACACTTAAAAACTATCTCTTGTTGCCATATAGAAGTGGAATGAGACACCTCATAGCTTTCTGGGCTGGGCACCCCTTGATTTTGATGGAGAAGCTGGGTAGTTATTGAAGGCAACTGATAGATAGCTAGAGAGGAACTAGAATAAATCTTCAAAAATCAAGCCTGGCTCGGTAATTCTCTGTGAGTTTAGATGCCTTTATCCTTCTCCTCAGCTAGAGATTTTAATGTCTTCTGAGTTCTAAATGCATTATGAATATATGTCTCACTTGGAGCTCTCATAACATTTAGTTTTACTCAGATTGAATGCTTCTTGAGGACAGGCCCTGCACTTGATCTTAGCCAAAAGGCCGAGAAGCGATTGAGGACAGGCCCTGTATCTGCTTTACTCTTGCATCCCATAATCTGGTTCATTGTTATAGACTGAAAGTATGCAAATATTTGAAAGAATAAATGAGGAATACCCGCCTTCTACATCTCTCTTCCAGGAATAGCTATTCAGGAGAATTTAGACCTACGGTTGTCAGCTGGGGTCATACATCATCCTCCTAATGGATGAGGGAATCCCACTTCATGTCTCATGAGAGGCTGGAAATGGTGCTTGGCAATGAAGTTTTAAGTTAGCACCATATTTTTTGTTGATGGGAAAAGAGCTATCTTCCAGATCAGTTCTGTAAGGTTCTCTTGTGCTGGCTGGTTCTCAGTTTCTCTCTGATTGGTTTAAAAGCAGATTCAAGTTGAGTAGTACAGGAGAAACTCTAGAGCTAATTGCCTTATAGGCAGCCAGCAAGATTGCTGTATGATGATGAAATTGTGTAATCCTTTTAAACATAACATTGTCAATTGTAGTGATTTGTAATGATCAGATAAGGCAGTGAAAAACCCAATGTCCATTTTATCATCAAATGTTTAATGAAGTAGACATGGCATCATATAAGTAGAATTAAACAGTTGTCTACAATTTGTGTTTACTGTTTCTGGTCAGTTATTTCAGGGTATTGTTTCTGCCAAATTATTTTGTCAGTAGTGTAAACCTGCTCAGGCTATTGTTTGCAGTACTGGGATGAACTATGGATATGGTTTATAAATAATAATACTGCTACAATTGCAAGTTTGTCACTAGATTTCAACAATTCTCCTAACTTAACTAAATTTGGAGGTGGTCTAAGTCCATTTTGTAAGTCCTTTAGAAATAGTTGATGTTTTGTGTGGTCATAGAGGTGCTCTGAATGGTAGAGAAATCAGCGTAAAATGTGTGGCTCTATCACCATTTTGGTCTGATTGCTGTTGTTCTCAATTCATTTGAGTATTTCTATCAGATTGGCTAATGTTATTTTACCTTAGTCTCCAGGTGTTTGATTTGTATTCATTCTAAGAACATTATGGCTTCATGGTAGTTCTAAGTCAAATGCAGCTGGAAAAAGATAAAAATGGCTTTACGTATTGGATTTACTTACTTTTTCAGAGAGAGAGAGGAGGAAGCAGGCTCCCTGCTGAGCAGAGAGCCTGATGCGGGACTCGATCCCAGGACCCTGAGATCATGACCTGAGCCGAAGGCAGTGGCTTAACCCACTGAGCCACCCAGGCGCCCTGGATTTACTTACTTTTTTTAAATAAGATTTTATTTATTTATTTTACAGAGAGAGAGAAAGAGAGAGAGAGCGAGCGTGCACACAAGCAGGGGGAGTGGCAGGCAGGGGAAGAGGGAGAAGCTCAGCAGGGAGTCCAAAGTGGGGCTCTATCCCAGGAACCTGGAATAAGAAGAAGGCAGGCACTTAACTGACTGAACCACCCAGGTGCCCCATAATTTACTTTCTTAATCAACATTTATGAGTAAAGAAATAAAAAGTAGAAGAAACCACGAGTGATTCCTTGGAGTTTGTCCTGAAGCTAAGTTTCTTAGTCATTTGGAGAAAGTCAAATCTGGGAATTATCTGCAGCAGAAAAATCCTACAAAAGGTGAAGTTGTTGGTATATGTATTAGTCAGGGTTCTCCAGAGAAACAGAACCAATAGGATGAATATATTTATATGCTTATAAATATATCTATCTCTATATCTATATTTATATGTACAACTATACAGAGATTTATTATAGGGATTTGTCTCATGTGTTTATAGAGTCTGAGAAGTCCCAAGATCTTCAGCTGGCAAGCTGGAGACCCAGAAGTGTGCATGTGCATTTCCAGTCCCAAAGCCAGAAAGCTTGACCCTCAAACAGTCACTGTTTCAGTCTGAGTCTCAGTTTGGAAAAGACCAACATTCTAGCTCAAGAAGTCAGGAAGGAGGAGTCCCTTCTTTCTCAGTTTTTCGCTCTATTCAGGTCTTCAGTTGACTAGATAAGGCCCCTCCACATTATGGAGAGAAGTCTGCTTTACTTAGTTGACACCTAAAATTAATCATCACAGGATGCAAGAAGGTCTTCCTCCAAGAATCCCCTGGTTCTGTTAGAATTTGGTTCAACAGTGTTCAAGAGCCTCAGCTGACACAGATACTTTCTACAAAGTAGAAAATAAGCACAGATCTCTACTTGTCCACTTATCAATTTTTTTTAAAGATTTTATTTATTTATCAGAGAGAGAGGGGGAGAGAGAGAGCACAGGCAGACAGAGTGGCAGGCAGAGGCAGAGGGAGAAGCAGGCTCCCCGCCAAGCAAGGAGCCAGATGTGGGACTCGATCCCAGGACGCTGGGATCATGACCTGAGCTGAAGGCAGCTGCTTAACCAACTGAGCCACCCAGGCGTCCCCCACTTGTCAATTTTGACTGGATAACAGAAGATACCTGTTCAGGAATTCATTTAGGAAAGATGTGACAACTGTAAGATGAAAATTGAAATTGCTTTTTAAGAAAAGAAGGCAGCTATTGGGCATCGCTTCTGGGATGGCATTTGAGGAGTTCTGTGGATCCATACTCCTCAGTGAAACAAGGATTACTACTAAAAAATATAAATCCCAAACATTTAAATTCTACATATTTTTCTAAGGGCATGCAGCTAATGAAGAAACATTTTTTTTTTTTAAAGAAAATCTCTTAAAACTGAGTAAGAACCCTAAGAGTCTATGGCACTTGAGCCATGTCCAGTCTTCTCCCTATGAGTTTGACAGAAGCTCTACTGCTAGTGCGTGTCGCCAAGAAAATGGGGCTCTCTCTCTCCCGAGTTCCTGATCAGGGGATGTATTTCACTAGGAGGGGTAGGTATTGAGCAATTTTCATCCCTTCAAACTCTGAGTTGAACAAGCTAACTTACTCTTGAGTGTAACTGGGAAATCAGAGTTCCCTTCATCTACCTAACCACAACTCATGGGGCAGAAGATCTTTTCTAGATGTGGCAGACCAAGAATTTCAGGTCCCAAATGTCCTCGTCCCATTTCACTTGTAGGGCAGAGATTCCAATCCAGGAGAGGTAAGCCAAGAAAATCAGAGGCTACCATACCTGGCCAGAGCTTGGAATACAAGCTTGAAAATTTTACCCAAGGAAAGAATCAATCCGTTTGGAAAGATGAATCTGAAGTTCGCTCCAAAGGGATTGATTTTATTTGGAAAAAAAATGTAGGGATGTTTAAGACTAAGGATGCTCTCAAAAACAATGGGAATTTGGTGGAAGCAATTAAGAGGCAGCAAGTAGTTGCTTTAAATTAAAAGCAATAAGCTAAGTCACAAACAAGCTCATTTACCAGTGAGAACTGGAAAGGGACAGCTAAGAAAGAGTCTTCTTCAGGTTAGAACAAACCTCAAAGACTGGTCCTAAGCACTACTACTGCCAGGATTTAATTGAGTGAGATTATGGAACAGTTTATGCCCAAGGGCATTGCTGAAAACAGTAAAGCCATCAGATGGCAGTTAGTGGAGTGGAACAGTTGGGTGTAATACCAAATGAGGTATACATTTTAACAGAGAGAGTAGGGAAAGATACAAAGAAGGCCCTGCTAAAACCACCGTCATCCAAGAGGCTTTGTCTCTGGTGGGGGAAAAGACTTTACTAAAATAGTATAACCGGGTGTCTAAGCATGTAAAAAAACAAACAACAATAAGAACAAGACCCAGAGAAGGCGGGGGGGGGGGATAGGAATCAGTATCCAGGGTTTCTACAATATGTTACCTAAATTGTCCAGTTTTCAAAAAAATATTATGAGACATGCAAAGAAATAGGAAAGTGTGACCTATGTAAAGGGAAAAAAGTAGGCAACAGACACTGCCTGTGTGAGGACCTAGATGTCAGACTTAACAGACACACTTCAAGGCAGCCATTATATGTGTCCAAAGAACTAAAGGAACCATAGTTAAGGAAGTAAAGGAAGGCATGATGACAATGTTTCCTCAAATAGAGAATATCAATAAAATTTATTATTTATAAAAATGAATCACATTTAAATTCTGGAGTTGAAAGTACATTAATTAAAATGAAAAACTGACTCAGGCTCAACAGTAGTTTTGAACTGACAGAAGAAAGAGTCATCAAGGGGTGCCTGGGTGGCTTAGTGGGTTAAGCCACTGCCTTCGGCTCAGGTCATGATCCCGGAGTCCTGGGATCGAGTCCCCAATCAGGCTCTCTGCTCAGCGGGGAGCCTGCTTCAGGGGAGCCTGCTTCCTCCTCTCTCTCTCTGCCTGCCTCTCTGCCTACTTGTGATCTCTCTGTCAAATAAATAAATAAATTCTTAAAAAAAAAAAAAGAAAGAAAGAATCATCAAACTTAGAGATAGTTCAATAGAGATTATACAATATGAAAATCAGAGACGAAGAAAGAAAGATAAAGAAAGAAAGAAAGGAAAAAAGAAAGAAAGAAAGGGAACAGAGCCTCAGAAAAGTGTGGGAAACCACCAAGCACACCTACATATATGTGATGGGAGTACTAGAAGGAGAGGCAAGAGAAAGAGGCAAAAATTCTAAAGAAAGAATGGCTGAAAACCCCCCAAATTTGATGAAAATCATTAACCTATATAGCTAAGAAGCTCAACAATTCCAAGTAAGATAAACCTAAAGATCCACAACAACACATCATTGCAAGTATGATAAAATCCAGTCAGAAAATCTTGAAATCATCAATAGAAAAATAATTTTTAAAGTTAATTATTTTTATTAACAAGTAATGTATTATTTACCCCAGGGGTACAGGTCTGTGAATCATCAGGCTTAGATATTTTATAACACTCACCATAGCACATACCCTTACCAGTGTTCAAAACCCAGCCACCCTATCCCGACCCCAGTCCCCTGCAACTGTCAGTAGGTTTTGTGAGATTAAGAGTCTCTTATGGTTTGTCTCCCTTCCAGTCCAATCTTGTTTCATTTTTTCCCTCTCTATCCCCCACAATCCCCTGCTCTGCCTCTCAAATTCCAATATCAGAGAGATCATATGATAATTACCTATCTTTTGTTGACTTATTTCACTTAGTATGATACCCTCTAGTTCCATTCACATCAATGTAAATGGCAGGATTTCATTTCTTTAGGTGGCTGCATAGTATTCCATTGTATATATATACCACATCTTTTTCTTTAAAAAAATTTTTTTTAAAGATTTTATTTATTTGACAGAGAGAGATCACAAGTAGGCAGAGAGGCAGGCAGAGAGAGAGAGAGGATGGGAAGCAGGCTCCCTGCTGAGCAGAGAGCCTGATGCGGGGCTCGATCCCAGGACCCTGGGATCATGATCTGAGCCGAAGGCAGAGGCCTAACCCACTGAGCCACCTAGGCGCCCCTCTTTTTAAAAATTTTTAAATTAACATATAATGTATTATTAGCCCCGGGGTACAGGTCTGTGAATCGCCAGGTTTACACACTTCACAGCACTCACCACAGCATATACCTTCCCCAATGTCCATAACCCAACCCCATCTCCCTTCCCCCTTCCCCCCCGGCAACCCTCAGTTTGTTTTGTGAGATTAAGAGTCTCTTACAGTTTGTCTCCCTCCCAATCCCATCTTGTTTCATTTATTCTTTTCCTACCCCACAAGCTCCCGACATTGCCTCTCAGTTTCCTCATATCAGGGAGATCATATGAGCATGTCTTTCTCTGATTTTTTCACTCAGCATAATACCCTCTAGTTCCATCCATGTCCTCGCATGGCAAGATTTCATTTCTTTTGATGGCTGCATAGTATTCCATTATCTATATAGATATATATCTATATAGATATCTATATATATCTATATCTATATCATTATATCTATATCTATATCATCTATATCTATATCTATATATATCTTTATCCATTCATCTGTTGATGGACGTCTAGGTTCTTTCCATAGTTTGGCTATTGTGGACATTGCTGCTATAAACATTTGTGTGTACATGCCCCTTCGGATCACTACATTTGTATCTTTACCCAGTAGTGCAACAGCTGGGTCATAGGGTAGCTCTATTTTCAACTTTTTGAGAAGCCTCCAGTGCTATTTTCTAGAGTGGCTTCACCAGCTTGCATTCCCACCAACAGTGTAGGAGGGTTCCCCTTACTCCACATCCTCCCCAGCATCTGTCATTTCCTGACTTGTTAATTTTAGCCTTTCTGAATGGTGTGAGGTGGTATTTGATTGTGGTTTTGATTTGTATTTCCCTGATGCTGAGTGATGTCGAGTACTTTTTCATGTGTCTATTGGCCATCTGGATGTCTTCTTCACAGAAATGTCTGTTCATGTCTTCTGCTCATTTCTTGATTGGGGTATTTGTTCTTTGGGTGTTGAGTTTCATAAGTTCTTTATAGATTTTGGATACTAGCCCTTTATTGATATGTCATTTACAAATATCTTCTCCCAGGGTGCCTGGGTGGCTCAGTAGGATAAAGCCTCTGTCTTCCGCTCAGGTCATGATCCCAGGGTCCTGGGATCAAGCCCCACATCAGGCTCTCTGCTCAGCAGGGCTCCTGCTTCCCCCTCTCTCTGACTGCCTCTCTGCCTACTTGTAATCTGTCTGTCAAATAAATAAATAAATAAAAATCTTTCAAAAACAAAAAATGAAAAAAAACTCACAAATATCTTCTCCCATTCTGTCATTTGTCTTTTGGTTTTGATGACTGTTTCCTTTGCTGTGCAGAAGCTTTTGGTCTTGATGAAGTCCCAGTAGTTCATTTTTGTCCTTGCTTCCCTTGCCTTTGGTGATGTTCCTAGGAACAAGTTGCTGTGGCTGAGGTCGAAGAGGTTGCTGCCTCTGTTCTCCTCAAGGATTTTGATGGATTATGTCTCACATTGAGGTCTTTCATCCATTTTGAGTCTATTTTTGTGTGTCGTGTAAGGAAATGGCCCAGTTTCATTCTTCTACATGTGGCACTCCAATTTTCCCAACACCATTTGTTGAAAGGATTGTCTTTTTTCCATTGGACATTCTTTCCTGCTTTGCAAAGATTAGTTGGCCATAGAGTTGAGGGTCTATTTCTGGGTCTAGTCTTGTCTAGTCTGTTGCATTGATCTATGTGTCTGTTTTTGTGCCAGTACCATACTGTCTTGATGATGACAGCTTTGTAATAGAGCTTGAAGTCTGAAATTGTAATGCCACCAACTTTAGCTTTCTTTTTCAATATTCCTCTGGCTATTAAGCGTCTTTTCTGTTTCCATATAAATGTTAGGATTATTTGTTCAATTTCTTTGAAAAAAATTGATGGGATTTTGATAGGGATTGCATTGAACATGTAGATTGCTTTAGGTAGCATAAACATTTTCACAATATTTGTTCTTCCAACCCATGAGCATGGAATATTTTTCCACTTCTTTGTGTCTTCCTCAATTTCTTTCATGAGTACTTTATAGTTTTTCTGAGTACAGATTCTTTGCCTCTTTGGTTAGGTTTATTCCTAGGTATCTTACGGTTTTGGGTGCAATTGTAAATGGGATTGACTCCTTAATTTCTCTTTCTTCTGTCTTGATATGCAGAGAAATGCAACTGATTTCTGTGCATTGATTTTATATCCTGACACTTTACTGAATTCCTGAACAAGTTCTAGCAGATTTGGAGTGGAGTCTTTTGGGTTTTCCACATAAAGTATAATATCATCTGCAAAGAGTGAGAGTTTGACTTCTTCTTTGCTGATTTGGATGCCTTTTATTTCTTTTGTTGTCTGATTGCTGAGGCTATGACTTCTAGTACTATGTTGAATGGCAGTGGTGATAATGGACATCCCTGCTGTGTTCCTGACCTTAGCAGAAAAGCTCTCAGTTCTTCTCCAGTGAGAATGATTTTTGTGATGGGTTTTTCATAGATGGCTTTGATGATATTGAGGTATGTACCTTCTATCCCTACACTTTGAAGAGTTTTGATCAGGAAAGGATACTATACTTTGTCAAATGCTTTTTCAGCATCTATTGAGAGTATCATATGATTCTTCTTCTTTCTTTTTTAATGTATTGTATCACATTGATTTGTGGATGTTGAACCAACCTTGCAGTCCTGGGATAAATCTCACTTGGTCTTTGTGAATAATCCTTTTAATGTACTGTTGGATCCTATTGGCTAGTATTTCGGTGAGAATTTTCGCATCTGTGTTCATCAAGGATATTGGTCTGTAATTCTCTTTTTTGATGGGATCTTTTTCTGGTTTTGGGATCAAGATAATGCTGGCTTCATAAAATGAGTTTGGAAGTTTTCCTTCCCTTTCTATTTTTTGGAACAGTTTCAGGAGAATAGGTATTAATTCTTCTTTAAATTGTTTGGTAGAATTCCCCTGGGAAGCCGTCTGGCCCTGGGCTCTTGTTTATTGGGAGATTTTTGATGACTGCTTCAATCTCCTTACTGGTTATGGGTCTCTTCAGGTTTTCTGTTTCTTCCTTGTTCAGTTGTGGTAGTTTATATGTCTCTAGGAGTGCATCCATTTCTTCCAGATTGTCAAATTTGCTGGTGTATAGTTGCTCATAATATGTTCTTATAATTGTTTCTATTTCTTTGGTGTTAGTTGTGATCTCTCCTCTTTCATTCATGATTTTATTTATTTTGGTCCTTTCTCTTTTTTTTTTGATAAGTCTGGCCAGGGTTTTATCAATCTTATTAATTCTGTCAAAGAACCAACTCCTAGTTTCATTGATTTGTTCTACTGGTTATTTGGTTTCTATTTCATTGATTTCTGCTCTGATCTTTATTATTTCTCTTCTCCTGCTGGGTTTAGGGTTTATTTGCTGTTCTTTCTCCCTTAGGTGTAGGGTTAGATTGCACAAGGAAGACTTGTATTGCTGTAAACTTTCCTCTCAGGACTGCCTTTGCTATGTCTCACAGATTTTGAACCATTGAGATTTCATTATCATTTGTTTCCATGAATTTTTTCAATTCTCTTTAATTTCCTGGTTGACCCATTCATTCTTTAGAAGGATGCTGTTTAGTCTCCATGTATTTGTGTTCTTTCCAAACTTCCTCTTGTGATTGAGTTCTAGCTTCAGAGCATTGTGGTCTGAAAATATGCAGGGAATTATCTCAATCTTTTGGTACTGGTTGAGACCTGATTTGTGATCCAGGATGTGATCTATTCTGAAGAATGTTCCAAATGTCCTAGAGAAGAATATATATTCTGTTGCTTTGGGATGGAATGTTCTGAATATATCTGTGATGTCCATCTGGTCCAGTGTGTCACTTAAGGCCTTTATTTCCTTGTTTTGTTTCTTTTGTTTAGATGATGTGTCCATTTCAGTGAGGGGGGTGTTAAAATCCCCTACTATTATTGTATTATTGTCAATGTGTTTCTTTGAATTTTTAATAATTGGTTTATATAGTTGGCTGCTCCCATGTTAGGTACATAGATATTTAAAATTGTTAGATACTGTTGTTGGACAGATCCTTTGAGTATGATATAGTGTCCTTCCTCATCTCTTATAATGTTTGGCTTAAAATCGAATTGATCTGATATAAGGATTGCCATCCCAGCTTTCTTTTAATATCCATTAGCATGATACATTGTTTTCACCCCCTCCCTTTAAATCTGGAGGTGTCTTTGGGTCTAAAATGAGTTTCTTGTAGACAGCATATTGATTTTTTTCTATCAATTCTGATATCCTGATTGATTGGGGCAGTTAGCCCATTTACATTCAAAGTAACTATTGAAAGATATGAACTTAGTGCCATTGTATTGCCTGTAAGGTGACTGTTACTGTTTATTGTCTTTGCTCTTTTCTGATCTACTACTTTTGGGCTCTCTCTTTGCTTAGAGGACCCCTTTCAATATTTCCTGTAGAGCTGGTTTGGTGTTTACAAATTCTTTTAGTTTTTGTTTGTCCTGGAAGTTTTTTATTTCTCCTTCTATTTTCAATGATAGCCTAGCCGGATATGGTATTCTTGGCTGAATGTTTTTCTTATTTAGTGCTCTGAATATATCATGCCAGTTCTTTCTGGCCTTCCATGTCTCTGTGGATAAGTCTGCTGCCAACCTAGTATTTCTACCATTGTATGTTACAGACTTATTGTCCTGAGCTGCTGTCAAGATTTTCTCTTTGTCGCTAAGACTTATAAGGTATACCATTAGATGACGGGATGTGAACCTATTTTTATAGATTTTGAGGGGGATTCTCTGTGCCTCCTTGATTTGATGCTTGTTCCCTTTCTCCAAATTTGGGAAATTCTCTGCTATAATTTGCTTCACTGTACTTTCTTTCCCCCTCTCTCTTTCTTCTTCTTCTGGGATCCCAATTATTCTAATATTGTTTTGTCTTATGGTTTCACTATCTCTCAAATTCTCCCCTCATTGTCCAGTAGTTGTCTCTCTCTCTTTTGGTCAGCTTCTTTATTCTCCATCATTTGGTCTTCTGTATTACCAATTCTCTCTTCTGCCTCATTTATTCTAGCAGTAAGAGTCTCCATTTTTTATTGTACCTCATTAATAGCTTTTTGATTTCAACTGAGTTAGATTTTTGTTCTTTTATTTCCCCAGAAAGAGACCTTATTTCTCTAGAAAGGGATTCTCTAATATCTTCCACACATTTTTCCAGCCCAGCTAGCACCTTGGTAATCATCATTGTGAACTCTAGTTCTGACATATTACTAATGTTCATATTGATTAGGTCCCTAAGCATCAGTACTGCCTTTTGTTCTTTTTTTTTTTTTTTTTTGTCATTTTTCTGCCTTGTCTATTTATCCAGGTAAGAATAGATGAATGAGAGAACAAAATACTGGAAGGGTAGCAATGACCCAGCTAAATATAGAGTAACCAAATCAGAAGAGACCTGAAACCAGGTGAGAGGAAGATATTAGAGAATCCCTTTCTAGAAAAATAAGGTCTCTTTCTGGGGAAATAAAAGAACAAAAACCTAACTCAGTTGAAATCAAAAAGCTATTAATGAGGTACAATAAAAAATGGAGGCTCTTACTGCTAGAATAAATAAGGCAGAAGAGAGAATTGGTAATACAGAAGACCAAATGATGGAGAATAAAGAAGCTGACCAAAAGAGAGAGAGACAACTACTGGACAATGAGGGGAGAATTTGAGAGATAGTGAAACCATAAGACAAAACAGGATATATATATATATATATATATATATATATATATATATATATACCTTCTATCCCTACACTTTGAAGAGTTTTGATCAGGAAAGGATACTGTACTTTGTCAAATGCTTTTTCAGCATCTATTGAGAGTATCATATGATTCTTGTTCTTTCTTTTTTAATGTATTGTATCACATTGATTGATTTGTGGATGTTGAACCAACCTTGCAGTCCTGGGATAAATCTCACTTGGTCTTTGTGAATAATCCTTTTATATATATATAAATATATATATATATATATATATATATATATATATATATATTAGACTGGAGAATAGAACAGAGCCACACACTTGATTTTGTGTGGATTTTGGTCTGTCAGAAGAAACTATCTCCCAAGATTTTAAAGAAAGAAAAAAAAAAAAAAAATATATATATATATATATATATATATATATATATATATACAAAAATAAAGATAAACACAATGAAGGAATGGAACAGGACTGTAAAGATGAAAATTTAAAAAAGTTTCTAAAAAAGGAATTAATAAGATAAGAAGTTGGTTGAAAAAAGGAAAAAAAAAGAGGAAAGAATGTGATTGGGCTGGGGACTAGAACAAAGTCATGTACTAGATTTAGGGTATATTTTGATCTATTAGAAGAAATTGTATCCCAAAATTTTAAGGAAAAAAATACCAATATGTATATAAGAGGTTAAATACAATGAAGGGACAAAATATGACCATAAGAATGAAAATGAAAAATGATTTTTTTTAAAGATTTTATTTATTTGACAGAGAGAGATCACAAGTAGGCAAAGAGGCAAGCAGAGAGAGAGAGAGAGAGCGAGAGAGAGGAGGAAGCAGGCTCCCTGCTGAGCAGAGAGCCTGATGTGTGGGACTTGATCCCAGAACCCTGAGATCATGACCTGAGTGGAAAGCAGAGGCTTAACCCACTGAGCCACCCAGGCACCCTGAAAAATAATTTTTAAAAAGGTATTGATAAGCTAAAATAGTTAAAAATGTTAAAATAGGATAAAGGAAAAATTAAAAAAATAGAATAAGAAAAAATAAAACTAAAAAAAAAAAAATTAACTTTGAAAGACTAATGAATCATGGGAAAGAAACCATGAATTCTATGCGGTGCTTTCCCCTACATCTGGAGTTCTGGAGTTCTCATTGACCTGTAAACTTGATCTTGGCTGGATATTCTTGCTGATCTCATGGGGGTGGGACCTGTTGCCATGATTCTCAAATGTCTTTGTCAGAGGTGGAATTGCACTACCTCTGCCAGGGGCCAGGCTATGTAATCTGAGCATTTTTGGTCTCGGGAGCTTTTTTTCCCTAAATGCTTTTCGCACAGCTTTGGAGGATAGGAATTAAAACGGCAGCCCCTGAGTCTCCGGCCTGGAGTAGCCAAGAGTTCAGGGCCCCAATCCTCAGTGGGACCTCAGAGAAAAGCAGTCAAACCCTCCTGTCTCCCTGGTCTCTGGCCGGACTCCTGCTAACCTAGCCTGTCACCAACAGTTTCTATCTCTGACTCATGGCCCGGTTTGGAGTCTCCAAACCCAGCAGATTTCCTGCCACATGCTCCTGAGCTTCTCTTCTGGGTGGAGGAAGGAGAGGGTCTCCCCAGGCCTGCTGCTTGTGGAGTCCCTGCTTGAAAAGCAGGGGCCCGACTGTGCCTTGGATCATGGTTTAAGGTAATCCTGAGCCCACTGCTCAGCTCTGTGTCTACAGCCAGTCTCCCACCCTGATACCTGGGAGCTCTGCCACATTCAGACACCCCTGGTATTTTTGTGCCCCATGGGTTCTAAGACCACACTGTCCCCACGAGGGCTCCACTACCCACTTAACCTCTTGACTGACCTCCCTCAGTGGAGCAGACATTTTTTTTTTATTCTTTTTTTAAAATTTATTTTATTTACTTATTTGACAGAGAGAGAGAGAGAGAGATCACAAGTAGGCAGAGAGGCAAGCAGAGAGAGAGAGGAGGAAGCAGGTTCCCTGACGAGCAGAGAGCCTGATATGGGGCTCGACCCAGGGATCCTGAGATCATGACCTGAGCCGAAGGCAGAGGCTTAACCCACTGAGTCACCCAGGCACCCCTGGAGCAAACTTTTAAAAGATCTGATTTTGTGCTCCACTGCTCTCTCACTTGCTGGGAGCCAAGCCCTCCCTCTGTGGTCTATCTTCCTGTCACTTCACATCACTTCTCTGCACGTCCTACCTTCTGGAATGTGGTCAATTTTCTGTTCCTAGAATTGCTGCTCTTCTTCTCTTCTATCTCCCGTTGGGTTTCTGGGTGTTCAGAATGATTTGATAACTATCTCGCTGAATTCCTGGGACCTTATGATATCTCGGTCTCTTACTCTTCCACTATCTTGCTCCTTCCCCCAGAAAAACAATCTCTTATGTACAAGGGAACCTGCATAAGATTAACTGCTGACAGAAACAATGGAGGCTATAATAATGCAACTGTCCTGATTTAGTAATGCTGAAGCACATAAAATCATAAGTTTATAGAGCTGCAGCCCCAGAAATGAACTTTCACATATGATGAATTACATGTCAATACTTCTTAATCCTGTGTGCATTTCAGGCATCACTAATCAAATAAAATCCTCTTTCCCTTTGAATTTAGTTTCATCCTCTGAAGCCTCACAAACAACTATCCAGGTGCCCACTGCCAGTCTACCAGAGCATGCATAAGAGTTGAAATACAGGGGCACCTGGGTGGCTCAGTCCATTAAGTGCCTGCCTTAGGTTCAGGTCATGATCCCAGGGCCCTGGGATCAAGCTCCACGTCAAGCTCCCTCAGCTCAGTGCTGAGTCTGCTTCTCCCTCTCTCTTTGCCTCTCTCCCTGTTCCTTCTCTCACTCATTCTTTATCAAATAAATAAAATCTTAAAAAAAAAGAGTTGAAATACATTTTTTGTCATGCTAACCTCATTTCACAGGTGAGAAAATCAAGGGCTAGAAGCTATAGAGTTAAAGGCAGATGCAGAAGTAGCTCCCAAGTCTCCTGACAACTGGTCCACTCTACCACTCTGCATTTGTTCAGATCCAGTCAGTGTTATAGATCTATTTAACTTTTTATCTCAGGAGCTTTATGAATTTTAAACAACCAACCAATCTTATTTGTTTTATTGCATATGAATGGAGAGTTTGAGACCAGAAACATTTATGCTTGAAAAGAGATGATTAATCAGTACTGAGAGATTATATATATATATATATATATATATATATATATATTTATTTATATATATCTTAGAGAGGTATATATATCTTTAAAAAATTCCCTCCCATATTTCAGGCTTCCCTGGGATTTCTCTGGGGTTCAAAGCTTTGTTCCTGATGCACACTTTTCAATCTTTCTGAAGGTAGTAGAATTGGCTGAGAAAAGAAAGTAGCTTCCCGCCGTTCTCCACCACTTGCACAGGGGGCATCCTGCTGTTGAGACTAATCATTATCAGTACTTCAGAGGGAGTTCGAAATTTCCATGGGTACTCTCAATTGTCTCAAGTGTTGAAGATGGAACTAGCCAGACAACTGCTGCCTGAGGTTAGCAAAATACAGCAAATGTATATTTAGTTCCTACTTATTAATACACTTGCCAACAGGAATTTGACCAAATGTGCTAAATGTACCTTATGTCTTTGGGTTTTTATTTATTTAGTTAGGATTCCCCCTCTCTTCTCTTGGTTTCAAGAATCAGCTCTGAGAACTCAGCTAGCTTGGTGAATTAGTTATGTAACAAAGAGCCTCCTGCCGCTGCCCAAACTGATGGGCGGTATCAGTGGGTGAGTTAGCATGAATCACAACTTCCAAGGAAAATTCAACAAAGCCTTCTTTTCACTATCCCCACTTAGCCTCTTCGAATGCAGTTTTCTGTGTCTCCCAAGCCAATCACTGCATACTGGAATCTTTCCTCCTGTCACAGGCCTCCCATCTGGGTGAGGCTGATGTTGGCATTCCAGAAAGCTAGGACTGCAGCTGTTTTCTCTTGATGACAGAAATGCATTGCATTCTACTCTCCAATCTCCTACCCATCTTACTGATTTTGCTGAGACTAGCTTACAGAGAGAAATTCTAGATAATATCTATCTCAAAGGATTGCCTACAAGTACTTTGTAAACAGTTAAGTGTTATATTTTATTTATTATTTATTTATTATTCATTTATTTATTTACTTTTATTAATTTATTATTTATTTATTTATTTATCTATCTATTTATTTATTTATTTTAGCTAAATCCACTCAGATTGTTCCTACAAACAAAAATATTTGGTGATGGAAAAATTTGGTAGATAGAAATGTAAAAATCTGTTCATCTGTTGGTTTTTTTTTTTTGATGCTATTCTTGTTTCTTTTCAGATAACAGCCCCCGAAGCTGGGCACCATTTGCAGTGTTGGTCCTGGGAAGGTGGACCACCACCAGTGGTTTCAGATGGGGCTCAAGTCTTCTTACACTGAGATTGGGTTGCCTCTTCCCAAAGCCCTGCTGTATTAGAGGCTGGAGGTGTTTATGTTTTGCCAGCCTCCCTGGAGGGGTGTAGCATCTGCCATTTAACATTTATGTGACTGGTGCTATGGGGTATTTGCAACATGATTATTTCATTATTTTATTGCATTGCCCTGGATGCCTTTAACTTCTTTTTTACATATAAACAAGAAGAAAACACACATTATTTATTCCTTTATTTATTATAACTTGGAGAATGTTTCTTCACTGGCTTTGTGTTTTGGACAGGTTGGAAGTGTTTGATGTTTAACATAGGAGCAAGTATTTCCTTTGTATTAAATCTCTGAGAGTGTTTTTAGAGTTGATAAATCCTGGGCCAATCAAGTCTCTTCTGAACTGAGGGGAGAGTTTCAAGATTTAACAAAGTCTTTGTAAATGTTGAAGAATATTAACTTTGCATAGATGTTCACTGAAGTCTATTTTCAGCATTTCCATGATTCATCTCTGGACTGTCCTTGACACCAAACTCATAATCTCATTAGGATCGATAGAAAAACAAAACAAAACAAAACCAGAAACCTTTCAGATAATATGAAATAATCAGCAATGGAGATAGAAAACTTTGTAGGAAAAGTGGGTGGGGGAATTTGTGTTATATATCCCATGACAAACAACTGAAAAGAAAATCCCCTTTACACCATTTACTCTCCTCCAAGCCCTTTTTCAGGTGCTTTGTCTTCATGGGTTTCTTTCTTTTTCCCCCTTTCTGAGCAGCATTTGGTCTTCTCTCTTGAGCTCATTTTTTTCTTTTTTCTTTTTTAGATTTTTTTTTTTTTAAAGATTTTATTTATTTATTAGAGAGAGAGGGGGAGAGAGAGTGAGCACAGGCAGACAGAATGGCAGGCAAAGGCAGAGGGAGAAGCAGGCTCCCCACCAAGCAAGGAGCCCGATGTGGGACTCGATCCCAGGACGCTGGGATCATGACCTGAGCCGAAGGCAGCTGCTTAACCAATATTTATTTCTTATTCTGTTATGTTAGTCACCATACAATACATCATTAGTTTTTTAAATTTAATTTTATTTTTTTCAGTGTTCCAAGATTCATTGTTTATGCACCACACCCAGTGATCCATGCAATACATACCCTCCTTAATACTCACCACCAGGCTCATCCAACCCCCTCTCCCTTCCCCTCCAAAACCCTCAGTTTGTTTCTCAGAGTCCACAGTCTTTTATGCTTCATCTCACCCTCTGATTTCCCCCAATTCACTTCTCCTCTCCCTCCCCCAATGTCCTTCCTTATGCTCCGCAAGTAAGTGAAAGCATATGATAACTGATTCTCTCTGCTTGACTTATTTCACTCAGCATAATGTCCTCCAGTCCCGTTCATGTTGATACAAAAGTTGGGTATTCATCCTTTCTGATGGAGGCCTAATAGTCCATTGTATATATGGATCACATCTTCTTTATCCATTCTTCCCTTGAAGGACACCTTGGCTCTTTCCACAGTTTGGCAACTGTGGCCATTGCTGCTGTGAACATTGGGATACAGAAGGCCCTTCTTTTCACTACATCTGTATCTTTGGGGTAGATACCCAGTAGTGCAACTGCAGGGTCATAGGGTAGCTCTATTTTTAATTTCTTGAGGAATCTCCACATGTTTTCCAGAGTGGTTGCACCAACTTGCATTCCCACCAACATTGTAGGAGAGGGTTTCCCTTTCTCCACATCCTCTCCAATAATTGTTGTTTACTGTCTTATTAATTTTGGCCATTTTAACTGGTATCTCAGTGTGGTTTTGATTTGAATCTCCCTCATGGCTAATGGTGATTAACATTTTTTCATGTGTCTGTTAGTCTTTTTTATATCTTCTTTGGAGAGTGTCCATGTTTTCTGCCCATTTTTTTAAAAAATATTTTATTTATTTGAGAGAGAGCATGAGCATGAAAGGGGAAAGGGGCAGAGGGAGAAGCCGGCTCCCTGATGAGCAGAGGGCCCGATGTGGGACTCGATCCTGGGACTACCAGGATCATGACCTGAGCCGAAGGCAGCCGCTTAACCAACTGAGCCACCCAGGTGCCCTCTGCCCATTTTTTGATGTGATATCTGTTTTTTGAGTGTTGAGTTTGAGGAGTACTTTATAGATCTTGGATATCAGCCCTTTGTCTGTACTGCCATTTGTGATTATCTTCTCCCATTCCCTGGGTTGCCTCTTTGTTTTATCGACTGTTTCCTTTGTGGTGCAGGAGCTTGAGCTCATTTGTTGCTGCCACCCTATCTCTTCATTCTTAGCTTGGCCCTTGGAGTAAGACCATGAATATTTTTGTTATTCCTTCTACCATGGCCTCTTCAGTGCCTTAAGATGGGGAAAGGAGTCTTCCTTACTTTAACTCTTTATTTAATATAGCTCAAATGGAAAATTTGTTTTGCCTCTTAATGTGTCAGAGTAGCTTCTAGACCTAGTACTCTTCTTGACTTAGTTTTCTAGATTCCTAAAGTTCTTTCTCTTATAGAATCTGCCACAAGTCCTGGAGATCTGGAGGAGAGAGTATGAGTGATACTACAGAGAGAAATCGTTTAAAAATATCCCTCCCCCCTTACTGTCAACCAAAAATTATGAATGGAGTTTGAACTATTTGGATTAGGGGTGGGAGCTCACAGAAAATATGAGGATAACCAAGCTGTCTTTGCAAAATCAGCACCTCTGGTTGTTTGAGCTCTCTGCATCTTCCACACTCAGCTAAAAGAGTTTTTCATCACTCTTCTCTTTTTGTGAGATGGAGATGTTTCAGCAGTAACTTGCCATTGTTATTGCCAAATGCCATCAAAATGGATTGGACAACCTGCTGATATGGATGTACAGGTGAAAACAGATGCTGTCACTAAATTTTTAGAACATATGCAGGAAGAAGCATCTCCATTAAGGATTTTAACATTCATTCAAGTCAAATTTAGAAGATAAAAACTGTGTGAAATTAAAATTTAAAGGGGTTAAAATTAAGTAGCTGGTGGTCCACAGATAACATGGCAGAGACCTGAGGAACCTGATCAGTGAAGACTGGAGAAGCAGAAGCTCAGACCTGAGTTTGCCTGATGGCACTGATTGTGTCCTGATCCTCATGAAGATGAGATATGACAAAGAGCTACAGGAATAGAGTTTGAAAGAAAGAAAAAAAAACCTTAAAATTATTTAAGGAAAAGGGGCCACTTTTTAAAGGTCTTTAACAAAAATGTTTAAAAGATACATTTTTTCTTGTGTAAACATATCTAATTTCTGTATATATATTTTTAAAAATTTTTTTCAAGATTTTATTTATTTGTCAGAGAGAGAGAGAGAGAGAGAGCGAGAGAGCGCACAAGTAGGCAGAGTGGCAGGCAGAGGTGGAGAGAGAGGCAGGCTCTCTGCCAAGCAAGGAGCCCAATGTGGGACTCGATCCCAGGACTCTGGGATCATGACCTGAGCCAAAGGCAGTGCCTTAACTGACTAAGCCACACAGGTGTCCCTAATTTCTGTATATTATATGAAGTATCAGATTGAAGCATGTGAAATTGCAATAATTAACTGCTTTCAATTTATAACAATGGAAATTCCATATATTCCTATGAACATTCTGGTAGTTCTGAAGGGTTGGGGAATGCTGTGGATGCTCTCTGTGTTGGAGTCACTTGAGGTCTTGCTCCTGGTCCTTTGCTGATCTGGTACAGATCACTTAGTACCTTATTCCCAATAGTTGCTGCCATGAACTAGTCTTGCTGCCATATATTAATTGGAAGAAAATAAAAAAATAAGAACAATAATAATAACAACATGAATATATATGTATATATATAAAATCTAAGTTTTTAGTTTTTTTTTATTTTTTCCAAATATTTTATTTATTTATTTGACAGAGATCACAAGTAGGCAGAGAGGCAGGCAGAGAGAGAAGGGGAAGCAGGCTCCCTGCTGAGCAGAGGGCCTGATGTGGGACTCGATCCCAGGACCCTGTGACCATGACCTGAGCCAAAGGCGGAGGCTTTAACCCACTGAACCACCCAGGTGCCCCTAAGTTTTTAATTATAATTCCAGTATAGTTAGCACACAGTGTTATATTAGTTTCAGGTGTGCAATATAGTTATTCAACAATTCTGTACATTACTCAGTGCTCATCAAGATAAGTGTACTCTTAAACCTCTTCACCTGTTTCACCCCTCTCCTTACCCACCTCTCCTCTGGTAACCATCAGTTTAGTTTGTTCTCTATAGTTAAGAGTCTGTCTTCTTGGTTTCTCTCTCTCTCTCTCTCTCTCTCTCTTTTCCCCCCTTTGTTTTGTTTCTTAAATTCTATATATGAATGAAATCATATGGTGTTTGTCTTTCTCTGACTTATTTTGCTTAGCATTATACTATCTAGCTCCATTTGTGTTGTTGCAAATGGCAAGATTTTATTTCTTTTAATGGTGAAATAGTATTTCATTGTATATATACACCACATCTTCTTTATGCATTCATCTATCAATGGACATTCGGGTGGCTTTCGTAATTTGCTATTGTAAATAATGCTGCAATAAACATAGAGGTGCATATATTTCTTTGAATTAGTGTTTTTGTATTTTGGGGGTAAATAGCCAGTAGTGCAATTACTGGATTTTAGGGTAGTTCTATTTTTAACTTTTTGAGGAACCTCCATACTGCTTTCCACAATGCCTGCACCAGTTTGCATTTCCACCAACAGTGCACAAGGGTTCTTTTCTCTCCACATCCTTGCTAATACTTATTATTTTTTGTGTTTTTTATAGTAGCCATTCTAACAAGTTGGATCTCATTGTGGTTTTGATTTGCGTTTCCCTGATGATGAGTGATGCTAAGCATCTTTTCATGTGTCTACTGGCCATCTGGATGTCTTCTTTGGAAAAATGTCTTTAGGTCTTCTGCCCATTCTTAATCAGATTATTTGGGGTTTTTTTGGTGTTGAGTTGTATAAATTTCTTATTTTGGATATTAACTCTTTATCAGATATTTTATTTGCAAGTATCTTTTCCCTTTCAGTAGGTTACTTTTTTGTTTTGTTGATGGTTTCCTTTACTGTGCAAAACCTTTCTATTTTGGTATAGTCCTAATAGTTTATTTTTGTTTTTGTTTCTGTTGCATTAGGAGACATATTTAGGAAAACGTTGCTATGGCAAATGTTGAAGAAATTACTGCCCATGTTTTCTTCTAGGACTTTTTATGGTTTTGAAAGACCCTCAATCCGCACCCAAGAAGCAGACACCAAGCCTCCACTGGATGCAAGTTGCAAGAGGTTTATTGGTTACACAGGCGCCTGTGGACGCATCAGCCTTTGTGGACTGAGCTTGCTGGGCTAGGTTGGGGAACAGATTATATAGGGCAAGGGTTGGGGTGGCGGGAAGCTGTGGTGGGAAGCGGTCTTACAGAAGCAGATGCTTGGTTACAGGAATCTGATTGGTAAATTTAAATCAAGCATTGTCAGGCACTGGGTTTAAGGCAAGGACACAATGGTTTGTTCTGGTGGGCCTTGGCTCAGCATTCTGGAAAGTCCCAGGTACACTCTATTCCTCATTTGTCTTTTCTTTTGACAGACCGGGTGATCACAGACAATAGACATCCTGGTATGTGTTGCCATCTGGCTATGGGGACAATCAAGCCTTCAGCAAGGGGAGAGGGGGTGCTGTGGGGACATCAGGTTACTTAAACAAGCCTTTAGCAAGGGGAGAGGGGTCTTTCAGTTTCAGGTCTCATATTTAGGTTTTATGCATTTCAAGTTTATTTTTGTGTATGGTATGAGAAAGTGGTCCATTTTGAAGTATATTGTGAATTGTTATTTATTTTCATGTATGTGTGAAAACCTTTGCAAATCAAATGAAAATTAGAATCTTGAGGGAAAAAAGTGTTATATTAAAAAAATACTTTATTACACAATGAATCTCATTAATAATAATTGAGTTTATATCACTCTGTTTCTTTGACATTTATTGAATTTTTACCAGAACACCATTATACAAAATAAGATTTTGGAAACACTGTTTCTCATATCATAATCCAACTTAAGTACAATATGAAAAATAAAGCTCTAAACTTTAGAACTTAAATGGCAGCAGAAGACACTTGGAAATGATGCTATAGATCCAGGAGGAAAAGAGAATTGGATCCAGAAACATGAGACATGAGTTCCATCATATTCTTGTTTCCACATCCATGTATGTATTAGTATCTGAACTTACCTCACTATGCTTCCTTCCATTGCCAATGGAAGAGTTTTCTCTCTTCCTGTATCTTACATTTTCCTCTAAGACTGCAACCTAACTTTATTATTTTCTAATTTTGATTTTCCTTCTTCTCTTTAACCCTTAGGATCTTAAAAAAAAAAAAAAGATTTTATTTATTTACTTGACAGACAGAGATCACAAGAAGGCAGAGAGGCAGGCAGATAGAGAGGGGGAAGCAGGGTCCTGCTAAGCAGAGAGCCCAATGTGGGGCTTGATCCTAGGACCCTGGGATCATGACCTGAGCTGAAGGCAGAGGCTTTAACCCAGTGAGCCACCCAGGCACCCCACTCCCCAGATCTTTTTAAAACTCTTCAGCCATATAAGCCTTTCAACCTACCTTTCTAAAGCCCTTACTGTCAACTTACTCAAGGTAATTAAATTATCTCTAATTTTCTTCTGCATATTCACTCACTGCTGCAAGTCTTCAGACATCCCATCCCTAACACTCCCCTATTACCCAACAAAGGTCACTGTGAGCTCCATTATCAAATTCAATGTACATTCTCCTGATCTTGCTAGAATTCTGGATTTGCTTGCTAATTTTGATACCATTAGCTACTTCATTCTCCTTGAAACTCATTTCTTAAATCCTCTGTCATAGTTTTCTCCTTTGTCTCTCTGGCTGCTGCTTCAGTTTCATTTACCAACTCAACTCCTCTGTCTCTGAAAGCCCTTAAAATGTTGATATGTCTTGGGGTTCTATCATTGTATTCAATAATATCAGTGATCCACTAGAATCTCTTTGCAATTTTGGTACACATTCCCAAAAACCTGCTCCTGCTTCTTTTTTTTTTAAATTAAAATTTTTTAATTAAATTTATTTATTTTCAGCATAACAGTATTCATTAGCTATTCACTACACCCAGTGCTCCATGCAATTCATGCCCTCTATAATACCCACCACCTGGTACCCCAACCTCCCAACCCCCTGCCACTTCAAATGGTTTCACTTATTTGTGGAGCTCCTGCTTCTTTTTGACAGAGGGCTGACTTAGGGTACCAGAGTCCACTTTGTCTGTCTGCACTTAGACACGGAATCTCACACTGCTCACTCTTTCTGGATGATTATATTCATGTTCACAGTTTCATCTCTACTTATATGCTGATGACTTCTAAATAGTCATTTTAAGCCCTATCCTTGAGCTTAGACTTGTGTCCTCAATTGTCCAATGGGAAACTTAATGTACCCCCAGATAATTTATACCCATCATACGCACAAAACTGAATTCATAATCTAACACCAGTTTCCTTTTTTTTTTTAATGTCTTCCCCTTATTATGGAATAGCACAAACATTCTTCTTACAGCACTGACCAGGAGCCTGGGACTTATCATCCTTACATCTCTTTCCCTTATTCTCCACATATGATACCAAATCCTATAAATTCTAATTTATTAATACTTGTCAGGGGTGTCTGGGTGGCTCAGTGGGTTAAAGCATCTGCCTTTGGCCCAGGTCATGATCTAAGGGTCCTGGGATTGAGCCCTGTGTCGGACTCCCTGCTCACTGGGGAACCTGCTTCCCTTCCTCTCTCTCTGCCTGCCTCTCTGCCTACTTGTGATCTCTGTCAAATAAATAAATAAAATCTTAAAAAAAAAAACCCAACATATCGGTCCCCTCATCTCTGTACCATCGGCTATTGTCCTGGTCGAGTCCTCATTAGCTGTATCCTAGACTTTTACAGTGGAGAGAAAGCATAGCATACTGTGAGATAGCTCCTGAGCTATCTCACAGTATGAACAAGAACAAAAAAATCCTAACATTTGTATGGAACCAAAAAAGACCCCAAATAGCCAAAACAATCTTGAAAAAGAAAAGCAAAATTAGAAGTATCACAATTCCAGATTTTAAGTTATATTATAAAGTTGTAGTAATGAAAACAGTATGATACTGGCATAAAAATAGACACATGGATCAATAAAACAGGATAGAAATTGTAGACACAAACCCATGATTATATAGTCAATTAACTTTGAAAAAAGATGCAAGAATATGTAGTACGAAAAAGACAGTCTTTTTTAACAAATGGTGTTGGGAAAACTAGACAGCTACCTGCAAAAGATTGAAACTGGGCCATTTTCTTATACCATACACAAAAATAAACTTAAAATGGATTAAAGACCTAAATGTGACTCCCAAAACCATAAGAATCCTAAAACAGAGCACAGGCAGTGATTTCTCTGAAAAAAATTAAAAGTAGATACACATTTTAATTTTGGATCTTTGGTTTTAGGAAGTGTTAAAATGTCATTAGAATGACATCATTACCCTTTGATCATATAGCATCTGCTGGCTAACTATGGTGTTAGGTACTTCAAATACATTGTCTAATCTTCTTCACAAACTATATATATGTCTTATTTTCACCATTGGGGAGGAAATTGTTGAAGATTGCATGCTGGGAAGACTTAGGAAGAAATTTTTCTAAAAAGTATTTTTGGGGTGCCTGGCTCACTCAGTAGAGTTTGAAACTCTTGATTGAACCCCACATTGGGTGTCTATATTGCTTAAAAATAAAATCTTTAAAAAAAGTATATTCATTGACTTAAAAAAATAAAAAACATAAAGTTTATTAAAAAAACCAACCAAACAAACTGTGGGGTGCCTGGGTGGCTCAGTGTGTTAAAGCCTCTGCCTTCAGCTCAGGCCGTGATCCTAGGGTCATGGGATCAAGGCCTGGATCGGGCTCTCCACTCAGAATAAAGCCTGCTTCTCTTCCTCTCTCTCTCTGCCTGCCTCTCTGCCTACTTGTGATCTGTCTGTCAAATAAATAAATAAATCTTTAAAAAAAAAAACGGAAAATCAAGCATACAGAAATATAGACATTAGGGATTGTCTTTATTTTATTTAGAGTTAACGAAATATTCTTCCAGGCTGTTATCAGTTCTCTCTCTTCTTCTGTATATGTGTATACTATATGTATAGATTTTAGAACTTAATGAGAGTAATCACAATATATATCCAATTCTATAGTTTTTTTTCCCACTCAGTATTCATAATGTGTTTTTTCTCCTTTGATAACTTGAAATATAAAATAATTTTACCTATTACTACTCCCTCCAGTTATCTACTTCTGATCTCTTTATGCAAAGAGCAATAGTCATAGGTTTCAAAAAAAATACCTGGACCAAGGACCAGCTTCCTAAAAAAATTATAATAATAAAACAATCTTTTGATAATAATATTTTTTGGGGGGGGCAATTGAAGTTTTTGTCACTTTTTTTTTGACTGCTGTTTTATTTATTTTTTTAAAAGATTTTTAATTTATTATTTGACAGACAGAGATCACAAGTAGGCAGAGAGGCAGGTAGAGAGAGGGGGAAGCAGGATCCCCACTGAGCAGAGAGCCTGATGTAGGGCTTGATTCCAGGACTGTGGGATCATGACCTGAGCTGAAGGCAGAGGCTTTAACCCACTGAGCCACCCAGGCGCCTGTTGACTACTGTTTTAAACATGAGCTTTAGTTGACATGAGCTTTACTGACCAGATGTGTCAAACTTGTCTTTCCTCAAATTCAAACCATGATGGAGAGGTGGCTGAAAGATGATCTAAAAATAAAACAATATATTTAGAAGTCATCTCTTGGTTTTGTTTGGAAAGCCATAAATTTTCATAGCTTTTTGCTTTTTCCTGCTCATAGCTCCCTGGCCTGTAATTTATGCTCTGCCTAGTAGACAAGGTTAGGGTAGCCAGATGTCCCAGATTTCAATGTAGATAAATGGTGAAGTTTTACCCAACACCATAACAAAGAACCACTCTCTGATTTGCAAGTTATTACTGGGGTCATAAGATTAGCTTATTTGTTTGGATAACTGTTAACAGTTTTGAGCTAAAATTTCCTCATGGATTATTTTATTTTATTTTTTTAAAAAGATTTATTTACTTATTTATTTGACAGAGAGAGAGAGAGATCACAAGTAGGCAGAGAGGCAGGCAGAGAGAGAGGAAGAAGCAGGCTCCCTCCAAGCAGAGAGCCCGATGCAGGCCTCGATCCCAGGACCCTGGGACCATGACCTGAGCTGAAGGCAGAGGCTTTAACCCACTGAGCCACCCAGGCGCCCTCCTCATGGATTATTTTAAATGGATAAAGGATAGCTGATAAACTGTGAACCATGACCCTTTAGTTAAATGGGATTCCAAAAGGAAATGAGGAGAAGCATTCAGAATCTTCACAGATTATCATAGTGATTTACTTATATCTTAGAATTACAGTCTATTTCTTATTAAAGAATCTTTGTGTTTATTTCTGTCTTATTTGTTTTCCTTCCTGAAAGTAATTTGCTACTTTTACTGTCTTTTTGACTGTTGGTGCAACTTGATGCAACTTGTTTCTGTTGTTACCAGCTCACTGTTATCCCACAGGCCTACTTTTCCCTCTGGTTTTATGGTCCTGAGTGGAAAATTTTTTCTCTCACCTTTTTTTTTTTTTTTTTAAGGCTGAAATTCCAATCCTGGTACAATGCCTTAACAATTGACCATTTATCATAAGTGAACATTAAAGAATTTTCATAGTTTGTTGCCTGAGGAGAAAAAAAGAAACAGATTCTCTCTTGGAGCCTTTGTGGTGCCTCAGGTGCCCCTTAAAGTTTGGAGACTACAGTTTGGCTAAGGGCAGGAAATTTTCTTTTTTTGTCTTGGCTTGTAGTTAGTCAGCTTCTGCCACTTCCTCCTGTATCATTCTTTATATCTTGAAGTAAGTGGCTCAAAGCACCATCCGTTTAGACAAATGGCAGCTCAAATCTCTTTCAAGTTAAAAAAGAAAGTGAAATTTATAAATGAAACCCAGGTATGCAACATAGTTATTGTAGTAACAATTATTTCTATGGTTCTTAGAAGTTGGTAAGACTGTCAATGTGAATTTTATAGGATAGTCAGTATGTAACTGGTAATTTGAACAAGCGTGATGTGTGGGATATGGCTTATGATTGAGACACAACTTTGGTTTTGTCTCCCATCTTGCTTATAAAATTTATTGAGTGGGGGTAATCTGCATTTACGCCTGGATGAAAACTCCAGCCAACCTATGACTCTTCTGGTTACTCTCAGGTAATAACATTGCCATAGTCACTTTAGTTGCAAACACAATCTCAATTCAGCAATTAGAATGCCTAATGCTAGCAGTTGAAATAAATAAAAATATTGACAGTTTAAAACATGAAGTAATTTAACCTGCACCATTAAATGTTTTTTAATTGTGTTGTGTTAGTCACCATATAGTACATCATTAGTTTTTGATGTAGTGTTCCTTGATTCATTGTTTGTGTATAACACCTGGGACTCCATGCAATCCATGACCTCCAATACCCATCACCAGAGTCACCCATCCCCCCCCCCCCCCCGTCCCCCCAAACTCCCTGTTTGTTTCCCAGAGTCCATAGTCTCTCATGGTTCATTTCTCACTCTGATTTCTCCCCCTTATTATGATGTTACATTTTCCCCCCTTTACTCCCCATGTTGGCTGCTTGCAGGGGCTAAAGGGGGTATACATCTTCATTTTCACAAAGTGAAAGATATTTATCTTTGTGAATACTGCCCTTTTGCTTCCCAGCCTCACCAACAATGTTTTCTTTTTGATTTATTTAGAGAGGAGACAAGATGGCGGGGAAGTAGGAGGAGGTGCCCTTTCAACCTGCACCCTAAAGTGAGCTGATTACCTTCCAAAGATCTCCAATCACCCACGAAATCAGCCTGAGATCAGAATTATACACATCTGGATCTCTACAGGGGCAGAAGACGCCAGTGGGCAGGTAAAGCGGAGTGGGAAAGTTGGACTGATATCAGAAGATAAACAAAAGGGGGAGGGAGCCACCAGAGGCGACCGGTTGGAAAGTAATATCCCAATACGAGAGTGCCCTACACCTGGGGACCAGCATTAACTCGGGAGTCTGGTAGAAAGCACTCAAAAACAGCAAAGGATCACGGGGGGGGGGGAATTGCGGGAATCTCGGGGTGTTAGGGTTGGGGCTTAAGTCCCCAGACCCAGGACAGCCACCCCTGGTGCAGAGCCAGAGAGAGTGCAGCAGAGAAACCAGGTCTCAGTCCCTGAACCACCAGGGCGCCTGAGAGTGCATGGCGCCCAGCTCCCATGAGGGGCTGGGAGCCTCACCAGCCAACAGAAGCACAGCCTTTTTGAAGTCCCCACACAAGTGCCCTGCTGTGCCATCAGAGTCTGAGTCATGCCCCTTGCCCTCCCCTAAGAGAGGTGCACACAAACGCCAGCCGGGTGCTCTCAGACCCCAGCCCGGGCCAGTGGGAAAATCTCAGTGTGTGATAGCTGCTTGGAACTTCTCTGGCGGTCTGGAGCTGCCCAGACAGCCACCGCTGCCATGGTTTTGGGTACAAGCAAAAAATCCTGAGTCCCCAGGGACCGCGACTGGGAACCTGCTCTGCCAGCGGCCAAGGGGGGATTTATATGGGCTCTGCAGCCAGACTGAGGCTTCTCTCTGAGAGGGAAGTCAGGGTGCAGTTTGCTTTCCTCTAAACCTACAAAAGCCATCAAAAGCGGTCAAGGTGAGAGAGAAAAACAAAAGTGAACAAATATAAAAACCTCCAGAGAACAAAAGCCTGAAAAAACCAGTTTCCTCAGAGCCCACCCCCTTGAGGGGGGCGGGAGGACTTAGCTGAGAGAACTTCAGGGACTGAAAACCCACTTGGCAGGCCCCTCCCCCAGAAAACCAACCAGGAAAGTTAAAAAAAAAAAAAGATGACAAGAGAACAACCACCACTACTTCATAGGAAAATTTTTATTATTAATTCAATCCCACTATTCCGGCTCATTTTTTATATAGTTAATTTTTTATTATTATATAGATAATTTTTTTAACCTATTTACCATCACAGTGAGATGTCCAGTACATCAAATTCCATAATAACCTTCTAACCTGAACTTTTTATTTTTTATAATTTTTTATTTTTTATAAACATATATTTTTATCTCCAGGGGTACAGGTCTGTGAATCACCAGGTTTACACACTTCACAGCACTCACCAAAGCACATTCCCTCCCCAATGTCCATAATCCCACCCTCTTCTCCCAAACCCCCTCCCCCCAGCAACCCTCAGTTTGTTTTCTGAGATTAAGAGTCACTTATGGTTTGTCTCCCTCCCAATCCCATCTTGTTTCATTTATTCTTCTCCTACCCACTTAAGCCCCCATGTTGCATCACCACTTCCTCATATCAGGGAGATCATATGATAGTTGTCTTTCTCTGCTTGACTTATTTTGCTAAGCATGATACTCTCTAGTTCCATCCATGTTGTCGCAAATGGCAAGATTTCATTTCTTTTGATGGCTGCATAGTATTCCATTGTGTATATATACCACATCTTCTTGATCCATTCATCTGTTGATGGACATCTAGGTTCTTTCCAGTTTGGCTATTGTAGACATTGCTGCTATAAACATTTGGGTGCACGTGCCCCTTTGGATCACTACGTTTGTATCTTTAGGGTAAATACCCAGTAGTGCAATTGCTGGGTCATAGGGCAGTTCTATTTTCAACATTTTGAGGAACCTCCATGCTGTTTTCCAGAGTGGCTGCACCAGCTTGCATTCCCACCAACAGTGTAGGAGGGTTCCCCTTTCTCCGCATCCTCGCCAGCATCTGTCATTTCCTGACTTGTTTATTTTAGCCATTCTGACTAATGTAAGGTGATATCTCATTGTGGTTTTGATTTGTATTTCCCTGATGCTGAGTGATATGGAGCACTTTTTCATGTGTTTGTTGGCCATCTGGATGTCTTCTTTGCAGAAATGTCTGTTCATGTCCTCTGCCCATTTCTTGATTGGATTATTTGTTCTTTGGGTGTTGAGTTTGCTAAGTTCTTTATAGATTTTGGACACTAGTCCTTTATCTGATATGTCGTTTGCAAATATCTTCTCCCATTCTGTCAGTTGTCTTTTGATTTTGTTAACTGTTTCCTTTGCTGTGCAAAAGCTTTTGATCTTGATGAAATCCCTAGTTCATTTTTGCCTTTGCTTCCCTTGCCTTTGGCGTTGTTTCTAGGAAGATGTTGCTGCGGCTGAGGTCGAAGAGGTTGCTGCCTGTGTTCTCCTCAAGGATTTTGATGGATTCCTTTTGCACATTGAGGTCCTTCATCCATTTTGAGTCTATTTTCATGTGTGGTGTAAGGAAATGGTCCAATTTCATTTTTCTGCATGTGGCTGTCCAATTTTCCCAGCACCATTTATTGAAGAGGCTGTCTTTTTTCCATTGGACATTCTTTCCTGCTTTGTCGAAGATGAGTTGACTGTAGAGCTGAGGGTCTATTTCTGGGCTCTCTATTCTGTTCCATTGATCTATGTGTCTGTTTTTGTGCCAGTACCATGCTGTCTTGATGATGACAGCTTTGTAATAGAGCTTGAAGTCCGGAATTGTGATGCCACCAACGTTGGCTTTCTTTTTCAATATCCCTTTGGCTATTCGAGGTCTTTTCTGGTTCCATATAAATTTTAGCATTATTTGTTCCATTTCTTTGAAAAAGATGGATGGTACTTTGATAGGAATTGCATTAAATGTGTAGATTGCTTTAGGTAGCATAGACATTTTCACAATATTTATTCTTCCAATCCAGGAGCATGGAACATTTTTCCATTTCTTTGTGTCTTCCTCAATTTCTTTCATGAGTACTTTATAGTTTTCTGAGTATAGATTCTGTGCCTCTTTGGTTAGGTTTATTCCTATGTATCTTATGGTTTTGGGTGCAATTGTAAATGGGATTGACTCCTTAATTTCTCTTTCTTCTGTCTTGCTGTTGGTGTAGAGAAATGCAACTGATTTCTGTGCATTGATTTTATATCCTGACACTTTACTGAATTCCTGTATATGTTCTAGCAGTTTTGGAGTGGAGTCTTTTGGGTTTTCCACATATAGTATCATATCATCTGTGAAGAGTGATAATTTGACTTCTTCTTTGCCGATTTGGATGCCTTTAATTTCCTTTTGTTGTCTGATTGCTGAGGTAACCTGAATTTTTTGATACATACACCTGTGTTTTTCTTTTGCATTTCTATTTTTTAAATTCCTTTTTTTAAAATTTTAGTTTAGTTTAGTTTATTCCTTTTTTAAATTTTTATTTTCTAATATTCATATAGAGTTAAACTTCAAGGTAATCCCCTTTCCCCAATCAATGCCACCCCTATAGATAAACCAATTCCTAATCCCCCCCTTATCTTAGGAAAGTTGAGTCCTCTAACAAAGATATCAAGATACATCCAGGAAGAATCAAAACAACCTTCCTCACTCACACTGAGAATTTACAACCACTCTCCCATCTTTTTCTTCCACCAGTATTTCTATTTTTGTGTTTGTCCTGATAGTATATAAATCTTACACTCAGGGTTCTTTTTGACGAGGTTCTTCCTTTATTTGCATATATATATATATTTTTTTCTCTTGTCATATACTTTTATAAGTCTTTTTGTTTGTCTGTGTCTGTTTGTATACTTCATAAATCTTACCTTGGGGCCCATTTGGGCTGAACCTTTTCTTTATTCTCACCTTTCTTTCCTTTCTATCTCCCTCTCTCTTTTTTTCTTTTCCTTTTCTTTTTCCTCTCATTTGGGTGGGGAACCCTGATTGCTCAGAAGCATTCCAGGGTTCACCTTGACTGCACCACAGTCGATACACCCAGCTACACCTGTTCAGCCATCTCTCACCAAAATGACTGGGAAGAGGAATGCCCAACAGAAGAAAAATACAGAGGATGGACCTTCTGCAACAGAGCTAACAGCTATCAACATAGACAATATGTTGGAAAGAGAATTTAGGCTAACAATTATCCAAGCAAAAGCTAGGTTGGAGAAAGCCATGGGTGACCAAATAGAATTGATTATGGCCGAACTGAAAATTACCAGAGATCATGTTTTCAATATTAGGGAAGAGCTGAAAGCTACCAGGGATGAGCTTCACAATGCTCTCAATGAGTTCCAATCTAATCTAAATTCTCTCAAAGCTAGGGTAACTGAGACAGAAGATAGAATTAGTGATCTGGAGGACAAACAGAGAGAAAGGATCAGGAGGAAGCCTGGAACAAACAGCTTAGAAGCCACGAAAACAGAATCAGGGAAATAAATGATGCCATAAAACATTCCAACGTCAGAATTATTAGAATCCCTGAAGGGGAGGAGAAAGAAAGGAGTCTAGAAGATATAGTGGAACACGTTCTTCATGAGAATTTTCCAAATCTCATGAATGGAACCAGCGTTTATGTACTAGAGGCCGAAAGGTTTCCCCCCAAGATTACAGATTCTCGAAAGTCCTCGAGACACCTAATAGTAAGAATGAAGAATTATAATTGTAGGCAGAACCTTTTGAAAGCAGCTAGGACAAAGAAGATCCTTATGTACAGAGGAAAGCCCATCAGAACAACGTCAGACCTGTCCACAGAGACCTGGTAAGCCAGAAAGGGCTGGCAAGATATATTCAGGGCACTGAATGAGAAGAACATGCAGCCAAGAATACTTTATCCAGCAAGATTGACATTCAAAATGGATGGAGAGATAAAGAGTATCCAGAACCGGCAAGGCTTAAAAGACTATGCAACCACCAAGCTGATACTGCAGGAAATATTAAGGGGACTTCTTTAAAGGAGGAAAAATCCCAAGAATAGCATTGAACAGAAATATAGAGACAATCTACAGAAAGAAAGATTTCAAAGGTAACACGATGTCAATAAAAATGTATCTATCAATAATCATTCTCAATGTGAATGGCCTAAATGCACGCATAAAACAGCACAGGGTTGCAGACTGGATAAAACAACAGGACCCATCCATATGTTGTCTACAAGAGACCCATTTTGAACCTAAAGATACACCCAGACTGAAAGTGAAGGGATGGAGAAGCATCTTTCATGCCAATGGGCCTCAAAAAAAGGTTGGGGTAGCGATTCTCATAACAGACAAATTAGATTTTAAACTAAAGACTGTAGTCAGAGATCTAGAAGGACACTACATCATTCTTAAAGGGACTATCCACCAAGATGATCTAACAACTGTAAATATCTATGCCCCCAATATGGGAGCAGCCAATTACATAAGAAAACTGTTAATTAAGATAAAGAGTCATATTGATATGAATACACTAATCATTGGAGATCTTAACACACCTCTCTCCGAAATAGACAGATCATTGAAGCAGAAAATCAATAAAGAAACAAGAGCATTGAATGACACATTGGACCAGATGGACCTCATAGATATATTCAGAACATTCCACCCTAAAACAACAGAATACTCATTCTTCTCAAGTGCACATGGAACTTTCTCCAGAATAGACCACAAACTGGGTCACAAATCAGGACTCAACCGATACCAAAAGACTGAGATTATTCCCTGCACATTCTCAGATCACAATGCTTTGAAACTGGAGCTCAATCACAAGGAGAAGTTCTGAAGGAACTCAAACACCTGGAAGCTAAAGACCACCTTGCTTAAGAATGCTTGGATCAACCAGGAGATCAAGGAAGAACTGAAACAATTCATGGAAACCAATGACAATGAAGACACTTTGATCCAAAACCTATGGGATACAGCAAAGGCAGTCCTAAGGGGGAAATACATAGCCATCCAAGCCTCCCTCAAAAAAATTGAAAAATCCAGAACACAGCAGTTGTCTCTACACCTTAAAGAACTGGAGAATCAACGACAAATCAAACCAACTCCACACATAAGAAGGGAAATAACCAAGATTAGAGCTGATATCGATGAGGTAGAAACCAGAGATACAGTAGAACGTATCAATGAAACTAGAAGCTGGTTTTTTGAAAGAATCAATAAGATCGATAAACCATTGGCGACACTAATCCAAAAGAAAAGAGAGAAAGCTCAAATACATAAAATTATGAATGGAAAGGGAGAGATCACAACAAACACCAAGGAAGTAGAAACAATTATCAGAAGTTATTATCAACAGTTATATGCCAATAAGCTAAGCAACCTAGATGAAATGGATGCATTCCTGGAAAACTATAAACTCCCAAATTTGAATCAGGAAGAAATTGACAACCTGAATAGACCAATATCTAGTAACGAGATTGAAGCAGTGATCAAAAACCTCCCAAAAAGCAAGAGCCCAGGACCTGATGGGGAATTCTACCAAACTTTCAAAGAAGAAATAACACCTATTCTCCTGAAGCTGTTTCAAAAATTGAAGCAGAAGGAAAACTTCCTGACTCTTTCTATGAAGCCAGCATTACCCTGATCCACAAACCAGGCAAAGACCCTACCAAAAAGGAGAATTTCAGACCAATATTACTGATGAATATGGATACTAAGATTCTCAACAAGATCCTAGTAAACAGGATCCAACAGCACATTAAAAAGATTATCCACCATGACCAGGTGGGATTCATCCCTGGGCTACAAGGATGGTTCAACATTCGCAAATCAATCAATGTGACAGAGCAAATTAATAAGAGAAGAGAGAAGAACCACATGGTCCTCTCAATTGATGCAGACAAAGCATTTGACAAAATCCAGCATCCGTTCCTGATTAAAACGCTTCAAAGTATAGGGATAGAGGGAACATTCCTGAACTTCATCAAATCTATTTATGAATGACCCACAGCAAATATCATCCTCAATGGGAAAAAGCTTGCGTCCTTCCCGTTGAGATCAGGAACACGACAAGGATGCCCACTTTCACCACTCCTGTTCAACATAGTATTAGAAGTCCTAGCAACAGCAATCAGACAACAAAGGGAAACAAAATGTATCCAAATTGGCAAAGAAGAAGTCAAACTCTCTCTCTTTGCAGATGACATGATTCTTTATATGGAAAACCCAAAAGACTCCACCCCCAAACTACTAGAACTCATACAGCAATTCAGCAACGTGATAGGATACAAAGTCAATGTACAGAAATCAGTGGCTTTCTTATACACTAACAATGAAAATACAGAAAGGGAAATTAGAGAATCGATTCCATTTACTATAGCACCAAGAACCATAAGATACCGGGGAATAAACCTAACCAAAGAGGTAAAGGATCTGTACTCGAGGAACTACAGAACACTCATGAAAGAAATTGAAGAAGACACAAAAAGATGGAAGACCATTCCATGCTCTTGGATGGGAAGAATAAACATTGTTAAAATGTCTATACTGCCTAGAGCAATCTATACTTTTAATGCCATTCTGATCGAAATTCCATCAGTATTTTTCAAAGAGCTGGAGCAAATAATTTTAAAATTTGTATGGAATCAGAAGAAACCCTGAATCACTAAGGAAATGTTGAAAAGCAAAAATAAAACTGGGGGCATCACGTTACCTGATTTCAGGCTTTACTACAAAGCTGTGATCACCAAGACAGCATGGTACTGGCATAAAAACAGACACATAGACCAGTGGAACAGAGTAGAGAGCCCAGATATGGACCCTCAACTCTATGGTCAAATAATCTTTGACAAAACAGGAAAAAATATACAGTGGAAAAAAGACAGTCTCTTCAATAAATGGTTCTGGGAAAAGTGGTCAGCTATATGTAGAAGAATGAAACTCGACCATTCTCTTACACTGTACACAAAGATAAACCCAAAATGGATAAAAGACCTCAATGTGAGACAGGAATCCATCAGAATCCTAGAGGAGAACATAGGCAGTAATCTTTTTGATATCAGCCACAGCAACTTCTTTCAAGATATGTCTCCAAAGGCAAAGGAAACAAAAGCGAAGATGAACTTTTGGGACTTCATCAAAATCAAAAGCTTCTGCACAGCAAAGGAAACAGTCAAGAAAACAAAGAGGCAACCCACGGAATGGGAGAAGATATTTGCAAATGACAGTACAGACAAAAGTTTGATATCCAGGATCTATAAAGAACTCCTCAAACTCAACACACACAAAACAGACAATCATATCAAAAAATGGGCAGAAGATATGGACAGATACTCCTCCAATGAAGACATACAAATGGCTATCAGACACATGAAAAAATGTTCATCATCACTAGCCATCAGGGAGATTCAAATTAAAACTACATTGAGATATCACCTTACACCAGTTAGAATGGACAAAATTAGCAAGACAGGAAACAACATGTGTTGGAGAGGATGTGGAGAAAGGGGAACCCTCTTACACTGTTGGTGGGAATGCAAGTTGGTGCAGCCACTTTGGAGAACAGTGTGGAGATTCCAAAAAAATTAAAAATAGAACTTCCCTATGACCCTGCCATTGCACTCCACGGTATTTACCCCAAAGATACAGATGTAGTGAAAAGAAGGGCCATCTGTACCCCAATGTTTATAGAAGCAATGGCCATGGTCTCCAAACTGTGGAAAGAACCAAGACACCCTTCAACAGATGAATGGATAAGGAAGATGTGGTCTGTATACACTATGGAGTATTATGCCTCCATCAGAAAGGACGAATACCCAACTTTTGTAGCAAAATGGACGGGAGTGGAAGAGATTATGCTGAGTGAAATAAGTCAAGCAGAGAGAGTCAATTATCATATGGTTTCACTTATTTGTGGAGCATAACAAATAGCATGGAGGACAAGGGGAGTTAGAGAGGAGAAGGGAGTTGAAGGAAATTGGAAGGGGAGGTGAACCATGAGAGACTATGGACTCTGAAAAACAATCTCAGGGGTTTGAAGTGGCAGGGTGGTGGGAGGTCAGGGTACCTGGTGGTGGGTATTATAGAGGGCATGGATTGCATGGAGCACTGGGTGTGGTGAAAAAATAATGATACTGTTATGCTGAAAATAAATAAATTAAAAAAAAAACAAAAAAAACACACACAATGTTTTCTTTTTGAGAAATCTATTTCTTGCTTCTAGAAAGAGAGAATAATGTAGTCTGGATAAAAATGTGGACTTCTGTGTCAGATTTGTGATTAAGCTAATATCCTGGGGAAGTTTCTCTCCTCTAAACTTCAGTTTCTGATATGTTAAGTAAAAAACACCTCATAGAATTATTGTGAAGATAAATGAGTTCATGAGTGAGAACAGCCAAATACAATGTCTGGCAGATATTATTTACTCAATGAAAGTTTGATATATGGTCACTCTTTGGGTTCCAAGTGCAAATTCCTTCCTGATTGCGTTAGGTATTTCTAATGTTCTTCCATATCTGGTTTTTCTTTACTTTTTTTTTTTTTTAAGATTTTATTTATTTATTTGACAGAGAGAGAGATCACAAGTAGGCAGAGAGGCAGACAGAGAGAGGGGGAAGCGGCTCCCTGCTGAACAGAGGGCCCAATATGGGCTTGATCCCAGGACCCTGGGACCATGACCTGAGCTGAAGGCAGAGGCTTTAATCCACTGAGTCACCCAGGTGCCCCTGGTTTTTCTTTCCATAATATCATTAGTCTGGGAAGATGATTCCACTCAGGTCTAAATTGGAAGCAGATGGCTTGAAGTGGACCCTGTCAAAGCCTACCCATATCCCACAGGTACCTCTCATTTCTGTGTGCTCCAGCCCAACTCCTAGCCAGTCACATGACTCTGCCTGAGGGCTGCTCCCGGCAGCTGCAGCCTACTCTGATGTGCAAGGGACATGCCAGTCGTAGAAGAATTATGTCCTCAAACAATGAATATCTCAGATTCTTTACTCCTCAAGTGGTATATTTGTGAAGTACATACTCTGTATTGTTTCTCAAAGTTTTCTGGTGTGATTGTGCTCTAATTATTCATGATAAATTGCTTGATAATACACCCATTGGCTTCCTTCCTTTTCCTGTAGTTGTAGATTGGGTTCATTAGCATGCAGGATGTTTTTTAAGAATTCTTTTAGGGATCAATACGTATGGAAGGGAGGGGAGAGAAATAGAGTAGCAGAGGGAGAAGTTAGACTGGAATGCAGTCCAAACAGAGGCCTCAGTTGGCCCCTTGGGGGGCTACAGAGCTGCAATGCCCTTTAGAGTCAACCTGAGCTGGGGGAGAAGTTTTGGCATTTTTTTAAAAAAAGATTTTATTTATTTATTTATTTGACAGACAGAGATCACAAGTAGGCAGAGAGGCAGGCAGAGAGAGAGGGTGGAACAGGCTTCCCTGCTGAGTGGGAGCCCAATGCGGGACTCGATCCTAGGACCCTGGGATCATGACCTGAGCTGAAGGCAGAGGCTTAACCACTAAGCCACCCAGGCACCCCAAGTTTTGGCATTTTTAACACCACAGTGATTAGCCGCTGGGTGTGGGCTGTGCCTAGAAGGAAACCTAACTTGGGAAACTCAATTTTCTTTATCTAAGGCATTCTCCAAAGAGGGCTGATAGCTGAGGCTCTTTTGGTAACATCTGTAGCCTTCCTTCTTGATGGAATATGGATACATCACAGTATCAACCATATCTAGGCTTCCCATTCCTCTACCAGTGTTTTCTGAGCTAATCTCCCCAGTAAACCACTTGGTCTTGAATCCTTGTCTCAGTGTTTGCCTCTGGGGGAACCAAAGACAAGGCAGGCTTTCACAGTGGAGAAAGCTCTACTTGGAGAGCTTACAATGTGTCCACTGATGCTGCCAGGTTTAGGAAATAGGAATGTGACTCCTGCCCAGGGAATCTGAAAGAATAGACTGCTTTGCTGATGGGGGTGGGGGCGCGACAGAAAGGCTACTGTCTAGAGAGTAACTTGCATCCCATTGTTTACTGGGGCAAAGAAAAGTGAGTGTGAGGGTTTTCAATGGAGCAGAGATGGGCCTTGGGTGAGAAAGTACCTGTGTGGGCTTGGCTAAGTTCTGACCAGCTGGCAAAGGGACCCTTGAAGCAAGAAGCTGGGGTTGGAAACCAGATTTCTGGGGCTTATGGAGAGAGCACATGTGCCTACTCAATGTAATAAAACCAAGAAAAAAAAAAGTCTCAAATCCAATTCCTCCTGCCTACATTAATTATAGAAAACCCAATTTATTTGCACTATAAAGTAACAGTGTCCAGGGGTTTATCTGGACCGCTGATCTTTTCACATTCATCACTCTAGCTATTTGCATTCTGGCAGCCAATCCAGACTCTTTATGTGGAAGATTAACTATTTCTTTTCAGGGCTATGCTTTCTAATTTTACATTCCCTTTTGATTAAACATACCACAGAGGATAGTAGAATAATCAAAGTTGCACTACCTCTGGTCATGATTGTACTGTTATCTTTAAAAAGGGCATCATGAAAAGACCATATTAATGATTTATATTTTCTACGGGAGATATCACCAAACAACAAATTTCATGACAACCCAGTATTTCTAATTGTGTGGTGTTCAATCAAACATTTGGCAGCTTATTTTTCACCTGGGTTGGTTGGGCCAGGTTAGTGGAGTCTTTACGTGTTCAGTCCTTGTGTGTAATAAGTGTTCAGTCTCGGTGGTACTCCTCTTGGCCAACAGAACAAGAGTGTCATTCCGGAATATCATATAAAAACCAAATTCAGCAATGCTACAGAAGAAAAAATTTTTTTCCAAGTAAACTTTATTCCTCATCTCCCCAGCTTTGGTATTAATGTTATGTGAATTCCAGAGATTTTGATTTCCATGTAAAGTTATATTAATCCCCAGGTACATCATAAATGTTGAAATATTTTAAAGAATCAAACTAATCCCAGTTTACCTTTATATATATTTTTAAAGATTTTGTTTATTCATTTGTTAGAGAGAGAGCACAAACAGAGGGAGTGGCAGGCAGAGGGAGAAGCAGGTTCCCTGATGAGCAGGGAGCCCAATGTGGGAGTTGATCCTAGGACCCTGGGATCATGACCTGAGCTGAAGGCAGATGCTCAATGGACTAAGCTACCCACGTGTCCTTGTCATTATATAATATATATATATATATATATATATATATATATATATATATTTTTTTTTTTTTTTTTAAGATTTTATTTATTTATTTGACAGAGATCACAAGTAGGCAGAGAGGCAGGCAGAGAAAGAGGAGGAAGCAGGCTCCCCGCCGAGCAGAGAGCCCGACACGGGGCCGGATCCCAGGACCCTGGGATCATGACCCGAGCAGAAGGCAGAGGCTTTAACCCACTGAGCCACCCAGGCACCCCCTTGTCATTATATTTTTAATGAAAGAATACAATTTGGTCAATAGTTAGGGAAATGAATCCAAACTCTAACTATACCAATATCTTCAACTTAAAAAAAATATCCCAACAAAAGAGCTGGAACAGTGCTTTTCAAACTTAACTATAAACACAAATGCCTAAAAGCCTTGTTAAGTTGAGGGTTTTGATTTGATTGCCTGGGGTAGGGTCTGAGATTCTGCATGTCTCACAAGATCCCCGGTGATGCTCTGCTGCTGTTTGTGACTGTATTATGAGTAGAAAGGACACAGAAGACTTTTTTAAACCCCTGTGAATTTAAGCACAACATTCATTTTAACATTTTAACATTTTTCATGAGCCAATTTGCATAAAGCTAGGCTAGTTACCCAACTGCTCCAGGGTTAGTCCCTAGGACTAACTCTCTCATTAAACATTAAGATGCCATTGGTTGTTAGGTGAGTCATTATTTTATATGCTGCTAGGGGAAAATGCTGATAATAAACTATAAGGTACCCTGATTTCAGAAATGTTAAAACATGAATTTTAGAATTGAAGAAATATGGTGGTTTCTCTGACTTCTTTCCAGCTTCCATAATGAGTGTTTATTCTCTAGATATTTTTTCTATGAGGTAAGGATTACAATTATCTAATTTTATAGAAACTTAGAGTGAAATTACTTTAAATGACACAGCTAGACTATGAACCCAGATCTCTATGACTGGGGAGCCCTTGCTCTCAACTTCTACTGCAAAGGAAAGGCTATTGTCCTTGAGGAAGATGCTTTCCTGTGCTGTCTTCCATGGCATTCACTTAAGGTAATTGCACCTATAATACTATCCGTGACTGCTATATTTTCTGTTTAAACACATCTTTTTCAGCCTGGCTTCTTGTATTCATCTCTCTACTGCAGTGGTTGGTCTTAAACTCAGCAGTGACCTCTTTACTGTCAAATCCATCAGTCTGTTCTTTCAGTTTGAATTTTCTTCAGCCTAATCTCTATCTAACATAGACTACCATTCTCTCCTTGAAACTTCCTCTTCTGTGTTTTTGAGTAGTTTGCCCTTTATGTTGAATTCTTCTCTGGTTATGAATAAATCATATTTTGGCACGTTTTGGCTAATGTATTTATCATTAGCTCTTTCATTTGCAACTTGTATCAGAAATGTATGAGAGGAATCCTGGTGGTTCCCAAATCCTCAGTGAATGAAATGATGAATTTGGGGGTACAAAAAAACTATGACTTTGAAACCATGGATCTTGTTAGAACCCTCTCTTCTTTGTTCCCTACTTTGTGCATATTTTTATTGCTGTTTACAATGTTATATTCTAATTATGTTCACTTGTCTTTGTATCCAACTTGACTCAAATCCTTGTGGGTAGAAACTGTGTTTTATTTATTTCTGTTCCTCCAAACTTTGTCCAATTCCTGGCACATAAATGACTCAATATTGCTGAGGCAGGACCACAATTCACTATTTTAGTGGCAAAAGAAACCATTTCCTGCTATCTTGTGTTGTAAGGGAATGTCACTTATAAGGCCTCTGGTTCCAGGAACAGACCAGTCAGAATGGAGCAGGTGGCCGTGGTAATGTCCTTTCTCTTTTTCACAGGGAGACCTCATAGATTGCAGACTGAAACTATTCTTAGATTATTTGCTAGTTTTCGGTAGCAAATTTGGAGGTTCTGATTTTTTCACATATGAGGTTAAAATGAATATTTGGATGGAGGACAAAGCCCCCTATTGGAAAACCCCCCAACCAAGGGTCACCATTGAATCAAGGACTATAGGGTTAAAGGTTCTGTCAAGAAATGGTTCTCAAGAAGTTTTAAAGGGTTGCTTTCTGGAAGTGCTCAACTTGTCCCTCTCAAGGAGCTTTGTTTCCTCACAGCATCTGACTTCCTCAGCCCACTACCAGCTTGGACTAAGAGGATGTAAATCTGGAGAAAATTAGGTTCCCCCCATTATTGCCTAGCATGATGCTCTCATTACTCCCTTGGTTGCTGGGTCACTTTGGTTAGATTTGATTCAGTTCATTGTCTTCTTCTGAAGCCAGTAATGTAAATCCACAGTTAATAGTAATTCAGCTATGCAACAAAGCTTTTTTTTTTTTTTAAATCAAGTTGGATGTTTTTTTGAAAGAAGGCAGTGACATAATCATTTACCCTGCTATAAATAACTGTACTGCTTTATTTTAGAGTCCATTATACCTATTTCTCCTTCTCTTTGTCAAATGATTTGTGTTCAATCCAAACAGCACTTTTCTTTTTTTTTCATTTTATATATTTTATTTCTTTTTAGTGTTCCAGCATTTATTGTTTATGCACCACACCCCATGCTCCATGCAATATGTGCCCCCCATAATACCCACCACCCAGGCTCACCCAACCCCTACCTCCCTCCCCTCCAAAACCCTCAGTTTGTTTATCAGAATCCACAGTCTCTCATGGTTTGTCTCCCATTCTGGTTTCCCCCAACTCACTTCTCTTCTCATCTCCCAATGTCTTCTGTGTTACTCCTTATGCTCCACAAGTATGTGATACCATATGATACTTGAATCTCTCTGCTTGACTTATTTCACTCAGCATAATCTCTTCCAATCTCGTCCATGTTGATAAAAAAGTTGTATATTCATCCTCTCTGATGGAGGCATAATACTCCATTGTATATATGGACCAATCTTCTTTATCCGTTCGTCTGTTGAAGGGCATCTTGATTCTTTCCACAGTTTGGCAATAGTGGCCATTGCTGCTCTGAACATTGGGATACAGATGGCCCTTCTTTTCACTAAATCAGTATCCTTGGGGTAAATACCCAGTAGTGCAATGTCAGGGTCATGGGGAAGCTCTATTTTTAATTAATTAATTGATTTATTTTTTTAAATTAACATATAATGTATTATTTATCTCAGGGGTACAGGTCTGTGAATCATCAGGCTTACACACTTCACAGAACTCACCATAGCACATATCCTCCCCAATGTTGAAAACCCAACCACACTCTTCATACCCTACCTCTCCCCAGCAATCCTCAGTTTGTTTTGTGAGATTAAGAGACACTTATTGTTTGTCTCCTTCCTGATCCCATCTTGTTTCATTTTATCCTTCCCTACCCTACCAAGCCCCCCTTTTTGCCTCTCAAATTCCTCATATCAGGGAGAGCATATGATAAATTGTCTTTCTGTGATTGACTTATTTCATTTAGCATAATACCCTCTAGTTCCATTCACGTCATTGCAAATGGCAAGATTTCATTTCTTTTGATGACTGCATAGTATTTCATTGTATATAATACCACATCTTCTTTATCCATTCATCTGCTGATGGACATCTAGGTTCTTTCCATTGGCTATTGTGGACATTGCTGCTATAAACATTTGGGTGCATGGGCCCCTTCAGATCCCTACATTTATATCTTTAGGGTAAATACCCAGTAGTGTGACTACTGGGTTGTAGGGTAGCTCTATTTTCAACTTTTTGAGGAAGCTCCATGCTGTTTTCTAGAGTGGCTGCACCAGCTTGCATTCCCACCAACAGTGTAGGAGGGTTCCCCTTACTCTGCATCCTCCCCACCATCTGTCATTTCCTGACTTGTTAATTTTAGCCATTCTGACTGGTGTGAGGTGGTATCTGATTGTGGTTTTGATTTGTATTTCCCTGATGCTGAGTGATGTGGAGCACTTTTTCATGTGTCTGTTGGCCATCTGGATGGTCTTTGCAGAAATGTCTGTTCATGTCCTCTGCCCATTTCTTGATTGGATTATTTGTTCTTTGGGTGTTGAGTTTGATAAGTTCTTTCTAGATTTTGGGTACTAGCCTTTTTACAAATGTCATTTGCAAATATCTTCTCCCATCCTGTCAGTTGTATTTTGGTTTTGTTGACTGTTGCCTTTGCTATGCAACAGCTTTTGATCTTGATGAAGTCCTAATAGTTCATTTTTGCCCTTGCTTCCCTTGCCTTTGGTGATGTTCCTAGAAAGAAGTTGCTGTGGCTGAGGTTGAAGAGGTTGCTGCCTGTTTTCTCCTCAAGGATTTTGAAAGGTTCCTGTCTCACATTGAGGTCTTTCATCCATTTTGAGTCTATTTTTGTATGTGGTGTAAGGAAATGATCAGTTTAATTCTTCTGCATGTGGCTGTCCAATTTTCCCAACACCATTTGTTGAAGGGACTATCTTTTTTCCATTGGACATTCTTTACTGCTTTGTCAAAGATTAGTTGGCCAATAGAGTTGAGGGTCCATTTCTGGGCTCTCCATTCTGTTCCACTGATTTATGTGTCTCTTTTTGTGCCAGTACCACACTGTCTTGATGATTATAGCTTTGTAATAGAGCTTGAAGTCTGGAATTGTGATGCCACCAACTTTGGCTTTCTTTTTCAACATTCCTCTATTTGGGGTCTTTTCTGTTTCCATATGAATGTTAGGATTATTTGTTCCATTTCTTTGAAAAAAAAAAAAAAGATGGTATTTTGATAGGGATTGCATGAAATGTGTTGATTGCTTTAGTTAGCATAGACATTTTCACAATATTTGTTCTTCCAATCCACGAGTATGGAACATTTTCCCCTTTCTTTTGTTTTCCTCAATTTCTTTAATGAGCCCTTTATAGTTTTCTGAGTACAGATTCTTTGCCTCTTTGGTTAGGTTTATTCTTAGGTATCTTATGGTTTTGGGTGCAGTTGTAAATGGGATTGACTCCTTAATTTCTATATCTTCTGTCTTGTTGTTGGTGTATAGAAATGCAACTGATTTCTGTGCACTGATTTCATATCCTGACACCTCACTGAATTCCTGTATGAGTTCTAGTTGTTTTGGAGTGGAGTCTTTTGGGTTTTCCACATAAAGTATGATATCATCTGCAGAGTGAGAGTTTGACTTCTTCTTTGTCAATTAAGAAGCTTTTTATTTCTTTTTGTTGTCTGATTGCTGACGCTAGGACTTCTAGAACTATGAATAGCAGTGGTTGTAGTGGACATCTGTGCCACGTTCCTGACCTCAACGGAAAAGCTCTCAGTTTTTCCCCATTGAGAATGATATTTGCTGTGGGTTTTTCATAGGTGGATTTGATGATATTGAAGCATGTACCCTCTGTGCCTTCACTGTGAAGATTTTTGATCAAGAAAGGATGCTGTACTTTGTCAAATGCTTTTTCAGCATCTGTTGAGAGTATCATATGGTTCTTGTTCTTTCTTTTATTAATGTATGGTATCACGTTTGTGGATATTGAACCAAACTTGCAGCCTGGAATAAATACCATTTGGTCATGGTGAATAATCCTTTTAATGTACCATTGGATCCTATTGGCTAGTATTATGGTGAAAATTTTTGCATCTGTGTTCATTAAGGATATTGGTCTGTAATTCTTCTTTTTACTTTAATATACATTTTTTAAAGATTTTGTTTATTTATTTGACAGACAGAAATCACAAGTAGGCAGAGAGGCAGGCAGAGAGAGAGGAGGAAGCAGGCTCCTCGTGGAGCAGAGTGCCTTATGCGGGGCCTCAATCCCAGCATCCTGGGATCATGACCCGAGCCGAAAGCAGAGACTTCAACCCACTGAGACACCCAGGAACCTGTAATTTTTCTTTTTGATGGAGTCTTTGTCTGGTTTTGGGATCAAGCTAATGCTGACCTCATAAAATGAGTTTGGAAGTTTTCCTTCCATTTCTATTTTTTGGAACAGTTTCAGGAAAATAGGTATTAATTCTTCTTTTAAATGTTTGGTAGAATTCCCCTGGGAAGCCGTCTGGCCCTGGGCTCTTGTTTGTTGGGAGATTTTAGATGACTGCTTAAATCTCTTTACTTGTTATGGGACTGTTCAGGAATTCTATTTCTTCCTGGTTCAGTTTTAGCAGTTTATACGTCTCTAGGAATGCATCCATTTCTTTCAGATTGTCAAATTTGCTGGTGTATATTTGCTCATAATATGTTCTTATAATTGTTTGTTTTTCTTTGGTGTTGGTTGTGATGTCTACTCTTTCATTCAGGATTTTTTTTTTTAACTTAGGTCCTTTCTCTTCTCTTTTTGAGAAGTCTGTCCAGGGGTTTATCAATCTTATTAATTCTTTCAAAGAACCAGCTCCTAGTTTCGTTGACTCATTCTACTGTTTTTTTGGTTTCTGTTTCATTGATTTCTGCTCTGATCTTTATTATTTTTCTTCTGCTGGGTTTAGGCTTTCTTTGCTGTTCTTTATCCATCTCCTTTAGGTGTAGGGTTAGGTTGTGTACTTGAGACCTTTCTTGTTTCTTTTTTTTTTTTTTTTTTTTATTTATTTATTTATTTATTTATTTTTTTTTTTAAAGATTTTATTTATTTTATTTGACAGACAGAAATTACAAGTAGGCAGAGAGGCAGGCAGAGAGAGAGGAAGGGAAGCAGGCTCCCCGCTGAGCAGAGAGCCCGATGCGGGCCTCGATCCCAGGACCCTGAGATCATGACCTGAGCCGAAGGCAGCGGCTTAACCCACTGAGCCACCCAGGCGCCCACCTTTCTTGTTTCTTGAGGAAGGCTTGTATTGCTGTAAACTTTCCTCTCAGGACTGCCTTTTCTGTGTCCCACAGATTTTGAACAGTTGTCTTTTCATTATTTGTTTCCATGAATTTTTTCAATTCTTCTTTAATTTTCTGGTTGACCCATTCATTTTTAGTAGGACACTCTTTAGTTTCCATGTATTTGGATTTTTTCCAAATTTCCTCTTGTGATTGAGTTCTAGCTTCAGAGCATTGTGGTCTGAAAATATGCAGGGAATGATCCCAACCTTTGGGTACCAGTTAAGACCTGATTTGTGACCCAGGATATGATCTATTCTGGAGAATGTTCCATGTGCCCTAGAGAAGAATATGTATTCTGTTGCTTTGGGATGGAATGTTCTGAATATATCTGTGATGTCCATCTGGTCCAGTGTGTCATTTAAGGCCTTTATGTCCTTGTTGATCTTTTGTTTGGATGATGTGTCCATTTCAGTGAGGGGGGTATTAAAGTCCCCTACTATTATTGTATTATTGTCAATGTGTTTCTTTGATTTTGTTATTAACTGGTTTATACATTTGGCTGCTCCCATGTTAGGGACATAGATATTTAAAATTCTTAGATCTTCTTATTGGACAGACCCTTTGAGTATGATATAGTGTCCTTCCTCATTTCTTATAATAGTGTTTGGCTTAAAATTGAATTGATCTGATATAAGGATTGCCACCCCACCTTTCTTTTGATGTCCATTAGCATGGTAAATTATTTTCCACCCCCGCACTTTAAATCTGGAGGTGTCTTTGGGTCTAAAATGAGTTTCTTATAGACAGCATATTGATTTTTTTTTTTTTAAAAAATCCATTCTCCTACTCTGTGGCATTTGATTGGGGCATTTAACCCATTTACATTCAGGGTAACTATTGCAAAATCTGCATTTAGTGCCATTGTATTGCCTGTAAGGTGACTGTTACTGTATATTGTCTCTGTTCCTTTCTGGTCTACTGGTTTTAGGCTCTCTCTTTGCTTAGAGGACCCCTTTCAATGTATCCTGTAGGTCTGGTTTGGTGTTTGCAAATCTTTTAGTTTTTGTTTGTCCCAGAAGCTTTTTATGTCTCCTTCTATTTTCAGTGATAACCTAGCTGGATATAATATTCTTGGCTGCATGTTTTTCTCATTTAGTGCTCTGAATATATCATGCCAGTTCTTTCTGGCCTGCCAGGTCTTGGTGGATAGGTCTGTTGCCAATCTAGTATTTCTACCATTGTATGTTACAGACTTCTTGTTCCGAGCTGCTGTCAGGATTTTCTCTTTGTCACTAAGACTTGTAGGGTTTATTATTAGATGATGGGGTGTGAACATATTTTTATTGATTTTGGGGAAGGTTTTCTGTGACTCCTGGATTTTGAGGTTTGTTTACTTTCTCCAAATCTGGGAAATTATCTGCTATAATTTGCTTCAATACACCTTCTGCCCCCCTCTCTCTTCTTCTTCTGGGATCCCAATTATTCTAATATTGTTTTGTCTTATGGTATCACTTATCTCTCGAATTCTCCCCTCATTGTCCAGTAGTTTTCTGTCTCTCTTTTGCTCAGCTTATTTATTCTCCATCATTTGGTCTCCTATATCACTAATTCTTTCTTCTGCCTCATTTATTCTAGCAGAAGAGCCTCCATTTTTGATTGCACCTCATTAATAGCTTCTTGATTTTGGCTTAGTTAGATTTTAGTTCTTTTATTTCTCCCGAAAGGGGTTTTATTTCTCCAGACAGGGTTTCTCTAACATCTTCCATGTCTTTTTCAAGCCCAGCTAGCACTTGAGAATTGTCATTCTGATCTCTAGATCCAACATTAATTATGAATGTCCATATTGATTAGGTGCCTAGCCTTCAGTACTGCCTCTTGTTCCTTTTTTTTGTAGTGAGTTTTTCGAACTGGTCATTTTATCCAGATAAGAATATATGAATGAGAGAATAAAATATTAAAAGGGTGGCAAAGACCCATAAAAATGTGCAGTAACCAAATCAGAATAGATCCCAAATTTGGGGGTGAAGAAAGAGGGTAAAAAATTTTAAGAAAAATTAAAATATATATATTTATATTAGACTGGTGAATAGAATAGAGCCACCCACTTGATTTTGGGTATATTGGGGTCTCTTAGAAATATCTACCTCCCAAAATTTTAAAGGAAGAAAAACTTATATATATATACAAAAATAAGGGTAAACACAATGAAGGTATGGGATATGACTGTAAAGATGAACATTTAAAAAAATTTTAAAAAATGAACTGATATGTTGGTTGGAAAAAGAAAGAAAAATAGTGGAGAGAATTTGCTTGAGCTGGAGGCTAGAACTAAGCCCTTTGGTATATTTAGGGTATATTTTGATCTCTTAGAAGAAATCGTATCCTGGGGATGCCTGGGTGGCTCAGTTGGTTGAGCAGCTGCCTTCGGCTCAGGTCATGATCCCGACGTCCTGAGATCGAGTCCCACATCAGGCTCCTTGCTCGGCAGGGAGCCTGCTTCTCCCTCTGCCTCTGCCTGCCATTCTGTCTGCCTGTGCTCGCTCCCTCTCTCTCTCTGATAAATAAATAAAATCTTAAAAAAAAAAAAAGAAGAAATCGTATCCCAAAACTTTTTAAGAAAAAACAAACCTATGTGTACACAAAAAATAAAGTTAGATACAAGAAGGATAAAATATGACTATAAAATGAAGGTTTAAAAAGATTTTTTTAAAAAGAAAGGTATTGTTAAGATCAACTAGTTAAAAAAGATTAAAAGAGGAAAGAGGGAAAGTTAAGAAAATTAGAATAAGAAAAAAATTAAAAAAATTTAGTTAACTTTGCAATGCTAAAGAATCATGGGGAGAAAGACATGTATTACATACTTTGCTTTCCCCTCCTCTGGAATTCCTCTGTTCTCTTTGATCAGTAAGCTTGGTCTTGGCTGGATGTTCTTGCTAATCTTCTGGGGGAGGGGCCTATTGTAGTGATTCTCAAATGTCCTTGACTGAGGTGGAATTGCACTGACCTTGCTAGGGGCTGGGCTAAGTAATCTGCTTGGGTTTGCTCTTGGAGTTTTTGTTCCCTGAACGCTTTCTGTACTGCTTTGGAGGAAGGGAATGAAAATGGCGGCCTCCCAATCTCTGGCCAGAGAAGCCATGAGTTTGGGGCCCCATTCCTCAGTGCACCCTTGGAGAAAAATAGTCAATCCCTCCAATTTTCCTGGTGTCTGGCTGCACTCTGGGCCACTCGGCCTGTGACCGAGTGTTTCTGTCTCTGGCACACAGCACCGTTTGGAGTCTCCAAACCCAGCACATTCCTGTGCAATGCTCTTCCAGTGGAGGAAGTTGGGTCTTCTGGGATCTGCCACTTGTGAGGTCCCTGCTCAAAGAGCACTGGCCCCACTGTGCTGTGGATCACAGTTTAAGGTAATGCGGAGCTGAGCACTCGCTCCTCAGCATCTCTGTAGTCTCTGTAGTCAGCTTCACTGCTCTAATACCTGAGAGCTCTGCTACACTCAGACATACCTGATCCTTCTGTGACCCTGTGGCACCTAAGGCCACACTGTCCCGGCGAGGGCTCCACCCCCACTTAGCCTCTGGAGCGATTTCCCTCAGTGGAGCAGACTTCTAAAAGTTCTGGTTTTGTGCTCTGTTGATCCACTGCTTGCTGGGCTCCGGCCCCTCCCACTGCGGTCTATCTTCCCATTGCTTTGGGTTCATTTCTCCACATGTCCTACCTTTCAGAAAGTGGTCCATTTTCTGTTTCTAGAAAATTTTCTTCTCAATCTCCTCTTGGGTTTGTAGATGTTCAAAATGGTTTGCTAACCATCTAACTGAACTTCTGTGACCTGATGTCACCTCCATCTGCTACTCATCTGCCATCTTCCGTTGATCTATTTTTAATTTCTTAAGGAACCTCCACACTATTTTCCAAAGTGACTGCACCAACTTGCATTCCCACCAACAGTGTAAGAGGGTTCCCCTTTCTTCCAATCCTCTCCAACACATGTTGTTTACTCTTTTGTTAATTTTGGCCATTCTAACTGGTGTAAGGTGGTATCTCAGTGTGTGTGTGTGTTTTAATTTCTTTTAAAAATTTTTTTATTAATTTTTAAATTTCTCTTCAGTGTGGTTTTGATTTGAATCTCCCTGATGACTTACAGCACTTTTCTTAAGCCACTAATTTATCTTCAGAGCTGGAGCTGCAGAATGTTTAAAAATAACCCAGGTAAGGGGCACCTGGGTGGCTCAGTGGTTAAAGCCTCTCTGCCTTTGGCTTGGGTCATGATCCCAGGGTCCTGGGATGGAGCCCCACGTCGAGCTCTCTGCTCTGCGGGGAACCTGCTTTCTCCTTTCTCTCTGCCTGCCTCTCTGCCTACTTGTGATATCTGTCAAATAAATAAATAAAAAAACAAAACAAAGCAAAACAAAAACAACCCAGGTAGCCGCAGAGGCTAGAGAAGCAGTGTGGCCAGAACGCCAGTAGAGGGCACTGGGTTATTTGCAATAACTTCTGAAGGGCAGGAGAGGTCTATTAACCAGCCTTTGGATGAGAAAAAAAAAAAAAAAAAAAAGGTACACAACATTTTTTATCTCACTAATTCTGTGGGAGAACAATGGAATTTAAAAATGTAAAAATGGAAAAATTCATCTTTAGGTCTGAATTCTATACAGTGAATGTTTTCAGTGCTGGCTGTTGATAGGTTACAAAGAGCTGACACAACCTAATGTGCACACACTCTCTCTCTTTTTTATTTATATATTTTTTATTTCTTTTTAGTGTTCCAAGATTCATTGTTTATGCACCACACCCAGTGCTCCATGCAATATGTACCCTCCATAATACCTACCACCAGGCTCACCCAACCTTGTACCCCTTCCCTTCCAATACCCTCAGTTTGTTTTTCAGAGTCCACAGTCTTTCATGGTTTGTGTCCCCCTCCAATTTCCCCCAACTCGCTTCTCCTCTCCATCTCGCATCTAGCCATGTCTTCTGAACATACTCTCTCTTGATATACTTTTCCCAATACATTTCAGTTTGCCTGGGGGGTGATGGTAAAGTAGTCCAATTATTCAAAGATCAGGTTTTGGAATTAGTTTGACTCTTTTAACTTTGTGGAGACAGTTGGAATAAAAGAAATGCTGATTATGCAATATTTGGTTTCTAATGAATATTGTTTTTCCCTCTAGAATTCTGATTCCCATCTTTCATTCTTTCCTCCCTATTTTCCTTCAGAATCTCCAGTGGGTGCTTTGTTACTATAATCTTCTTTGGGGGAATTGATGCGTAAGCTTATTATTCCTGTTCCTTCCTATTCCTTCCCTTGGTGTCTTTGGATACCAAGATTGATTCTTGTCCCTTGCCTTATCATCTCTCCTTTCTCAGAAACCTCAGTTGGAAAAAGTTAGGAGGAGATGGAGGAAGCTGGGGCAATGGGGGATGGCTAATTTTGGAAAACATATTCAGTGGCTTTCCTGTTGATTACTTGGATTCTCACAGCTCCTTCATTCCCCACCTCCATGCCTGCCCCCGTCGCCCAGGGCACCTGGCTTCTGACACATGGCCAAAGCTCTTTATTTTAGCTCTAGGAACTCTCCCCCTTTCCATTCCGTTCACATCTGTCCTATACATCTTTAGGCCTCTGATATTTGTTGTCTCCTAAAATTATTTCAGATTTCTCTCTTCAGATAATACATCACGGTTACAGCTCACTGGGTAAGTAAGTGATTTTCACTGCTAAAGGTTTAAAACATGTCATAAAAACAACTTAAAATATTATGTATTATATTATCAAAAAAGCAATAACTCGTAATTATCTCAGGACTTTCAAATTTGTTATAGCAATATAAAAGTGCTCTTACCGAGGGACTGCTCCGTCTTCCCTTTGGATTCATCTGTACTTTGCTTTTAGTTAAACCAATCTCACCTGTTTTGAAACAGTTAAGAATTTCTAAAGCCTCACTCATATAACTTCAGCAGATTCTTCGACTCAAGTAGGGATAACAATTTATTTTGAATAATTTATTTTGAAAAGAGTCCTAAGACTTAAAATAGGATGGTTGTAAGGTAATTTATTTATGTAAAATTAGTGGCAGTTATGTTTGTTAGGGCAAATCAGCTGAAACAGAGATTGAGAATATCCATAAAGGAAAAGGTTGAGAAAAGAAAAATTTGACCTACAGAATAAGTAGCAGGAAGAAGGATGGAGAACAGGGAAAAGCAAACAAGAGATATACAGTAAGGTTTGGTTTTTTTTGAGAATTTATCTTAGGAGTTTACCTGTGAAATAATTATAAGAAAGATAATTTATGGAACATGTAAATGAATATAAAAAGTCAAGAAAATATGAATTATTTCCTTCTTCCGAGACAGTAAGAAATGGGAAAAGGGAATAAAGCAATATTAAGTTTAGAATTTTTGTAAATTTCCTCCATTCCTTAAGCATATCTATACTCTGCTCTGAAAACCTAACACATTTCAACTCTCTAGCTATAAATGCCTTAATACAGGTTGTTTTATAATAAAGTTTCAAAGGTATCCTTTACTATACTTCAGAGTGCTGTATTTTATAGGCAATCAAGTCATTATTGGTCAGATTGATATACAAAGGAGACCTCTCTCTTTGGTTACATATGATTGAGACTTGGTGTAAACTCTTTATATCTGAATTCTTATCCTCAGTAGAATTCCATTTTGGATGCATCTTTTTACGAATAATCACTGGATACCCGTTGTGTCAGACTTTTATGCTCAGTCCGGGCCTATGTAGAAGGGCAGCTATAGAAAGCCTATTGTGACTTGAGTCTTTGAGGAACAGGGGAACTTAAATCTTCCCCCTGCTTCATTTATTCACAGGGCTCCTAAACCTGATTCTAGCATGGTTGTTGCAGATATTAGTATCTTATAGATGCTCTGGGAGGGGTGTTTCTCTGCTCATGGTAGGTCTACTACAAGACCTATGTCTTAGGATGTACACGGTTCAGTGATAAGCAGGGTAACACAGTGTGCTGGAGCCACTTAGCATGGTTTCAATTTTAGAGATCTAGGAGGGAAGTTGCCCAAAACCTGAGGGTTCTTACTACAGGCTGTTCTTACAGAAAAAAAGGAGGCAGAGTAAACCCACCCACATACACCCTAGCCCAGGCCCTTTGCCTGTATTGTGAATAGGGGACATGGAATTGAAGAAAAGAAAATAATTTAAAAAAGAAAGAATAAAAAAGAAAAACACGAGGTGTTCAGGCTCAGTGGCCCCAGGTAGTCTGTATATTGTCTTTGGGAGGCTGGGACATTGAGTTGAGTGGTTGTAGGATAGAGGTAGAGGGATGCTGATTGTAGGAACCAGAGAGGTTTCCCTCTTGGTAGAAGCTTGGAAGATTTGGGGGATATGACAGATGTTTTGTTTTGGAAGTAAGACCTACAGTAGATAGAATTGACTACAACCCTTCAGCTAAGAAAGCTGAATGCTGGAGAGTTGGAGGGGATTGGAGTCATTAATTGACGTTTTGTAGGAATAGGTACTGTGTAGGCAGTAACACTAATAACTTCATTCTTTGGCCCCTTCTTTCTCCTGAAGGCTTGGGAGGGCTGTCCTGATAGTGCAATAAGAAAATAGTAGAGCCAAGAGTTCTACCTTTATGCAGGAAAGAAGGCTTTTGAGAAATTGTCACCATTTTCAAGGAAGTCAGGAATGGCAGAACAATAAAGAAATGTGCAAGACTAGTAGTGTGAGAAGATACCTGAAAGCAAAATGTCATTGGCAGACCGGTACTGGGGCCTATAGCTTCTCCTTCCTCGGGTGTTGCAGAGTGTGTCTAACTTTGGCTGCTTGCAGCTGTGGGTAGTTGGCAATGAAGAGGCAATAGAAGACCCCTGGGCAGCTACAGCAGCAGTAAGGAATCTTTACTTTTTGTACCAGAGACCTTGACCTTCAATTACTTGTGGGTTCTTAGCTTCAACCCAGATGGCTGAAGCTACTTTACATATGACCTTTGCATAAATGTGATACTGTTGTTCATATTTTAAGGTTTTTATAGCATTTGGTAACCAAAACACATAAATCTATTCCTATCTGCTAGACACTCAAACTTACTATTTTGGTATATGGGATGAAGGATAAAAGTTTACACAATCAAAAGAAATGCATATTTGATTTCAGATTAATTGAATGGAAGATAGAAAAATGAAAATGCATTAACTCTCACAGTAGCTTTAAACAGAATAAACTATGGACTTTTCAAAGGATTATGATTACCCTTAATCATGCCAAAATGAAGCTTGAAGCAATTATGGGTAATATAGATGCATTATTAATACCAGCTGAAATCCAGGTTTTGATTATGTAAGAAAATAGACTTTTTGGCAGATGGTGCACTTAAAAGTTCAAGTAAATCTAAGTTTTTAAATACAGAAGATATAGGGAGCATTTCTGCTTGATGAACCCAGATTTTTTCCTCCACAGGGAATATGTTGAAACTGGAATTATCTCAGTGATCTCTAAGTGTGATTCTGTACTTTAGAAAGTAACTGTGCCTTTATTTTGCTGAATTCTCAAGTTTATAATTTTTCCAATGCATTGTGTTTGTCAATTTTTGGAAATTCTTTCTTTATTTATTTATTTTTGACATGCGCAAATTCCATTAGTTTTTCTTCTATTTTCTTAAGCTTTCTTTTTTTATTTTCAGAGATTTATTTATTTATTTATTTAGTTGGGGAGGGACAAATGGAGAGGGAGAGTGGGTCCCAAGCAGACTCCCCACTGAACATGAGCCTGACATGAGGCTCAATTTCACCATCTTGAGATCATGACCTGAGCTGAAATCAAGAGTTGCATGCTTAACAGACTGAACCACGTAGGTGCCACTCCCCTTTCTTAACCTCTTTTTGATTCTCTTTCTACAGGAAGTCCCTGGATTGCTGTAGTGCAAATGGGTACCATGGTGAGTGGGAGATTCTTTCTTGCTACAGTAGTGTGATCCCTAGATGAATCAGGCATGGAAGCAGGACAAATGAATGGACTGAAGTTGATATACGTAATAGAACGGTTTCTTTTAGTTCAACAAGGGCAAGAAAGAATCTTTGTTCAGTCAGACCTGCAGACCAAGGTTAAGGATCTCAGCACTGTTATCTCACGTTTTGGCTTCAGTATTCTATAGCAGGGTGTCTGCCCTACTTTTTTCCCACTCCTGCTAATAAGAGGAGCAGCATTTTGATTCTTCAGGAAGTGGAAGTGGTAAAGAGACCAGAGCCTCTGCCTTGGGAAATCACATTATCTTTCATCAATTAGGCAATTGTATTTCATGGGAGAATGTGATTTGAATTTCATATGAGTATAAAACTAGTGGAAGAATTTGGTTGCAAATATCCAATGTAACTTCTTAGAGTAGGGGAATGAAATAGAAAATGACAGCAAGTATGAGAGAAATAGACAAAGAGATGATAGAGATCAGAATATTACCTGAAAATAACACACAGGTACATTCTAACCATCTGCAAATTCACGAGGTCTTTTTAACAGCTTCACAGCTAGATGCTATCTTTAGGAAAATGTAAGTGGAGATTACTGATTGGGATGAAGGGAATCCCCTAAAGTGACAACACACATTTTATTTTAGAACACTTTATTAGTTCAAATAAATCATTAGCAAGAAGAAAGAAGACATAGTTTCTTCTTTTAAGAAGTTTATCCCACCAAAGGAAAAAGAAAGGACAAATTCAAACAAGACAGAAAATAACTAACATTCATTAAACACTTATTTTCTGGGAACTTTCCTAAATATAGCATTAAAACACTAGGTTTGCTTATACAGTATACCGTAGTTTTTGCATATACCGTATTTGTGACAAAACTATGAACTAGGTATTATTATCATATATCTTATTGATAAAAGCTGAGAGTTAAAAAGTTGAATAGCTTGCCCAAAGTCACATCAATTAAAAGACAGACTTCAGATCCTGAACTCTTAGTCACTATGCTTTCCTATCTCATTGACACCTTCAGTGCCCTTTTGTTGCTCATTGGGGAATAAACCCATCTTTATATGTGCCTAATGGTTGAACAGGTGGAACATGAAGGCTTATCCACTTGGCTTGCTGATAAGAGTCAGATGGGCAGAAGAGGAGTGGTTGTATGGCCAAAAGATGTTTAAAGAGTCAAGAAAAAACTATGAATTGGTCCTACACAGAGGCAGTTGAATAATTTCCTGGACTGATTCCATGTCTTAATTTCCTCTTTTTAAAAAAGTAATTTTCTTAATTTGCTAGACCATCCTCTAATAAGGGGCTCACAGATGTTTATTCATTATATTAAAAATGCAAGTTTTAATGGTGCAGTCTTAAGAGACTCAAACAAGTAACAATTAGCTCTGTGGCTCTTGGCCAAGCAGTGCTAATGTCTAAATTCATCGAATATTTCATCTGGCCAGACTGTAGGATGGCATTTTCCTGCAGTAATTTTCCGTGCATCTTGACTTTCTGCAGTAAATGGCTCTACCAAGGAAATGAGCCACTATCTTAGTCTTCTTCCCTGTACCAGTTGGTTTTAATGACACTTTCAGTCTTCCCATAATTTCTTAAAGTTGCTTAAACAGAAACTGTTCATTTATTATTCATTTAGCCATTTAGTCCTTCTTTCTTCTTTCCTTTCCTCTTCCTTCCACTCATCCTTCTTCTCTACTCTTTCATGACATGCCACCTCCCTCCCTTTAACAGTGATTACTAGGTTCCCAAGAAATGCTAGTCTTTGTTCTGTGTACTGTTGGGGATAGATAGATATTATGATTGATTTTTTTCATCCATTTAATGAATATTTATTCAGTGCCTACTGTATGCCAGGCTCTATTTCATAAGCTAGGAACAGAGGTGGGTACACAATAAAGTTTCTTTTTCTCGGGGCGCCTGGGTGGCTCAGTGGGTTAAACCTCTGCCTTCGGCTCAGGTCATGATCTCAGCGTCCTGGGATCGAGTCCTGCATCGGGCTCTCTGCTCGGCAGGGAGCCTGCTTCCCTCTCTCTCTCTCTCTGCTTGCCTCTCCATCTACTTGTGATTTCTCTCTGTCAAATAAATAAATAAAATCTTAAAAAAAAATTAAAAAAAAAGTTTCTTTTTCTCAGTGAGTTGTATTCCTGGGTATGTACTGGGAGACAGATTAAAAAAATTATATATATATATATATATATATATATATATATATATATATATAATGTCAAGTAGTGATAAGAACTCTGAATAAAAATGAAGAGAGTAGAGAGAGATGTGATGGAGAATGTATTATTTTTACATAGGCTAGTCAGGGAAGGGCTCTCTGACAAGATTATATTTGATCACAAAAACATTCATCTGAGGGAAAGTAGCAAGGCCCTCAGGGAATTAATTTCTAACAGGGAGAAAAGGTGTAAAGGTAAGTAAGTATAACAGAAAGTAGTAATGGGAAGCGCTGTAATGGGGTGTCAATGAAGAGCTGCTAAACTGGGTAAGTTTGGAGGAAGAGGACATAACTGCCTGCTGGGGAGATGGTGCTATGGAGAGTAAGCTCTACTTTCTAGGGGGTAACTCAACACACCCTGATGCCTCCTGGTTAAGTCTTTTTCCTAGGCCTTCCCTTGAAGGAGGACCATTCTCCTTGGTTATGAGACAGTTGGGTTGCATACCAAACCAAGGTGTCTTCTGTTAAGATGCTGATATTCTAAGTATGAAACGAGTAATATAGTGTGTTCACTTTTTCTTTTAATTGTATACTTCCTGCAATCATATTTCCTTTTTATAAGAAGACTAATGTTCTAAGCTCAATGTTGGCCACCAAAGGAAAGAAGGCAAAGGGAGTACTCTTGTTTTTAGCTTTGTATTCAAGATTAGGATGCCCTCATTTTTACTTGTTTTGGTCAATGCAGCAAGGTCCTAGCTCTTCTACTATAATGTAAATACTGCACTGAAAAAGAAAGTGCCTAACACAGCATCAGCTAACATTTAACTATTAGCTAGACAGAGTGCAAACAAGGAAATATAAAAATGAAACATAGAAATTTATAGAATTTAATAGTTTAATTTTTAAAATGGGAGATTTGCAAGGACAGGATATAAGAAACTAAATGGGGAAGTTATGGGTGAAAAAGGTACAGGGTGGATGGAAAGATGAAGGAAAGAGAAAAAGGGATATTACTTAATTTCACTGAACAGATGTATCCAAATTATGAAATTGATCCAATTGAGACCTCTTCAGATATTAGTTATAGATATGTTTAGAAGACCAAGATATTTATACCTTGATTAGCTACTTGAAGCAAAGGAGACCATAGAGTGGGGCATGCGCTCTGCAGGAGCAAAGGCAAACTTGTGATAACTGAAGTAGTATGCCTTAAAAACAAGCAGGGATTTAGAAGGGGCTGAGGGTATTGGAAGAGACAAAAGAAGAAGAGGAAAGTGGAGAGAGAAGCAACAATATGGAAGGGTAGCTGGTGCTGAAGTCAGGGAAATAGCCAAGAGACCTTTATCAACACAAATATCTTTTTAGGTTTCTTTAACATGAGCTAAATATATATATATATCTATATACATATAGATATATATATATAATTATTATTATTAGTTTCAGGGGTAGAATTTAGTGATTCATCAATTGCATGTGACACCCAATGCTCATTACATCAAGGCCCTCCTTAATCATTTCCTAATTATCCCTTCTCCCTACCCACTTCCCCTCCCACAACCCTGTTTGTTTCCTAGATTTCAGCATCTCTTATGGTTCGCCTCCCTCTCAATTTTCATCTTATATTATTTTTCCTTTCCTTTCCTTCCCTTCCCTATGTTCATTTGTTTTGTTCTTAGATTTCACATATGAATGAAATCAGATGGTATTTGTCTTTCTCGGACTGACTTATTTCCCTTAGCACAATACCTTCTAGTGCCATCCAACACAAATACCTGTTATTGAATTGTTAAATCATTTCCATTGCTGCAATGTAGATTCCCACCCAAACCATCAGTAATATTTTCTATTCACTCAAAATAGAGGGTGCACTGGGTGGAAATTAAGGATAAGAACAACCTAAGGCAGAGAGAGGAGCGTTGAATAATGAGAGGACTCCTGATCTCAATATTTATTCATTCAGCAGAGGCAGCTGGTAGAGAATGTCACCCCCCACCCCCCTAAAAAGGGGAGAAATCCTGAGGATGCCACTGAATTTTTCTACAATCCATAACATGGAGATTTAAATCCATCTTTATCTAGATATTAAGAAATAGGTCAATGCCAGCTGATATCAGGATTACATATACTTTAAAAACTATTATAAATTTTCATTAGGATGTTAGTGAATCAGAACATCAGATGTGAAGATGAAAGCTGAAACTCCAGTGTTCAACATGAAGGGAAAGGGAATGTTTGAAGTTTAGCACTAAGTGACCCTTCCTTTTAATAGATGGGAATAAAACTGTCTTTGGTCAAGAATTATCTTATTTGTCTGTATCTCAGGAGGGTCTTTCACAGAAGTTGGCTTTTGTTACCAGGATACTGGGAGTTGGGGGGTCAGGTTCTATGCTATTATTTCTTTTCATAGTTCTGACTACACATTTGGAAACTTTGAATGTCTCACTCAATTTCTCTGTTTTTGAAGCTGTGGAAAACCCCAACTATCAATAGAGGGAAAACCTGCATAAGACTGAGCAGGAAGATGACTGAATCATTATAGTACTCTTTAATTTGAATACTGATTAGCCAAGAACACTGAGTATTCAAAAACCTTCCAGTCCTGTGGGGAGACTTCTGATTTCTGATTTCTGATAAGATGATTCACTCAGCCTGGGTTGCTTTCTCCTCCATACCAATGCTAAATCACTGCAGATATCAGAGGAAAGTCAGTGGGGCCGGCAGTCTACTGAAAAACAAATAAGCAAACAAATTCAGAACACTGAACAAAGAGCATGTCTAGGTTTCAAGCTATGGGAAATGTCAACCCTACTCCCCCAAAGTCCTAGACAAAGAAAGCTTTATGGGAGAGTGCTACCAAATTTTTAGTGAAAGAAAATTACTGTTTTATATAAGTTTTATAAATAAAGAAAGAGGAAAAACTTCCAAACTCATTTTTTTAGGCTAGTATGACCTTAAGCCAGATAAAGACAAGATTAGGGAAGATAATTAAAGGTCCACTTAATTATGACTTGCATGTGAAAATCCCAAATAATATATGTAACTAAGTCCATCAGTGTATTGCAAATATCTGATCAAGTAAGAATGGTTAACTTCAGAAATTCTATCAGTGTACTTCACTATATTAATTGACTAAACAAGATTTCTTTCATGTTTATCTTGATAAATGCAGCACAAGCTTCTGATAAATTTCCACATCTATTAATGATTATACAAAACTTCTGCATGCTCTGTTCCTGCCAGTTGAGTTATATGCTTCCCACGAGTCTGTTGTGTTTGTTCCCAAAGCTCTTAATACCAGTTGTACTTGCTATTGTAATGATGTAGTTTAGTTAAATATTATATAAACCAAAGAATTTTAAGTGTGAAAAGAGAATTGTTTCTCTGAAAATTCAATCGAAAGTTTTGGAAAGACTTGTTAAAGGCAAGTTGCTAATAAATATTGCTATCATACTGTTTTAATTCTATCATATTAAAAGTGCAGGCCTTGGTCCTACATCAAAAGATTGGTGAATGGATATGGATTTGTATGTTTCAAGTTAAAACAAACAATGAGTACATCACTTTGTATGGTTTCTTTTTATTGACTTTTATTTTGTTCATTTTCCAATTGGTTCCGAGTTACATAAAATAAGAGGGTTCCCAATGCAATATTTGGAAAAACAGTACTAATACTGAATTCCCAGTATCACTTCTCCCATTCTTTTCAGCCTGTCATTTGATTATGAAGAGGGCTTGTAAGTGAATTAATATGCTTTCATCCTACCTAGCCAGCTATGTCACAGCATGAGTAGAAAAGGTGTGTTTGACTGTCTATGTTAGGATTCTCTTTCTCCAAAATAATTAAATCTACAAGAGACCAGAGATTTAGGGATTCTAAATTCTCCTGCTCCTTCCTTCCTTCCTTCCTTTTTGCCATTTCTGAAACTCATCCTCTGTCAACCAGGTATCCCCAAGTATGAATAAATACGATATATGAAACCTCTCTCTGTTCTCCTCTGCTGTAGATCTCAGCCACTAGAAATACTTTTTGTTGTTGTGAGAATGCACTGGCATACAATTCCAGTATGTCTTTTTTAGAGTTGTACAAATTGAATAGCATTCTAGAGCCAGATTTCCAGAGAAATAACAACACAATAATGTTGCAACTTTTATTTATTTTTTATTTTTTTAACATCTTAATTTATTTTTTTTCAGTGTTCCAGGATTCATTGTTAATGTTGCAACTTTTAAAAGTTGGTTAAGATACAAAAAAAAAAAATTGGAGGAAATTGGAGGAGTCAAGATGGCGGAGAAGTAGCAAGCTGAGACTGCTTCAGCTAGCCGGAGATCAGCTAGGTAGCTTATCTAAAGATTGCAAACACCTGAAAATCCATCGGCAGATCGAAGAGAAGAACAGCAATTCTGGAAACAGAAAAACAACCACTTTCTGAAAGGTAGGACCGGCGGAGAAGTGAATCCAAAGCGACGGGAAGATAGACCCCGGGGGGAGGGGCCGGCTCCCGGCAAGCAGCGGAGCAACCGCACACAAAATCAGGACTTTTAAAAGTCTGTTCCACTGACGGACATCGCTCCAGAGGCTAAACCGGGGCGAAGCCCACGCGGGGTCAGCGTGGCCTCAGGTCCCGCAGGGTCACAGAAGGATCGGGGGTGTCTGAGTGTCGCAGAGCTTGCGGGTATTGGAACGGGAAAGCCGGCTGCAGAGACAGAGCCGACAGTAAGCTCGCAGCTCGGGGTGACCTTGAACCGGTCGCAGGCTCGGTGAGCTCGGAACCGGCCGGAGGTCAGGCAGACGGGAGTGACTGGGCGCTGTTCTCTGAGGGCGCCCTGAGGAGTGCGGCCCTGGGCTCTCGGCTCCTCCGGGCCGGAGACCAGGAGGCCGCCATTTGTATTCCCGTCCTCCGGAACTCTACGGAAAGCGCTCAGAGAACAAAAGCTCCTGAAAACAAACCCGAGCGGATTACTCACCCCGGCCCCGGGTAAGGGCGGTGTAATTCCGCCTGGGGCAAAGACACTTGAGAATCACTACAACAGGCCCCTCCCCCAGAAGATCAACAAGAAATCCAGCCGAGACCAAGTTCACCTACCAAGGAGTGCGGTTTCAATACCAAGGAGAGCAGCAGAATTCCAGAGGAGGAGAAAGCCAAGCACGGAACTCATGGCTTTTTTCCTGTGACTTTTTTTAGTCTTGCAGTTAATTTAATTTTTTCTTTTTCATTTTTTTTTTTTTTTTCTTCTCGCCTTCGGGTAAATTTTTTTTTTTTTAACTGTTACCTTTTTCTTTTTTAACAATTTTTTACTAGTTTATCTAATATATATATTTTTTCTTTTTTACATTTTTCTCAGGTGTTTTCTTTTTTAAAAAATTTTTTTCTTTTCTTTTTTTTTTTTTTTTCTTTTCTTTGTTCTTTTTTTTTCTTTCTTCCTTTTTGAACCTTTTTTTATCCCCTTTCTCCCCACTCACGATTTTGGATCTCTTCTAATTTGGTTAAAGCATATTTTCCTGGGGTTGTTGCCACCCTTTTAGTATTTTACTTGCCCCTTCATTTACTCTTATCTGGCCAAAATGACAAGACGTAAAAATTCAACACAAAAAAAAGAACAAGAGGCAGTACCGAAGGCTAGGGACCTAATCAATACAGACATCGGTATATGTCAGATCTAGAGTTCAGAATGACAATTCTCAAGGTTCTAGCCGGGCTCGAAAAAGGCATGGAAGATATTAGAGAAACCCTCTCGAGAGATATAAAAGCCCTTTCTGGAGAAATAAAAGAACTAAAATCTAACCAAGTTGAAATCAAAAAAGCTATTAATGAGGTGCAATCAAAAATGGAGGCTCTAACTGCTAGGATAAATGAGGCAGAAGAAGGAATTAGTGATATAGAAGACCAAATGACAGAGAATAAAGAAGCTGAGCAAAAGAGGGACAAACAGCTACTGGACCACGAGGGGAGAATTCGAGAGATAAGTGACACCATAAGACGAAACAACATTAGAATAATTGGGATTCCAGAAGAAGAAGAAAGAGAGAGGGGAGCAGAAGGTATACTGGAGAGAATTATTGGGGAGAATTTCCCCAATATGGCAAAGGGAATGAGCATCAAAATTCAGGAGGTTCAGAGAACGCCCCTCAAAATCAATAAGAATAGGCCCACACCCCGTCACCTAATAGTAAAATTTACAAGTCTCAGTGACAAAGAGAAAATCCTGAAAGCAGCCCGGGAAAAGAAGTCTGTAACATACAATGGTAAAAATATTAGATTGGCAGCTGACTTATCCACAGAGACCTGGCAGGCCAGAAAGAACTGGCATGATATTTTTAGAGCACTAAACGAGAAAAACATGCAGCCCAGAATACTATATCCAGCTAGGCTATCATTGAAAATAGAAGGAGAGATTAAAAGCTTCCAGGACAAACAACAACTGAAAGAATTTGCAAATACCAAACCAGCTCTACAGGAAATATTGAAAGGGGTCCTCTAAGCAAAGAGAGAGCCTACAAGTGGTAGATCAGAAAGGAACAGAGACCATATACAGTAACAGTCACCTTACAGGCAATACAATGGCACTAAATTCATATCTCTCAATAGTTACCCTGAATGTGAATGGGCTAAATGCCCCAATAAAAAGACACAGGGTATCAGAATGGATAAAAAAACAAAACCCATCTAGATGTTGCCTCCAAGAAACTCATTTTAAGCCCGAAGACACCTCCAGATTTAAAGTGAGGGGGTGGAAAAGAATTTACCATGCTAATGGACATCAGAAGAAAGCAGGAGTGGCAATCCTTATATCAGATCAATTAGATTTTAAGCCAAAGACTATAATAAGAGATGAGGAAGGACACTATATCATACTCAAAGGGTCTGTCCAACAAGAAGATTTAACAATTTTAAATATCTATGCCCCCAACGTGGGAGCAGCCAACTATATAAACCAATTAATAACAAAATCAAAGAAACACATCAACAACAATACAATAATAGTAGGGGACTTTAACACTCCCCTCACTGAAATGGACAGGTCATCCAAGCAAAAGATCAGCAAGGAAATAAAGGCCTTAAACGACACACTGGACCAGATGGACATCACAGATATATTCAGAATATTTCATCCCAAAGCAACAGAATACACATTCTTCTCTAGTGCACATGGAACATTCTCCAGAATAGATCACATCCTCGGTCCTAAATCAGGACTCAACCGGTATCAAAAGATTGGGATCATTCCCTGCATATTTTCAGACCACAATGCTCTAAAGCTAGAACTCAACCACAAGAGGAAGTTTGGAAAGAACCCAAATACATGGAGACTAAACAGTATCCTTCTAAAGAATGAATGGGTCAACCGGGAAATTAAAGAAGAATTGAAAAAAATCATGGAAACAAATGATAATGAAAATACAACGGTTCAAAATCTGTGGGACACAACAAAGGCAGTCCTGAGAGGAAAATATATAGCGGTACAAGCCTTTCTCAAGAAACAAGAAAGGTCTCAGGTACACAACCTAACCCTACACCTAAAGGAGCTGGAGAAAGAACAAGAAAGAAACCCTAAGCCCAGCAGGAGAAGAGAAATCATAAAGATCAGAGCAGAAATCAATGAAATAGAAACCAAAAAAACAATAGAACAAATCAACAAAACTAGGAGCTGGTTCTTTGAAAGAATTAATAAAATTGATAAACCCCTGGCCCGACTTATCAAAAAGAAAAGAGAAAGGACCCAAATAAATAAAATCATGAATGAAAGAGGAGAGATCACAACTAACACCAAAGAAATACAAACTATTATAAGAACATACTATGAGCAACTCTACGCCAATAAATTTGACAATCTGGAAGAAATGGATGCATTCCTAGAAACATATAAACTACCACAACTGAACCAGGAATAAATAGAAAGCCTGAACAGACCCATAACCAGTAAGGAGATTGAAACAGTCATTAAAAATCTCCAAATAAACAAAAGCCCAGGGCCAGATGGCTTCCCGGGGGAATTCTACCAAACATTTAAAGAAGAACTAATTCCTATTCTCCTGAAACTGTTCCAAAAAATAGAAATGGAAGGAAAACTTCCAAACTCATTTTATGAGGCCAGCATCACCTTGATCCCAAAACCAGACAAGGATCCCACCAAAAAAGAGAGCTATAGACCGATATCCTTGATGAACACAGATGCGAAAATACTCAACAAAATACTAGCCAATAGGATTCAACAGTACATTAAAAAGATTATTCACCACGAACAAGTGGGATTTATTCCAGGGCTGCAAGGTTGGTTCAACATCCACAAATCAGTCAATGTGATAGAACACATCAATAAAAGAAAGAACAAGAACCATATGATACTCTCAATAGATGCTGAAAAAGCATTTGACAAAGTACAGCATCCCTTCCTGATCAAAACTCTTCAAAGTGTAGGGATAGAGGGCACATACCTCAATATCATCAAAGCCATCTATGAAAAACCCACCGCAAATATCATTGTCAATGGAGAAAAACTGAAAGCTTTTTAGCTAAGGTCAGGAACACGGCAGGGATGTCCATTATCACCACTGCTATTCAACATAGTACTAGAGGTCCTAGCCTCAGCAATCAGACAACAAAAGGAAATTAAAGGCATCCAAATCGGCAAAGAAGAAGTCAAATTATCACTCTTCGCAGATGATATGATACTATATGTGGAAAACCCAAAAGACTCCACTCCAAAACTGCTAGAACTTATACAGAAATTCAGTAAAGTGTCAGGATATAAAATCAATGCACAGAAATCAGTTGCATTTCTCTACACCAACAGCAAGACAGAAGAAAGAGATATTAAGGAGTCAATCCCATTTACAATTGCATCCAAAACCATAAGATACCTAGGAATAAACCTAACCAAAGAGACACAGAATCTATACTCAGAAAACTATAAAGTCCTCATGAAAGAAATTGAGGAAGACACAAAGAAATGGAAAAATGTTCCATGCTCCTGGATTGGAAGAATAAATATTGTGAAAATGTCTATGCTACCTAAAGCAATCTACACATTTAATGCAATTCCTATCAAAGTACCATCCATCTTTTTCAAAGAAATGGAAAAAATAATGCTAAAATTTATATGGAACCAGAAAAGACCTCGAATAGCCAAAGGGATATTGAAAAAGAAAGCCAACGTTGGTGGCATCACAATTCCGGACTTCAAGCTCTATTACAAAGCTGTCATCATCAAGACAGCATGGTACTGGCACAAAAACAGACACATAGATCAATGGAACAGAATAGAGAGCCCAGAAATAGACCCTCAAATCTATGGTCAACTCATCTTCGACAAAGCAGGAAAGAATGTCCAATGGAAAAAAGACAGCCTCTTCAATAAATGGTGCTGGGAAAATTGGACAGCCACATGTAGAAAAATGAAATTGGATCATTTCCTTACACCACACATGAAAATAGACTCAAAATGGATGAAGGACCTCAATGTGCGAAAGGAATCCATCAAAATCCTTGAGGAGAACACAGGCAGCAACCTCTTCGACCTCTGCTGCAGCAACATCTTCCTAGGAACAACGCAAAAGGCAAGGGAAGCAAAGGAAAAAATGAACTATTGGGATTTCATCAAGATCAAAAGCTTTTGCACAGCAAAGGAAACAGTTAACAAAATCAAAAGACAACTGACAGAATGGGAGAAGATATTTGCAAACGACATATCAGATAAAGGACTAGTGTCCAGAATCTATAAAGAACTTAGCAAACTCAACACCCAAAGAACAAATAATCCAATCAAGAAATGGGCAGAGGACATGAACAGACATTTCTGTAAAGAAGACATCCAGATGGCCAACAGACACATGAAAAAGTGCTCCATATCACTCGGCATCAGGGAAATACAAATCAAAACCACAATGAGATATCACCTCACACCAGTCAGAATGGCTAAAATCAACAAGTCAGGAAATGACAGATGCTGGCGAGGATGTGGAGAAAGGATTCAACAGTACATTGTTGGTGGGAATGCAAGCTGGTGCAGCCACTCTGGAAAACAGCATGGAGGTTCCTCAGAATGTTGAAAATAGAACTGCCCTTTGACCCAGCAATTGCACTATTGGGTATTTACCCTAAAGATACAAATGTAGTGGTCCAAAGGGGCACATGCACCCGAATGTTTATAGCAGCAATGTCCACAATAGCCAAACTATGGAAAGAACCTAGATGTCCATCAACAGATGAATGGATCAAGAAGATGTGGTATATATACACAATGGAATACTATGCAGCCATCAAAAGAAATGAAATCTTGCCATTTGCGACAACATGGATGGAACTAGAGCGAATCATGCTTAGCGAAATAAGTCAAGCAGAGAAAGACAACTATCATATGATCTCCGTGATATGAGGAAGTGGTGATGCAACATGGAGGCTTAAGTGGGTAGGAGAAGAATAAATGAAACAAGATGGGATTGGGAGGGAGACAAACCATAAGTGACTCTTAATCTCACAAAACAAACTGAGGGTTGCTGGGGGGAGGGGGTTTGGGAGAAGAGGGTGGGATTATGGACATTGGGGAGGGTATGTGCTTTGGTGAGTGCTGTGAAGTGTGTAAACCTGGTGATTCACAGACCTGTACCCCTGGGGATAAAAATATATGTTTATAAAAAATAAAAATTAAAAAAAAAAAAAGATACAAAAAAATTTTGGAGGAAAAGATCACAGAAAGGTGTTAAATATGATTCATATATGGGTAGGTACATAAATTGAACTCCTAATGCTCATCGCTTTCTGGGTTTATGTGGAAACTATTTCTCTTTTACCAGTATAAAGAAAATCAGAGGGGCACCTGGGTGGCTCAGTGGGTTAAGCCGCTGCCTTCGGCTCAGGTCATGATCCCAGAGTTCTGGGATCGAGTCCCACATCGGGCTCTCTGCTCAGCAGGGAGCCTGCTTCCTCCTCTCTCTCTCTGCCTGCCTCTCTGCCTACATGTAATCTCTCTCTGTCAAATAAATAAATAAAATCTTAAAAAAAAAAAAAAAAAAAGAAAATCAGAAATCGGGCATGAAATGGGAAATGCTTAAAGTGCAGAGTTACTTGTAGGGATTTTCGGGTTTTCTTTTATGAGAAAATATGTATATTTTCTCAATATACCAATTACCAAGAATGTATATTTTATACACTTTATTTTCATTCAGGGTTATTGAGGTATAGTATGCATACAACAAATGTCACTGTGTTTAAATGTACAGTTTAATGAGTCTTACTAAGTTTATGTTGTTATATGAAAACCACCACTATTAAGTTATAGTATATTTCCACTATATTAAAGTTTCTTTTGCCCCCTTTTCAGTCTTTCCTTCTTCCCAGTCCCTGTAACCACTGATCTGATTTCTGTCTCTATAGTTTTGCCTATTCTAGAATGTCATGTAAGTGAAATAATTAAAAAAAATTTTTTTTTCTGGCTGGGCTTTATTTTTTAGCATAGTTCTTTGGATATTTATCCAGGTTGTTGCATATAATAGTACAGACATTCTTTTTATTGCTGAGTGATATACCATTGTGTGATGTACTTCAACTTGTTTATCCATTTACTTGTGTGTTTTAAAAAATAAGTTTTTATTTTAATTCCAGCTAGTTAACATACAGTGTTATATTAGTTTCAAGTGTTGATATAGTAATTCAACAGTTCCGTACATCATCCTGTGTTCATCAGACGTGCATTCCTTAATTTCCATCAGCCATTTAACCATCCCCATGCCCCTCCCCTCTGGTAACCATCATATTGTTCTTTATAATTAAAAGTCCATTTCTTGTTTGACTCTCATCTTTTTCTTTTGCTTGTTTGTTTTTTAAATTCCACCTATGAGTGAAATCATATGGTATTTATCTTTCTCTGTCTGACTTATTTTGTGTAGCAATATACTCAATAGCTCTATCCACGTCATTGCAAAGGCAGGATTTCATGGGCTAGTTCCATTTTGTAAATAATGCCACAGTAAACATAGGTGTGCATGTAATCCTTTGAATTAACGTTTTTGTATTCTTTAGGTAAATACCTAGTAGTGTGATTGTTGGATCACATGGTAGTTCTATTTCTACCTTTTGGAGGATTCTCCATACTGTTTTTCACAGTGGCTATGCCAGTTTGCAATCCCACAAACAGTGCAAGTGGGTTCCCTGCTTGCCGCATCCTCACTGACACCTGTTGTTTCTTGTTTTTTGATTTTAGCCATTCTGACAGGTGCAAGGTGGTATGACTCATTGTAGTTTTGATTTGCATTTCCCTGATGATGAGTGATGTTGAACATCTTTTCAGGTGCCTGTTGGCCATCTGTATGTCTTCTTTCGAGGAACTCTTCAGATCTTCTACCCATTTTTAAATTGGATCATTTGTTTTTTGGGTGTTGAATTTTTTAAGTTCTTTATATATTTTGGATACCAACCCTTTATTGGTTATGTCATTTACAAGATCTTCTCCCATTCCATAGGTTGCCTCCCATTCCATAGTTTCCTTTGCTCTGAAGAAGATTTTATTTTGATGTAATCCCAATAGGTTTTTTTTTTTTTTTTAATTTTTTGTTTCCCTAGCCTCAGGAGACATATCTAGAAACAAGTTGCTACAGCTGATATCAAAGAAGTTACTGCCTATATTCTCTTCTAGGATTTTCATGATTTCAGGTCTCCCATTTAGGTCTTTAATGTGTTTTGAATGTATTTTTGTGTATAGTGTAAGAAAGCAGTCCAATTTGATTCTTATGCATGTTGCTGTCCATTTTTCCTGACACCATTTGTTGAAGAGACTATTTTTTTTTTTTTTCTCATTGGATAGTCTTTCCTGCCTCATCGAAGATTAACTGACATAAAATTGTGGGTTTATTTTTGGATTTTCTGTATGTTCTGTTGACCTGTCTATTTTTTGAAAGATTTTATTTATTTGAGAGGGAGCGAGCTAGAGAGAACACTAGAGAGGGGAGTGGCAAAGGGGGAAGGAAAGGCAGAGTCCCTACTGAGCAGGAAACGCAATGTAGGGCTCAATCCCAGGACCCCAGGATCATGACCTGAGCTGAAGGCAGATGCTTAACCCAGTGAGCCACCTAGGTACCCCTCTATTTGTCTATTTTGGTGGCTGCACCATACTGTTTTGAGGACTGCAGATTTGTAATATAACTTGAAGTTCAGAATTGCGAAGCCTCCAGCTTTGCTTTTATTTTTCAAGGTTATTTGGGCTATTTGGGGTCTTTGTGGTTCCATACAAATTTTAGAATTATTTTTTCTCATTCTGAGAAAATGAAAAATGTTGTTGGTATTTTGATAATAATTGCATTAAAAGGGTAGATTACTTTGGATAGTATAGACATTTTAACAATATTTTTTTCTTCCAATCCATGAACATGGAATATCTTCCAATTTCTTTGTGTTGTCTTGAATTTCTTTCATTAGGTTTTTCATAGTTTTCAGATTACAGGTCTTTCCCTTCTTTGGTTAGGTTTATTTCCATATATCTCATTATTTTGGGTGCAGTTGTAAATGGGATTGTTTTCTAAATTTCTCTTTCTGGTGCTTCATTATTGTTGTAGAGAATTGGAACAGATTTTTGTGCATGGAATTTGTATCCTGTGACCTTACAAAATTCATTGATCAGTTCTAGTAGTTTTTTGGTAGAGTCTTTAGGGTTTTCTATATAGAGTATCATGTCATCTGCAAATAGTGAAACTTTCACTTTTTCCTTACCAATTTGTATGTTTTTATTCCTTTTCCTTGTCTGATTGGTATGGCTAGGATTTCCAGGACTATGCTGAATAAAAATGATGAGAGTGTACATTCTTGTCTTGTTCCTAATCTTAGGAGAAAAGCTCTCAGTACTTACCCATTGAGGATGATATTTGCTGTGGTTTTTCCATATAAGGGCTTTATTATGTTGAGGTATGTTCCCTCTAAACTGACTTTGTTGAGGGATTTTATTGAACTGAATGTTGTACTTTTAAAAATTTATTGTTGAATTCAGTTTGCTAGTATTTTACCCAGAATTTTTACATCTATGTTCATCAGGGATGTTAGCCTATAGATCTCTTTTTTGGTGGTGTCTTTATCTGGTTTTGGTATCAGGGTATTGCTGGTCTCATCAAATGAATTTGGAAGTTTTCCTTTGTTTTATATTTTTTTTGGAATAGTTTAAGAAGAATAGGTATTAACTTGTATTTAAATGTTTGATAGAATTCACCTGTGAAGCCATCTGATCTTGGACTTTTGCTTATTAGGAATTTTTTGCTTACTGACTCAACTTCTTTGCTGGTTATCAGTCTGTTCAAATTTTCTATTTCCTCCATTTTAATTTTGGGAGTCTGTATTTCAAGGAATTTATCCATTCCTTGTAAATTATAGAATCAGTTGGCATATAGTTTTTCATAATATTCTTTTATAATTGTATTTATATGGTATTGTTAGTTCTTTCTCCTCTCTCACTTGTGATTTTATTTATTTGAGTCTTTTTTCCTTTTTTCTTGATAAGTCCAGCTAGACGTTTATTAATTTTATTGATTTTTCCAAATAACCATCTCCCAGTTTCATTGATCTGTCCTATTTTTTTTTAGTTTTATATGATTTATTTCTGTTATAATCTTTATTATTTCTTCCCTTCTGCTGGTATTAGGTTTTAACTGTTATTCTTTTTCTAGCTCCTTTAGACATGAGGTTAAGTTGTTTATTTGAGATTTTTCTTACTTCTTGATGTTGGCTTGTATTGCTATAAGCTTTCCTCTTAGAACTGCTTTTTGCTGCATCCCAGAAGTTTTGGACTATTGTGTTTTCATTGTTTATTTACTTGATGAAAATCTGAATTCAATTTTCAGGTTTTTTAAAAAAGATTTTATTTATTTATTTGACACAGAGAGAGAGAGAGAGAGAGAGAGAAAGAGAAAGAGAGAGAGAGAGGTGTCACAAGGAGACAGAGAGGCAGGTAGAGAGAGAGAGAGGGAAGCAGGCTCCCCACTGTGCTGAGAGTCTGATCCGGGGCTTGATCCCAGGACTCTGAGACAATGACCTGAGCTGAAGGCAGATGCTTAAGCCACTGAGCCACCAAGGTGCCCCCCAGTTTTTGAGTCTTGTGAAATAAAACTGCTATGAATATTCACATGTTCAGCCTTTAGAAATTTGTTTTCAATTTTCTTGACTTAATACCTAGGAATAGAATTAATGAACAATGTGATAAATATATATAACTTTATCTATCAAACTACCAAAATATTTTCCAATGTAACTGTATTATGCTGTATTCCTATCAACAATGTATGAGAATTTTTAATTTTAGCAAAATTGGTAGATATGTTCATGAGTGATATTTGAAGTTATTCTTTCTTATGATTTCTTTGGTTTTGGATGAAGTTAATGCTGGCCTCATCAAATGACTTGAGGAGGAGTTCCTCCTGATATTTTCTTCAAGAGTTTGCTTTTTTAACTGTACAATACACTTCACCAGTGAAACCATCTGAGCTTTGCTTTTTATTTTTTTTTCAGAAAAGTTTTAAACTATTGGCTAAATTTTACTAAGGACTGTAGGGATATACAAATCATGTATTTCTTCTTGAGTGAGCTTTGGTAGTTTATCTCAAAAATTTTTTTCCTAATCATCTAAGTTGTTGGATTTTTGGAATAAATTTTTTCATTTATATTTCTTTATTATCCTTAATGTCCATAGAATCTATAGTAATATCCCTTCTTTCATTCCTGATATTTATAACTTGTGTTTTTCTTCTTGCTTTCTCAATTGGTTTAGTTTTTTTAATTTATCGATCATTTCAAAGAAAGAGCTTTTGGTTCACCAATTTTTCTCAAGTATGAGAGCTAAAATAAGAAGCATGGGGATGTCTTGTTCAACTTTAGCTACGAACTAGCCCATGATATGACTCAAAGTTTTTATGGTTCTGTGTATGTCCATAAATGACCCCCAAAGTGTCCTGAGTATTGATTTGGGTAAGGCAAATAAATTTAGTGAGAAAATGAATTTGAAAATGTGGATTCTGTGAATAATGAGGATTAGTTGTAATTGAGTCTACTATTAATAGAAAGGGATGTTGGCAAGGCATGTTTTGGGGAAGGAAAGTGGGATACCGTGCATTCTAGCATCTGTAATAAAATAAACAGAGCATTATTCATTTTTTTCTCAGGGCTGAATTGGAGAAGAAAGAAAGAGCCTTTGGTATTCCTCAATAGAACCCAGGCTATAGATCTTTGAATTAGGTGGAATTTTTTGCCTTAGCCTCATATGCATAAAACTCTTCACATTTAGATTTTTAGAGTTATTTTCAAATAAATTTATTCATTTAGTTATAAAAATACTTGGATGGGATTAAAATAAAATGTTCGTTCATCCACAGTTTAAAACGAATTTGAAACTTGTTCTAGAATTTTTTCATTTTTAAAATAAACCTCAAAAATATAAATAGTCAGACCTTGCTTGACTTATCTGAAAGACCCTCCTTTTCTCTTTGGATGCAGAAGAAGAAGAGGGAAAGTTATGAACAAAAAGGACAGGTAGTGAATGTAACTCAGCCTAAGATGACCTTAAACTCCCACAGAAATGTACATCACCGCTATCTGAAATCAGAGGTCGGCTGGGGGGCTCTGAGGGTGGACACCTGAGAGAGCTGCCATAGTAGTAGTACCCCGGGCTTAGAGAGTTTAAGCAACGTGGCCAAGATCACAGTAAATAAGTGTTAGAGCAATACTGTGTAGAAATCTTTGTATTTTAATGAGAAGTCAAAAACCTTGGATCCAGTCATAATTTGCCACTACTTAGCTACATGACCCTGCATAAATCTTTTAAGCTCTGCAGGCTTGTGTCTTTATTCTGCAAGATGTGAATCTGGAATACTCAAGGTCCTTCACTTGATATAAATTAATTTAATGTTAAAAGTAGTAGATTTAAGGGCAACTGGGTGGCTGTCAGTTAAGTGTTTGCCTTTGGCTCAGGTCATGATCTCAGGGTCCTGGAATGGAGCTCCTCATTAGGCTCCCTGCTCAGTGGGAGTCTGCTTCTCCCTCTCCCCCTGCCTCTCTCCCCCCGCCCACTCATGTGCTCTCTCTGTCTCAAATAAATAAATAAAATCTAAAAAAAGTCGTAGAGTCTAGAAAACAGAGTAAGCAGGAAGATGCTTTTTTCTTTTTGAATACAAAGAATATTTTTTTCTAGTGAAGTCCAAATGATTTTCTATTTTTAATAAAGTAGATCTTATCAAGTATTTATAGAAACTGCAGATTGCTCAGAGATGCAATCCAATATCTCATTTTATACTGGCAAGAGACAAATGATGCCTCAAACTTTAACAAATGCTTAAGCTGACTCAATGAATAAAGGAATATCTGGAAGAGGCTCACATTTAAAGGAATCCATCCATATATTTCTTGAATGATATGATTTTTGGGGCTACTTGAGAAAATTAATTTTTTCTAAAATCTTTATAGCTGACGCCTGAACCATGTACCTACCTATTTTTATTTTTATTTTTTAAAGGTATGTTCCACGCCCAGCATGGAGCCCAGTGTGGGGCTTGAATTTGCTACCTCGAGATCAAGACCTGAGCTGAGATCAAGAGTCAGGTGCTTAAACAGCTGAGTCAGCCAGGCACCCCGTCCATGCATCCTTCTTAATGTAATTTCTTTCAGTCATCAATTTTATGTCTTGGCTCCTTAATAACTATACCAGGAAGAAAAAAGGAGCAACTAGAGATTATAGTTAGTAATTCTTAGCAAGGACTCATTAATCATGGAATTCCATATTTTTTCCACATCTGTTTATTTTGAAAAATTTTAAGCACCAGAAAAGGTGAAAGAATACTTCCATGAATACCCATATACCCTCTACTTATATGCAACAATTGTTAACATTTTTGTCATGTTTTCCTTATTCCTTTCTTTTTTTTTTTTTTAAAGATTTTAATTTATTTGACAGAGAGAGAGAGAGAGATCACAAGTAGGCAGAGCAGCAGGCAGAGAGAGAGGGGGAAGCAGGCTCCCTGCTGAGCAGAGAGCCAGATGCAGAGCTTGATCCCAGGACCCTGGGATCATGACCTGAGCCGAAGGCAGAGGCTTAACCCACTGAGCCACCCAGGTGCCCCTCCTTATTCCTTTCTATACTGAATTTGTAGTGGAGCCATTTGAAAGTAAGATACAGACATCATAATTCACCCCTATATACATCAGCATGCATCACTTTAAGAATAAGAACATTCTTCTACATATGTATAATACTGTTATCTAAATTAACAATAGTTCTATATCATTTAATTTTGAACCCATATCCATATTCTATTATATTAAAAAATGAATATCTAATATCCATTCCAGTATTTAACACCCAGTCCAATTTTCTAACTCTCCCAGGAATATCATTTATATTTTTATTTTTTTGAATCATGATGTAATTGAGATTCATGCATTGCATTTGGTTATTATGGATATTTAGTATTTCTTAATCTAGGATATTTACTTTTTTGTTATTGTCATTAACTTTTAAAGAGTTCAGGCCAGTTGTCATGTAAAATCCCCAAATTCAGGATTTTTCTGATTTCTCCCTTATAATGATACTGAACTTGTGCTGTTATTTCCTATATTGTCTATAAATTGTAAGTGAAGTCTATAGGCTTGATTCAATTCAGGTTAAACATTTTTGCAAGAATATTTCCATATATTATATATTTTGTATTGCATTATATGATGAGACACTGAAGGTTGGGTTGTCTTGCCGTTAGAAACTCAAGGTTGGCCATTTAGTGAAGGTGGTAATTACTAAGTTGCTGTATTATAAATGTGTATATTCTTAATTCACTGGTTTTAGTGTTCATGGAGGATCCTGAATCAATTTTTACAATAGGGGTAGAAATGTGGTAAGATTCTTATTTTCATGATTACTTATACATTTATTTCATATTTTTTACATTTATTTCATATAAAATCTTCCTTTTTAGAGAGACATGATGGCAGGGAACTAGGAGGAGGCGCCATTTCAACCTGTACCCTAAAGTGAGCTGATTACCTACCAAGGAACTCTGACCACCCATGAAATCAGCCTGAGGTTAGAATTATCCACGTCTGGATCTCTATGGGGGCAGAAGACACCAGTGGGCAGGTAAAGCGGAGTGGGAACATCGGACTGATATCGGAAGATAAACAAAAGGGGGAGGAAGCCACCAGAGGTGACCCACTGGAAAGTAATACACCAATATGAGAGTGCCCTGCGACTGGGGAGCAGCATTAACTGGGAGTCTGGTTGAAAGCCCTCAAAAAGAGCAAAGGATCATGGGGGGAAATTGTGGGAATTGGGGTGGTTGGGGACAGGGGCTTAAGTCCCCAGACCCAGGACAGCCACCCTGGTGCTAAGCCAGAGAGAGTGTGGCGAAGAAACCAGGTTTTGGTCCCTGAGCTGCGAGCGCGCCTGAGAGCACCTGGGTGGTGGCTCCCTTGAGGGGCTGGGAGCCTCACCAGCTGGCAGAAGCACAGCCCTTGGCACTATCCACACACGCATAGGCCATGCGACCAGAGTCTGAGTCACGCCCCACACCCTCCCCTGAGAGAGGTGCATTCAGGCACCAGCCCAGCACTCCTAGACCTGGAGAGTCTGAGCACTCCCAGCCTAGGCCATCAGGAAAATCTCAGTGTGCAATCGCTGCTTGGAACCTCTCTGGAGGTCTGGAGCTGCCCAAACAGCCACCACTGTCGTGGTTTTGGGTACAAGCAGGAATTCCCTCATCCCCAGGGACTGTGAATGAGAACATGCTCTGCCATTGACCAAGGGGGGATTTATGTGTTCTGCAGCACCCAGAGGGGAACAGACTGAGGCTTCTCTCTGAGAGGGAGGTCGGGGTGCAGTTTGGTTTCCTCTAAACCTCCAAAAACCATCCAAAGCCGATAAGGCAGAGAAAACAAATGAACAAACAAACAAACAAACAAACAAAAAACTCACAAAAAACCTCCTGAGAACAAAAGCCTGAAAAACTGGTTTCCTCAGAGCCCACCCCCTTGATGGGGCGGGAGGACTTAACTCAGGGAACATCATTAACTGAAAACCCACATGGCAGGCCCCTCCCCCAGAAAACCAACCAGAAAAAAAAAAGAGAGAGAGAGAGAGAGAGAGAGAGAGATAAGAGAACAACCACCACTACTTCATAGATACAACATTTGTTTTTAATTTGTTCCCACTATTCTGCTTCATTTTTTTATAGATAATTTTTAACCTATTTACCATCATAGTGAGATGTCCAGTACATCAAATTCCATAATAATCTTTTAACCCTGAACTTTTTGACATATATACCTGTGTTTTTCTTTTGCTTTTCTATTTTTAATTTTTTATTTTATTTTATTTTATTTTAGTTTAGTTTATTCTTATTTTATTTTTATTTTTTAATATTCATATAGAGTTAAACTTCAAGGTAACCCCCTTTCCCCAATCAATGCTACCCCTATAGGTAAACCAAATTTTAATCCCCCTCTATCTTAGGTAAGTTGAGTCTTAACAGAGATAGCAAGATACATCCAGGAAGAATCAAAATAAGCTTCCTCACCCACACTGAGAATTTATAACCACTCTCCCATCTTTTTCTTCTGCTAGTGTTTCTGCGTATTTGTGTTTGTCCTGGTAGTATATAAATCTACTTGGGGTTCTTTTTGATGAGATTCTTTTTTTGTATTGTCTTTATATATATATATTTTTTCTCATCATCTACTTTTATTGGTCTTTTTGTTTGTTTGTTTTTGTTTGTATACTTCATAAATCTTACCCTGGGGCCCATTTGAGCTAAGCCTTCTCTTTTATTTTATCTTTCTTTTTTTTTCTGTTTCTCTCTTTCTCTCTCTTTCTCTTTTTCTCTTTTCTCTCTTTTATTATTTTCTTTCATTTGGGTGGGAACTCTTGATTGCTCAGAAGCGTTCCAGGGTGCACCTTGCCTGCACCATGGTCGACACATTCAGCTACTTCCATTCAGCCATCTCTCACCAAAATGACTAGAAGGAGAAATGCCCAACAGAAGAAAAATTCAGAGGCTCGGCCTTTTGCAACAGAGCTAATGGCTATCGACATAGACAACATGTTGAAAAGGGAATTCAGGCTAACAATTATCCAGGCAATAGCTAGGCTGGAGAAAGCCATGGATAACAAAATGGAATTTATTAGGGCAGGAAAGCCACCAGGAATGATGTTCAGGAATGATGTTCACAATGTTCTCAATGAGTTCCACCAGGAAAGCCACCAGGAATGATGTTCACAATGTTCTCAACGAGTTCCAATCTAATCTAAATTCTCTCAAAGCTAGAGTAACTGAGACAGAAGATATAATTAGTGATCTTGAGGACAAACAGATAGAAAGGATCAGGAGGAACCCTGGAACAAACAGCTTAGAAGCCATGAAAACAGAATTAGGGAAATAAATGATGCCATGAAACATTCCAACGTCAGAATTATTGGAATCCCTGAGGGGAAGGAGAAAAAAAGAAGACAAGAAGATATAGTGGAACAAATTCTCCATGAAAATTTTCCCAACCTCGGGAATGGAACCAGCATTCATGTACTAGATGCAGAACGGTCCCCCCCCCCCCCGCCAAGATTATAGAATCGAAAAAACATCAAGGCACCTGATAGTAAAATTGAGAAATCATAATTGTAGACATGATCTCTTGAAAGCAGCTAGGACAAAGAAGCTCCTTCTGTGCAGAGGAAAGCCCATCAGAATAATGTCAGACCTGTCCATAGAAACCTGGCATGCCAGAAAGGGGTAGTAAGACGTATTCAGAGCACTAAATGAGAAGAACATGCAGCCAAGAATACTTTATCCAGAAAGACTGAGATTCAAAATGGATGGAGAGATAAAGAATTTCCAAGACCAGCAATGCTTAGAAGAATATGCGACCACCAAGCCGACACTGTAGAAAATATTGAGGGGGGTTCTATAAAAGAGGAAAAATCCTAAGAATATCATTGAACAGAAATATCATTGGAGACAATTTACAGAAAGGAAGACTTCAAAGGTAACATGATGTCAACAAAAACGTATTTCTCAATAATCACTCTAAATGTGAATGGCCTAAATGTGCACATAAAACGACACAGGGTTGCAGATTGGATAAAAGGAGACCCATTTCGAACCTAAGGATACACCCAGACTGAAAGTGAAGGGATAGAGAAGCATCTTTCATGCCAATGGGCCTGAAAAGAAGGCCGGGGTAGTGATTCTCATATGAGATAAATTAGATTTTAAACTAAAGACTATAGTCAGAGATACAGAAGGACACTACATCATTCTTAAAGGGACTATCCACCAAGATGATCTAACAATTGTAAATATTTATGCCCCCAATATGGTAGCAGCCAATTAGATAAGAAAACTATTAATCAAGATAAAGAGTCATATTGATATGACTATACATTAATAGTAGGAGATCTCAACACACCTCTCCCAGTAATAGATCATCCAAGCAGAAAATCAATAAAGAAACAAGAGCATTGAATGACACAGTGGACCGGATGGACCTCATAGATATATACAGAACATTCCACCCTAAAACAACAGAATACTCATTCTTCTCAAGTGCACATGGAACCTTCTCCAGAATAGACCACATACTGGGTCACAAATCAGGGCTCAACCAATACCAAAAGATTGGGATTTTCCCCTGCATATTCTCAGATCACAATGCTTTGAAACTGGAACTCAATCACAAGGGAAAAGTTGGAAGGAACTCAAACACCTGGAAGCCAAAGACCGCCTTGCTTAAGAATGCTTGGATCAACCAGGAGATCAAGGAAGAACTGAAACAATTCATGGAAACCAATGAGAATGAAAACACTTTGGCCAAAAACCTATGGGATATAGCAAAGGCGGTCCTAAGGGGGAAATACATAGCCATCCAAGCCTCCCTCAAAAAAAATAGAAAAATCCAGAATACCCCAGCTGTCTTTACACCTTAAAGAACTGGAGAATCAACAACAAATCAAGCCAACTCCACACATAAGAAGGGAAATAATCAAGATTAGAGCTCAGATCAATGAGGTAGAAACCAGAGATACAGTAGAACGTATCAATGAAACTAGAAGCTGGTTTTTTGAAAGAATCAACAAGATCAATAAACGATTGGCCACATTAATCCAAAAGAAAAGAGAGAAAGCCCAAATTAATAAAATTAGGAATGAAAAGGGAGAGATCACAACTAACACCAAGGAAGTAGAAACAATCATCAGAAGTTATTACCAACAGTTATATGTCAATAAGTTAAGCAACCTAGATTGCATTCCTGGAAAACTATAAACTCCCAAAATTGTACCAGGAAGAAATTGACAACCTGAATAGACCAATATCTAGTAACGAGATTGAAGCTGTGATCAAAACTGCCCAAAAAACAAGAGCCCAGGACCTGATGGATTCCCTGGGGATTTCTGCCAAACTTTCAACGAAGAAGTAACACTTATTCTTCTGAAGCTGTTTCAAAAAACTGAAACAGAAGGAAAGCTTCCAGACTCTTTTTATGAAGCCAGCATTACCCTGATCCACAAACCAGGCAAAGACCCCACCAAAAAGGAGAATTTCAGACCAATATCATTGAAGAATATGGAAGCTAATATTCTCAACTAGATCCTAGTAAATAGGATCCAATAGTACATTAAAAAGATTATCCACCATGACCAGGTCGGATTCATCCCTTGGTTATAAGGATGGTACAACATTCCCAAATCAATCAATGTGATAGAACAAATCAATAAAAGAAGCAAGAAGAACCACAGGGTCCTCTCAATTGATGCAGAAAAATCATTTGACAAAATCCAGCATCCGTTCCTGATTAAAATGTTTCAAGTTATAGGGATAGAGGGAACATTCCTGAACTTCATAAAATCTATCTATGAAAGACTCACATCAAATATCATTTTCAATGGGAAAAAGCTCACAGCCTTCCCAATGAAATCAGGAACATGACAAGGATGCCCACTTTCACCACTCTTGTTCAACATAGTATTAGAAGTCCTAGCAACAGCAATAAGACAACAAAGAGAAATAAAAGGTATCCAGATTGGCAAAGAAGAAGTAAAATTCTCTCTCTTCATAGATGACATGATACTTTATATGGAAAACCCAAAAGACTCCACCCCTAAACTACTAGAACTCATACAGCAATTCAGCAACGTGATAGGATACAAAGTCAATGTACAGAAATCAGTGGCTTTCTTATACACTAACAATGAAAATACCAGAAAGGGAAATTAGAGAATCGATTCCATTTACTATAGCACCAAGAGCCAGAAGATATCAGGTAATAAACCTAACCAAAGAGGTAAAGGATCTGTACTCGAGGAACTACAGGACACTCATGAAAGAAATTGAAGACACAAAAAGAGGGAAGGCCATTCCATGTTCTTGGATTGGAAGAATAAACATTGTTAAAATGTCTATACTGCCTAGAGCAATCTATACTTTTAATGCCATTCCGATCAAAATTCCACCGGTATTTTTCAAAGAGCTGGAGCAAATAATCCTAAAAATGTAGGGAATCAGAAGAGACCCCCAATTGCTAAGGAAATGCTGAAAAAGAAAAAAAAACCTGGCAGCATCACGTTACCTGATTTAAAGCTTTACTACAAAGCTGTGATCACCAAGACAGCATGGTACTGGCATACAAACACACATAGACCAGTGGAACAGAGTAAAGATCCCAGATATGGACCCTATGGTCAAATAATCTTCGACAAAGCAACAAAAAATATAGAGTGGGAAAAAGACAGTTTCTTCAATAAATGGTGCTAGGAAAATTGGACAGCTATATGTAGAAGAATGAAACTCGATCATGCTCTTACACCATACACAAAGACAAACTCGAAATGGATAAATGACTTCAACCTGAGACAGGAATTCATCAGAATCTTAGAGGAGAACATAGGCAGTAACCTTTTCGATATCAGCCACAGCAACTTCTTTCAAGATATGTCTCCAAAGGCAAAGGAAACAAAAGCGAAAATAAACTTTTGGGACTTCATCAAGATCAAAAGCTGCACAGCAAAGGAAACAGTCAAGAAAACAAAGAGGCAACCCATGGAATGGGAGAAGATATTTGCAAATGAGAGTAAAGACAAAAGGCTGATATCCAGGATCTATAAAGAACTCCTCAAACTCAACACACACAAAACAGACAATCATATCAAAAAATGGGCAGAAGATATGGACAGACACTTCTCCAATGAAGACATACAAATGGCTATCAGACACATGAAAAAATGTTCATCATCACTAGTTATCAGGGAGATTAAAACCACATTGAGATACCACCTTACACCAGTTAGAATGGCCAAAATTAGCAAGACAAGAAACAACATGTGTTGGAGAGGATGTGGAGAAAGGGGAACCCTCTTACACTGTTGGGAATGCAAGTTGGTGCAGCCTCTTTGGAGAACAGTGTGGAGATTCCTCAAGAAACTAAAAATAGAGCTTCCCTATGACCCTGCCATTGCACTCCTGGATATTCACCCCAAAGATACAGATGTAGTGAAAAGAAGGGCCATCTGTACCCCAATGTTTATAGCAGCAATGGCCATGGTTGCCAAACTGTGGAAAGAACCAAGATGCCCTTCAACAGATGAATGGATAAGGAAGATGTGGTCCATATACACTATGGAGTATTATGCCTCCATCAGAAAGGATGAATACCCAACTTTTGTAGCAACATGGACGGGACTGGAAGAGATTATGTTGAGTGAAATAAGTCAAGCAGAGAAAGTCAATTATCATATGTTTCACTTATTTGTGGAGCATAATAAATAACATGGAGGACATAGGGAGATGGAGAGGAGAAGCGACTTCAGGGAAATTGGAAGGGGAGATGAACAATGAGAGACTGTGGACTCTGAAAAACAATCTGAGGGTATTGAAGGGGCTGGGGTGGGAGGTTGGGGGAGCCAGGTGGTGGATATTAAGGAGGGCACGTATTGCTTGGAGCAGTGGGTGTGGTGCATAAACAATGAATTCTGTTACACTGAAAAGAAAATAATAATAATAAAAAAATCTTCCTTTTTTTTCACTCCTTTGTCTGTCTTTCTTGAGTTTAATTATGGGTTCACATATACTTATTTATTCAGTGCATAACAACCATTACGGTCATTATTGTTTCTGAAGTATGTATTTGTTTCAAAGGCCAGTGGAAGCCCCTTCAAGCTGGCCTCTGGGTCTTTTTGTTATGATTCTTAGTCTTTGAGTGTTTTCTTACACTTTTTGATATAACAAGATGTCCTTGTCTTGTCTTGTGCATTTCCTGTCCAAGACCTAAAATCAGCTATGTTTTTGCAAGGAATTACAGTGTAGATATTAGTGGGAAATTAGAAATTGAGACCTAGGGGTTAGATATCTTCATTCTTGCTGGACTGTTTTTGTTTTCTGACTCTTTTCAGTGGACAGAGTTTGGAATATATTTTAAAAGTTATGAGTTCATATCAATGTTTGTAATTGGAATTTAACATTGTAGCATTTTCCTCTATTTTATTTCTATTTATTTATTTTTTTCTTCCAAGTTTTTATTTAAATTTGAGTTAGTTAACATATGGTGTAGTGTTGGTTTTAAGAGTAGAATTTTGTGATTCATTACTTACATATAATGCCCCGTGCTCATTACAACTATTGCTGTCCTTAATGCCCATCATGCATTTAGCCCATTCCTCCACCTACTCCCACCCCACAGCAATCCTCAGTTTTTTTCTCTATAGTTAAAAGTCTCTTATGGGGGCACCTGGGTGGCTCAGTGGGTTAAAGCCTCTGCCTTCGGCTCGGGTTATGATCTCAGGGTCCTGGGATCGAGCTCCACATCAGGCTCTCTGCTCAGCGGGGAGCCTGTTTCCTCCTGTCGCTCTCTCTGCCTGTCTCTCTGACTACTTGTGATCTCTGTCTGTCAAATAAACAAACAAAAAATTAAAAAAAAGTCTCTTATGGCTTGACTTCCTCTCTTTATATTATTTTTCTTTCTCTTCCTTTATGTTCCTCTGTTTTGTTTCTTAAATTCCGCATGAGTGAAATTATATGGTATTTGTCTTTCTCTGACTGACTTATTTTGCTTAGCATAATGCATTCTAGTTCTTTTCACCTTGTTGTGAATGGTAAGATTTCTTTTTTTTTAATGGGTGAGTAATATTCCATTGCATGTATATACCACATCTTCTTTATCCATTTATCAGTAGATGGACATTTGGCTTTTTTCCATAATTTGGCTATTGTTGGCAGTGCTAATATAAATATTGGGTACATGTATCCCTTTGAATTTGTGTTTTTGTATCATTTGGTTAAATATCTAATAGTCTAATTCCTGGGTCATATATATATATATATATATATATATATATATATATATATTTTAAGATTTTATTTATTTATTTGTGAGAGAAAGAGAATGCATGTGTGTGTGAGCACAAGCAGCAGGCAGAGAGAAAAGCAGGCTCCCTGAGGAGCAAGGAGTCCAATGTGGGACTTGATCCCAGGACCCTAGGATCATGATGTGAACTGAAGGCAGCTGCTTAACGAACAGAGTCACCCAGGCAACCCCTACTTTAACTTTTTTTTTTTTTTAAAGATTTTTATTTATTTATTTGACAGAGAGAGATTACAAGTAGACGGAGAGGCAGGCAGAGAGAGAGAGGGAGGGAAGCAGGCTCCCCGCTGAGCAGAGAGCCGGATGAGGGACTCGATCCCAGGACCCTGAGATCATGACCTGAGCCGAAGGCAGCGGCTTAACCCACTGAGCCACCCAGGCGCCCCCCCTACTTTAACTTTTTGAGGAATCTCCATACTCTTTTCCAAAGTGGCTGTGCCAGTTTGTATTCCCATCAAGAGTGTAAGAGAATTCCCCTTTCTCTGCATCCTTGCCAACATCTGTTGTTTTCTGCATTGTTAATTTTAGCTATTCTGACAGCTGTGAGGTGGTACCTCATTGAGGTTTTGATATGTATTTCCCTGATGATGAGTGGTATTGAACATTTTTTCATGTGTCTGTTAGCCACTTGTATGTATTGTTTGGAGAAGTGTCTGTTTATGTCTTCTGCCAATTTCTTAACTGGATTATTTATTTTTTGTGTGTTGAGTTTGATAAATTCTTTATAGGTTTTAGATACTAGCCCTTTATCCAATTTCACTTGCAAATACTTCTCCCATTCTGTAGGTTGCCTTTTTGTTTTGATGATTGTTTCCTTTACTGTGCAGAAGCTTTTTTTCTTGATGAAATCCCAATATTTCATTTTTGCTCTTGTTTTCCTTGCCTCTGTAGACATGTCTAGTAAAAGGATACTCCTCTAAGATTTTGTCCTCTTCTATGATTTTGATGGATTCCTGCCTCACATTTAGGTCTTTAACCCATTTTGAATTTATTTTTGTGTATAGTGTAAGGAAAGTGGTCTAGTTTGATTCTTCTGCATGTTGCTGTCCAGTTTTCCCAACACCATTTGTTGAAGAAATTGTCTTTATTCCATTAAATATTCTTTCCTACTTTGTTGATGATTAGTTGATCATATAGTTTTGGGTCCATTTCTTGGTTTTCTATTCTGTTCCATTGATCTATGTGTCTACTTTTGTGCCAGTACCATGCTGTCTTGATGATTAAAGCTTTGTAATACATCTAAAGGTCTGGAATTGTGATGCCCTCAGCTTTGTTTTTCTTTTCCAGTGTTCCTTTGGTTATTTGGGGCCTTTTGTGGTTCCATACAAATTTTAGAATTGTTTGGTCTAGCTCTCTGAAAAATGCTGTTGGTATTTTAATAAGGATTGCATCGAATGTGTGATTGGTCTTAGTAGTATAGGTATTTAGCAATATTTTGCAAATTTTATTATGATATGCCTTGGTGTTGACCTGTTTTGTTTTGTTTTTACTTTGAGGGGAGTTTTCTGTGCCTCTTGGAATTGAATGCTTGTTTCCTTTCCCATATTAAGGTAACTTTTTTTTTTCACATTATGGTAGTTTTTAGCTATAATTCATTCAAATAAACCTGATGCTCCTTTTCTTCCACTCTTCTGAGACTCCTATGATATTGTGCTGTATGTAATTGCTGAGTTCCCTGAATCTACATTCATAATCTAATAGTTTTCTTTCCCTCTTCTTCTCAGTCTCATTATTTTTCATAAGTCTATCTTCTGTATCACCTGTTCATTCCTCTGCTTCTTCCATCTCGTTGTGATTGCATCCAATCAGTTTCGTATTTCAGTTATAGAATTTTTATGTCATCTTGACTAGTTTTTAGATCCTTTATCTCTGCAGCAAGGGTTTCTCTTGTGTCTTGTATGCTTCTTTCAAGCCCAGCTTGTATTCTTATGACTGTTGTCCTAGATTCTTGTTCAGATATATTGCTTATGTCTGTTTTGAGTAAATAGTTGGCTATGATTTCATTCTTTTTTTAAATATTTATTTATTTTGAGAGAGAGAGAGAGAGAGAGCAAGCATAAGCAGAGGGAGGGACAGGGGAAGAGGGAGAGAGAGAAACTTCAGCAGCTCATGACCCTGATAGCATGACCTGAGTTTAAGTCAAAAATTAGTTACTGAACTTACTGAACCACCCAGGTTTCTCCCTCCGCCACCCTCCCCACCCTCCGGCCCTGGCTGTGATTTCTTCTTGATCTTTCTTTTGGGGAGTAGTCTTCTATCTTGTCATTTTATCTAGGTTTATATCTTTTACATGTAATTAAAAATTGTTAAGTTTCCTGTTCCTGAGAGTTATTCTATATTAAGAAGAGGCTATATACTGTCCAGGACCTGGCCCTTCAGGAAGTGTTTCTGGTGTATTCTGTGTGCACTCTGCTATTGTGTTTTGGCAGCTCTTTTCCACAGGCCTGTTCTCTGCAGAATTCCTCCTTGTGTGCCCTGGGTAGCCTTTGGATCTTTAACTAAGTGTGCTTTGATTTGTTAAAATAAGCCTAGTGGGGGGAGGGGAAGCCAGATCCAAAAAAGGGGAAAAGGAAAAGGAACAGAACAAACAAACTGATAAACAAAAAACTATAAGCTTGATTGCAAAGAAAAAGAAAGAAAAAAAAGAAGCCTGATCCCAAAAAAGAGAAAAGAAAATAAAAAAAGAAATAAACAAAAAACTATACACCTGATTCCAGGGGGAAAAAAGGAAAAAAGAAAGCCTGGTCCTATTTTCCCCAGAACTGAAGCTGATGCTTGAAGTGCTCTGTGATCATAGACTTGGTGCGTGCAGGGGTCTGTGGTGGTCTGGAGGAGAGGCCTGCTGTGTTTGCTCACAGTCCCTCTGCCTTAATAAAGATGTACCTGGAGAGTACCGGGGTGTGCGGTTTGGTGTAAGCAGCTCCAGCCTCCACTGGGACCACTGTTTCCTCTCTGAAGTCCAAAGAAACTGGTGGTGGCGGGGAGGGGCATGGAATGGCATCACCTGCTTTCTCCTTCACAAATTGGAGAGCCCAGGCTTGTTGCTGTTCGGGAAGCTCTCACAGATAAGTGAACAATCTCCCCTCTTTTGTCCCAGGTTTCCATCCAATCCTTGCCCTTATCTTGTTTGTGCCTGGCATTTTGGCACAAACAGGGGTCACAGTTCTCCTGTGTTTTATTTCTGGTGTGTGGCTGGGATTCAAAACTCCAAACCTTAAAGACCCTGCACGGTGAGGGCCCACTTCTCTCCTCTGGAGAAGAGCCTTGACAAACTCTGTGGGGGTCATTCCATCCTAGAAAAGCACTCTCCCAGGCACTTGGGGTTTATGGTGAAGCATAGCAAAAAGCAGTGACCAGGTTATCTGCCCTCTGTGTGCAACTCTGTCCCTTGCCTATGAATGGCTGTTTAGTCTTTTGTCCTTGGAGAGGCAATAGATCCTCTTCCAAATGTACTCCAAAAAGAGGAACATTCTCTTTCAGTGCAACCCAGGGGATCTCTACATATACCACAGGCCTCCAGCCTCCTCCCCAGGAGCACCACCATGCCCGCCCAGCTCATCTCCAGCAAATAGTGGGGACTTCCAAAACCTCAGAATTTAAGCTTTGTTGCTTGCAAAAGCTTGCAATCAGCTCTCAACTCCCTAGTGAATGATTTTGGGCAAGTGTTTAAGAACCATGTTCTCTCCCTCTAATTGTACAGATATTTCTCTTAATCCTCAGATTGATTTCCCAGGTGTTCAAAATGACTTGATGCTAATCTAGCTGTGTTTGGGAGGTGGGTGGGGGGATGGGGCAGCTGGCTGATGGGCATTAAGGATCATGTGTGATGTGATGAGTACGGCTGTTATATGCAACTGATGAATTACTGAACTGAACATCTGAAACTAATGATGAACTATATGTTGGCTAGTTGAATTTAAGTAAAAAAAAATCTAGTCATGTTTGAGGGATGAGGCAAGCCCAGGGTCTGCCTACTACTCCATCTTAACTCTCTTCTAAATATATTATCTCTCTTATTTTCTATATTATCTCCTACATGTGGAGTGGGGTAAGAAGAATAGGGAAGAGGTGGGAGCTAATTAAGGGTGTGGTTTCAGGCAAAGTCCTTCAGGGAGAAATTTCAGCCTAATCCTGTAGGGGAGCCCTGGAGGTTAAATTAATCCTGGGAGTGGGACTGTGTCTAGCTTTTGCTCCCACCCTCAGGCAGGGAGCTGGATTTTCTTATTCTACATTTGTCCATTGTTGATCAAAGACTGTTCCAGAGGAAAGTAAATTCTAGGCACTCTGGTTCTGTGCATCTGCAGGTAAGAGTCTGACATTATCTGCTATAAATTATACTCTGGTTTAAAATGGGGTTATTTTCCTAACCAACATTTTATAAAAGCAGCCATAAGCATCGATAATAATCAACTATAAGTGATAGTTCCATATTTAGTTAGACCCTTGAAAGTGTGTTTAAACTGAAGACCAAATAAACATATATTTCAGATGGTACCTATCATTGTGTGCAATGCAATTTTTAAAAAAATTCCTGCTTTATTTCTACCATAACAAATCAGAATCCACCTTCAATAAGGTCACGATACTCATGATGGGTTCTTTCTGAGGAGAATTTTTGTGCGGGGGACTTAGGACAACCTAGTGGGTTCTGAGAAATGGATTCAGAAATGTGTTAGGCTGTAGTGTTCTCATTGTTGATTTCCCTGTAGAAAAGAGGGAGTAAACATCACTCAAGAGCCCTTCTACATTGCTTTGGGAACAGCCTTTACATTTTCTTGAGCTGCCCTCTCGTCTGCAATGGCAGCTTCACCTTATTCCTTGCCATGAAACAAGCAGATCTATCTTCAACTTGTACCAGTTGAATGATTTGCATTGATTTTTCTCATTCTTTGCGTCTACCATGTACCATTGCATTTCAGCATCAAAAAGACAAATGCAGGACAAATTTAGCGTAAGTCTCTGAATCAAAACCTTTCCTTCTCTGTCACAGATTCTGTCCTTTGCCCATAACAGAGGATCACAATCATTTCCTTAGAAAACTAAAATGTATAATATATTGAAGCCGTTTTTTTCCCCCAACCAACATAACAGGGCTTACCTCTCCAATTTACCATTTTTCTTCAAAATAATCCTCTTGGGAGGCCGTTTGTTTATTCCAAATAATTTAGGAACTAACTCATCCATTATAGTCATCACATAAAATGTCATAGACTGGTTCTCCAGAATTAGATGCTTTCAGCAGAGTTTGGGGTAAAATGTTTATCAGGGCTCAACATCTGTGAAGGGAAGGGACAAAGCAGAATTGGGCAGAGGGAGAAATGGAACTGCAATGTAGTGCTGACAAAGCCTCAACCAACCTGGGACAGGCATATGTGCTGCGGGGCAAGTATTCTTCTAAGGTATCTTGCTTTCGACTAAAATGACTGTACCTTTGTGCCCCTCCTTGTTCATTTACTAGAAGTAGGCTGCTCCTGCAAGAGTATAACCACTGGTGAGGCAGCTCTCTGTGGCTAAAACAAACCCTGAAGCAGTTGATACCTGGATGCTGTCCTGATGATCACAGTCCCCAAGCTGAGCATCAAGTCCTTCCTTTAAGGGGAGTTTGGGGTGGGTGTGTGTATGTTCATATCACAGAATAAGTTAAAAGTCCAAGGAAAAACTTGATCTTACTGCAGTATTGTTATGATCTATGTTCAACTTTATTGACTGTTAGGATTGGAAAGTTTATAGGGATTTTTTTTTTAATTTTACTCAGCTTTATTTGATTACATTAATTTTTTTTTAATTTCTTTTCAGTGTAACAGAATTCATTGTTTTTGCACCACACCCAGTGCTCCATGCAATATCTGGTTTAACCTCTCCCCCTTCCTCCTTTTACAGATATTTGACATTTAACACCTGAGACACTGCACCAAAAGATAGAAGGTGCATGATGTTTCCTGTAATCCATTCTCCCCACCCAGCAAGTGCCCTTTATACCTGCCTCTAAGAAACACAAGTAGCTTTACCACCTCAACTCCCCCCCCCCCTTACTTAGATTGGCATAAGAAGGGACAAAAACTTAAGAAAAAGAGAAGAGAAGGATGGTAAAAATTGGGAATAAAAGACTTCTTTGGGATTATAACTATGATTTGTGAGCATCACCCAGAAAAACCTAGATCATTCCCCAAATGTTGATGAATAATTGGAGAACTAAACAGCCATTATCAAAAGGTGCTCTGTCTTTCTACCTATTAAAACTCTCACACAAATTACATAGACATTTAACTAGGGAAAAGATAATAAAAAGGGGGCCTCCTTAGCTGGTATTAATGGCCAGGGGTGTGAAAGGTCATCTCTAACCCCTCATTCTCTCAACCGAGTCGCTGTGTGAAAATTCTCATAAATCATTCATTCATTTGTCCAGTAAGTGTATTTTGAATCCATACCATGTTCCAGGCTCTGGGGAGAGAGTAGAGAACTGTACTATGGCATACATTGGTTCCCAGCCAAAGCTGGCTGAGGACATCAGCCAGCACTCCTGGCTGTTTCCCTCTGATGTTGACACCACTTTCCAAGTTATGCTAAACCTATTAATTTGCATGAAAGTGTTCTAAAGCTTAATGTGACAGATTTATTTTCCTTTTTAAAAATTTCATTTTCTAATCCAAAATCTCTCTGTACAGGGTCTAAGGGAAGCTGAGGACTGGCTTTTATGGCTGTTTTTCCTCCCTTCCTCCTCCCTTTTTTTCTTCCCTGTCTACTCCTCTCTCCTTCCTTTACTATTTGGACACACACTCAACATTCTTAGGAGGGCCTGCACTGTGCTGGTGGGGGTGGTAGTGAGGAGTGGGGAAAGGAAAGGGAGTTTGGGGGAAGTCTCTGAAGCGCCTATCAAGAAGAATGGTAGACTGAAGTCATAATAGCTAAAGTTTGTATAACAGCAGTGGTATGCCAGCGACTATGTGAATTTCTTAACTCCTTACCTAGTGAGTTGAAGTTCTTCTGGTATGTTTTTCAATTGTTGTTTTATAGATGAGGAGACCAATAGACAGAGGGGTTAAGGGACTTATCTAAAGTCACACAGATAATTGCCAGAGTCAGGACTGAATTCAGGTTCTTTAGTCCACACTCAGCCGCAACACCAGTGTCCCTTGAAAGTGAGGGCAGTTGTCTGCTGAGACACCTCTGACTCAGTGATTCTCAGCTGGAGGCAGTTTTGTTTCGCAGGCACAACTAGCAGTGTCTGCACTCATTTTTGGTTGTCATGACTGGGGACGGATACTACTGGCATCTAGTGGGTGGAGTCCAGGGATGTTGCTAAACATACTGCAGTTCTCAAGACAGCTCCTACAATAAAGAAATACGTCAACAGTGCTGAGATTGAGAGCCCTGCTCCACCTGGGTATTTACTCGTTGTGTAGCCTGCACAGAGAACAGCAGTGTGACTATTTCTTCTCTTTGGCACAAATCAGTGATGGTGATTAATTCAGCCAAGCACTGCTTATTAATTAATTTAGCCAAGCAAAAAGCACTGGCTTTTAGCATTTATTCATGTCACACTGCTGTCATATGTGGAGCTAGTGTCACCTAAACTCCTTCGGGTGGTTTCTCCCTCATGGATTAATTTCAATCCACATGTTCCCTATATTTTCATTGTATTATTATTATTTTAGAACCAAGATGTAGATCTTTAAATGTAGCTGTTTAAATTTCATCTTCTTTTTCCAGCCTATGGACCTCTTTTTGAACCCCGATTTTGCTTTCCAGTATATAGAATAGCACTGTCAACTTCATATTGTTGGTTCTATTGGCAGATATAAAAATTTTGGTCTCTGAGTCTTCATCCATGCTGCCAATAAACGTAAAGGGGGCTACTAACTGAACCCTGGTGCGTACTACTAGATGCTTTCCTTCAGATCACTGGTCCCTGAATGCAAATCTCTGTACCAGTTATAGCAGTGATACTTGGGAATCTTAAAAATAAGTAATTCTTTCATCCCATCCTTCGGTATTTTGTTTTTGTGTATGGGGGATAGAAATCACAAATCAGCACTTTTAAAACACTCCCTCGGATTGTGATTTTGATGAGCAATCATACTGGGAGCCATTGTTCTGTTCTGGCACTTCTCCATAAACTTCAACCAGCTGTGAATCTTCCTACTTACTTTATTCACATTTTTCCTCCTTAACAAGGATATATATGAGAGAATATCACAGGTCTTGTTGAAATCAACATTAACTAGATATAAGTGATTGTGTTTATCTATAAGTATTGATTAATTTATTTGTTCCTGTGCATAAATTCCAAAAGGATCTAAGGCAGTAGACTAGTGCTTAATAACAAAGGAAATAATGTTCATTTGCAATAAATGACACCCAGAATAGGCATTGTGTTTTGTAGATGTTAAAACAGTGTTTGGTAAATAAATGAATAAGTGACCAGTTCATGGTCTCCAATGTAGACATTGCTTTACTTCCTAAATAAATAGTTGCTGATCCTTGACCCAAATTTGCTGGTCTATAATTCCTGGAAATCAAAACTTTTTCCTACATTTGTTCCCATCTTTCTTGGAAAACTGGAACATTTCCTCTCTCTCATCTTCTGGAACCTCTTTGATTCTTTATGACTTCTCAAATCAGTGATGGTATACAAGCATTTGTACTGTCCTGAAGGTAACTCATCTAGATTTGAGCATTCAACTCATTTAAATAGCTGGGCAGCTTCACTCAGTTCATGATCTCAGGGTCCTGGGATCGAGTCCCGTGTTGGGCTCTCTGCTAGGCAGGGAGCCTGCTTCCTCCTCTCTCTCTCTACTTGTGATCTCTCTCTGTCAAATAAATAAAATCTTAAAAAAAAAAATAAATAGCTGGGCAGGACACTGCGCCTTTAATACTGGGCTTCAGTTTCTTCTAATCAGTATTTGTTTTTTCTTTGTGGTTGGAGTTTGTTCTCCTTGGTGAGATACTTTATAAAATAATAACTAAATTGCATGTCCTTCTCTGTTTTGCATCATCTTCCCTAAGAAGTGATTGTATTCCATCCTCACTTAGTTTCTTGTCAGCAACTAAGGAAAGGAAGTCACAAACAAAACAACACACAAAAACCTTTTTCTTTTTCTTTTTTTTAAGTGTTTTTTTACAAGCTTCTTATCATTCTTGACCAGTTTTGGGGACACTGTTTTTCCAGGTTTTGGCTCTAATTTATTCCCTAATTATGTATCTCTTCTTCCTTTTGTAGAGGACGTTTTCTCTATATGATTGACTTTTGGGCCAGATAATTCTTTGTTGAGGAGGCTGTTCTAAACATCATAGTATATTTAGCAGCATCTGTGGCCTTTACATACCAGTAGCAACACCCCTCCAAGTTGTGACAACCAAAATCCCCACAATGTTGTCAAATATTTCCTTGGGGGGGGTGGGGAGGTGATTGCTTCTGTTGAAAGCCACTGCTAGAGATGTGAATAAAAAAATAAAAACAAGCAAATTCTGAACTCAATTCTAGATGTATTCAATTATATTTTTTCTTTGCAACTGCATAGTTAGATTTTTACTTTCTCGAGCATTTCTCCATTGGAAAAAAAATGGCAATAACTGTGTTTAGTTCATTAGGGATGAAAGGGATACAGTACACATTCCACCACTCTTCCATCTGGTAGTCACTGCAGACATCTGTGGGTGCTCATTTTTTTTTCCTTTTAAATCATCGAGCCACATGATCCCTCATAATTCATCTCATTGCTGGGTGCCAGGACACCATTACCAGTTGACAGGAGTTGGAATATTCCTTCACATTAGAGTTTTTTGTAGGACATCGATGACATTCTCTGAACCTTTTAGAAATATGTTTTCTAAACTCAGGGGTGGCACATGTTTGATAGTGCCAAATATTTCATTTCTTTATTATCATAAATCCCAAGATTAAAGGGTTATTTTACGCAATATTTTTTTCAGTATTAACAAGTTTTCCCCTATTGGTAATAATAATACCACCAAGAATGAACTTAATGTAAACTATGGGCTTTGGGTGATCATGATATGTCAATATAGGTTCATCAGTATATCAGTACTGTTATGGTGGGGAATGTTTGATAATGGGGAAAGCTATATATGTGTGGGGCAGGAAGTATATGGTAAATCTCTTTTCTGCTCAATTTTTTTTTCTGCTCAATTTTCCTGTGAATGTAAAAGTACTCTAAAAATAAAATCTATCAAAGAAAACAAAAAAAATTAGATTTAGGTAAACAGAGTCTTTATTTCAAAGGATTATTGCAAGAATGTTGGGGAGAATATGGAGACTACTACAATAGAGATACATGGACTGTAATATCTGTAAGTATCTCAAAGTTAGGGATAAAAGAGCTTTTCTTTATAGGGAGAAGTAAATAAGCCTAGAAAGAACAGGGTGTGGGAAAGTGAAATGAGCAAGGGTGGTGTAATGAGACAGGAGATCAGACAATGGTTTTACCCAGAGGCCAGCTTGTTGTTGTGCCGGGCATTTACAGTGGGCTTTCATGATGCTGGCTTAGGCAGAGGCCTATGGGAAGGAGAGAAACTTAATCGAAGTTTGGTTGACAAGCATTTTGTTCTGACTGCTTAGTGGGGACAAAACAGTCCACCTAGTCATTTGTGAGGCAGGGGATTGATATTTGGAAGGTAAATGACCTTGCAATAGATAAACAAAAAATGAAGCATCTTTGAATCTTACTTATTCTTACTTATCCTTCTTTGGGGAAGGATGTTTCTTTAAGGTAAGCCCACTTCAAGGTAAGGTAAGACAAAAGAGTGGGAAGAATCCTTTAATCTTCCTGCTCTCTAGGATAAGAATGAGAACCACCTTATATATACCATTTACTGTAATTAACAAATCCCCAGCTAGTTCAAACACATTTGCTGTTTATTTCCCTCTTGTGTGAAAGCCCAAATGGATAATCCTGACTGACTGGTTGTTTTCCTCCAAACATTGATTCAGAAACTCAGGATCCTTTCTTGTGGTTCTATTATCTTCAGCATGAGCTTCCTCAGGTCACCTTGTTCAACTGTATCACATTAGCTGAAGAGGAAATAGCATGGAGGATCAAGTGCTTATGGGTCAAGCTGGAAATGACACCTATCAAATCTATTCACATTTTATTGGCTAGAACATAGTTATATGGTCACACCTAAAGTGTAAGGGAAATTAGGAAATGAGGCATAGACATATGCTCAGGAAGAAGAAATAGGTTTGGTGAACAGGTAACCAATTACTCATATAATCTCAATGTCCACCATTTATAATACATAATTAATGGTTAAATAAGCAATGGAACAACATGTAGCTTTATTTTTTTCTTCTAGCTTTTTTTTTTTTTTTAAATGAAAATGAGATTGGCAACATCAAAACTTGACAGAATTTTTAAAGGTGTGCTTCCTGGAAGTTTTCATTTGAAAAAAAAAAATAGTGCTGATTTTCAGACACCATGCTCAAATCTCAAACTTCTTTTTTATTATAATTATTTTTATTATGTTATGTTAGTCACCGTTCAGTACATCATTAGTTTTCGAGGTAGCGTTCCAAGATTCATTGTAAACAATGAAACATGTAGCTTTAAAAAAGAAAAAAAATTAATTGAAGTATAACTGACTTGTTACATTAGTTTCAGATGCACTTAGTGGTTCAAAAACTTATTAAAAAAGGAACATTTATATGTACTAATATAGAATGGTCTCTAAAAAATTTACATATGAAAAAATTAGTACAGAAAAGTTTTATATCAAAGAGAGGACATTCACAAGCATTCTGATACACACATAGGATACCTTTGAAAGCATTCACAGTAACTTGCATCAGTGATTGCCTCTTCGTTTTCTGAGAATTGAGTGTATGGTTTTTCAAAATTGTTCCTCTTTTCTCCTGATAATAACTAGGCATATTCTCCATTATTATTTTTTGTTTTTATCCCTATGAATCAGTTGTTGCTGCCTTCACATGACTTTGCCTTATTATCTGAATATTTTTCTTTCTCTGTCTTCATTTTTTTGTTAGCAAATCTTTTAATCAGGTTATCAAGCCTTTTGCCAAATGTTTTTTAGTCTTTGCAAGATGTCCTCTAGTAAGCAGTATCAAAATAATGGACTTGCCAAAGGACAAAATCTAAGCACTCAAATCCCATTCTTTGGCATGAAATAGACTCTTACTGACCACCTCCACTTAAGTAACCCCAATTTACTCCTTAACACATTACCTTGTTTTGTTTTCATGATAATACATATTACTATCTGATACTTAAAAAATTATAGTGGTAATTATCTGTCTTGGAGAGCCCAAGATAGATGGGCTTCTCTATCTATTGGACCTACTGTATCTATTTTAAATAGTGTCTTATGTCTAGGATAATGTGTTGCATTGGTGGGACCTCAATAAAAGTTTTCTGGATGTGTGCATAAAACTCCAGAGCTTCTTGTTTACTTTATACTTACCCCCCACCTTTTTTTCCTTTTCTAAGCTCATACCCTTATTGTATTCCAAATTCTTCTTTTCCTACTCAGGACTTTAGGGCACTTTGTCCACAGCTTTACTGTGGCAATGGGTGCAGTGTACAGTGCACATTGCTGGTTTATACATTTATACCCCGAATGTGAGCTTCTTGAGGGTATACATCTGTCTGTTTAATCATGGTTTCTCCAGTTCTTTGAATCCAGTAGAAGAATGAAAGCACTGAAGAGAAGATGCAGGTTTCCTTATAAAATTATCAGAAATCATGACCCTAAATAATCTCCATGATTTAGTTGTTTGAAAGACATTTTTTTTGTCTGTTAATTTGTTATTTGCCATTAAAGGAGTAAAAAAGATACTCTTTAAGACTACAGAAATAAAGAAGCAGATTTTGAAAGTAAATAAACCAGAGAGAAAGAAAAACTTTATGAAGCCAAGAAAGTATAGAAGTTTGTTGTTTAGGAAGAAGGAGTCCAGTGCACCATCTGAATCTAGGAAGGACACAGACACTAGCTGTTTAGTGGAAAAAGTTTTGAATAGGAAAAAAAAAATTCCAGGGACGAGAATCCATTGTCTGGCTGAATCCTTTCTGCCCTCATTATAGCTATATGTGAAGACAAGGTGAATTCATTTCTTCAGCTGAAACATGAAATGCCCATTCAAGGTACAACTCAAGATGAATTTATAAAGCACTGGTTAAAAACCAGAGGCGTATTACTCACAGAGATGTTTTTAGTCTAGCCCTGATCTCAGCTCTTTATCTTAGCTGAGGAGGTTGACTAAAAAAAAAAATAAATAAATAAAAAAGATCCAGCATTTCTTTGGAGAAAATAGACTCAGTTTTTAAAAATGTGGCTCAGTTACCTTTGTCGGGGAGAATTTGAAGTTGTTTCTAAAGAATTTTATTGATTCAGCAGGATAAATATATAGGTTGAATAATTATGTTCTGAGTTTCAGCATTCTTGAGAATCATAGAATATAAGTTAATTTTATTTTATTGCAGTTGCATATTTTAAAAAAGATTTTATTTATTTATTTGACAGAGAGAGAGAGAGAGATCACAAGTAGGTAGAGAGGCAGGCAGAGAGAGAGGGGGAAGCAGTCTCCCTGCTGAGCAGAGAGCCTGATGCGGGGCTAGATCCCAGGACCCTGGCATCATGACCTGAGCCAAAGGCAGAGACTTAATACAGTGAGCCACCCAGGTGCCCCTTGCAATTGCATTTTAATTTTACCCAGCTAGTTAAGATAACAAAGGAAGAAATTGATTTTGAAACTCTGTAAACTATAGAAAACTATGCTAATACTAGTAGCTATATTAATTATGGCTATTATCGTTCTGCAGGCAAACTTGGCAAACGGAGGAGTGAGTCTAGAGAAACAGACCATCTCTTTAAATGGAGTTGACTGGTTTATCTCAGTCTCATGCCTAAATAAAAAATATAGTTGGTTCCTGGATCAGTGGAGACTGACCCTGGGATCAGCCCTGAAGTGATTCCTGCAGAGCCTGGAGCTGGAAGATGTCATACCATAGATGACAGCCAAGCTGCTGGATCCATTTCAAAGTGACTCAGTGGGGAAGAGAACTATTAATATATTTATCACCACAGGTATTAGTTAGAATGTCATTGTTGAGAAACTGTTGTAGAGTGTTATTTTTTATTCTTTTATTTGTTTAACTATATGTCTATTTAAAAAGTTTTTATTTGTGGGGCGCCTGGGCGGCTCAGTCGATTCAGCATCTGCCTTGAGCTTTGGTCATGATCCCATGGTCCTGGGATTGAGCCCCACATTGGGCTCCCTGCCCAGTGAGGAGCCAGCTTCTTCCTACCGCTCTGCCTGCTTGTGCTCTCTCTCTGTGTGAAATGAATAAATACAATCTAAAAAATTTTTTTTATTTTTGCATATGTGTTTGTTTTGTTCATTTGTAAATACTTTTATTTCTGAGAATCCTTCAAATTTTATAGTTTATAGGGAGGTAGTGAAAAAAAAAAAAAAACCCAGAAAATGGGTGAGAGGGGCATCTGGGTAGCTTGGTAGTTTAGGCATTTACCTTTGGCTCAGGTCAAGATCTCGGGGTCCTGGGATCAAGTCCTGCATTGGGATCTCTGCTTGCAGGGAGTCTGCTTTTCCCTCTCTCTCTGATCCTCCCCCTAACTTGTTTTCTTTCTCTCTTGAATAAATAAATAAAATCCTAAATAAAACAAAAGAAAATAAACAAACAATAAAACCCACCAGAAAATGGGTGAGAGACATTTCACTGAAGAGGCAAATACATAGGTGAGATGTTTATAGGGAGATGTAATGAGTTATGTGATTAATGGGTAATGTAGTTAATGGGCCTATAGGGAGATGTAAATTATACCATAATGAGGTATCATCACACACCTATCAGAATGGCTTAATTGGAAAATAGTGAGAACACCAAGATGCTGGAGAAGATGCAAAGAAACTAGATCATTTACCCCTGTGGAAAAGTACGTGGTACAACTACTCTGGAAAATAGGTTGGCAGTTTCTTTAAAATAGAAACATGCAACTACCATTAAGACTGCACAGTTCTACTCTTGGATGTTTATCCCAAAGAAATTCAACTTATATCTACACACAAAAATATATATGAATGTTTAGAGCAGAAAATGATTAAAATATTACAAAATCTTAAATTGTGGTAAAATACACATATAAAATTTACTATTTTTGACCATTTTTAAGTGAGCCGTTCAGGAGTATTTAAGTACACTCACATTGTTGTACAATCAACCTCCAGAACTTTTTTCGTCTAGCAAAAGTGAAACTCTATAGCCATTAAACAATAATACCCTACCCTTTCTCCTTTAGCCTCTGGCAACCACCATTCTACTTTCTGTTTCTATGAATTTGACTACTTGAGATTTCTATGAATTTGACTATTCACCTAGATAGAATCAAAGTATTTTTCTTTTTGTGACTGGCTTATTTTGCTTAGCCTAATGTCCTCAATGTTCATCCAAGTCACAGCATGTATCTGAATTTTTTTTCTTTTAAAGGTTGAATAATTTCTCATTGTATGGATATAACACATTTTGTTTATCCATTCACCCCTTGATTCACTTTTGGGTTACTTCTGCATTTTGGCTATTGAGAATAATACTGCTTTGAATGTGAATATACAAACATCTCTTCAAGACTCAGAGGTAGAATTTCTAGATCATATAATACTATTTTTTATTTTTTGAGGAACTGCCTTACTGCTTTCCAAAGCCATTTAATCATTTTGCATTCCCACCAACAGTGTAGAGTGTTCTAATTTTCCTACATCCTCATCAGCACTTATTTTCTCACCAACACTTATTATTACTCTTATTTTTTGTTGTTATCTGAATAGATGTGAGATGAAATTGCACTGTGGTTTTTACTTTTTTTTCTCGAAAGATTAGTTATGTTGAACATATTTTCATGTGCTTGTTGGCCTTTGTGTATCATCTTTGGAGAAGTGTCTGTTCAAATCCTTTGGCCATTTTTTTTAAAAAAAGATTTTATTTATTTATTTGACAGAGATCACAAGTAGGCAGAGAGATAGGCAGAGAGAGAAAAAAGTGGAAGCAGGCTCCCTGCTTCCTCTCTGCCCTTTCCCAGCAGAAAGCACAGTGCAAGATTCGATCCCAGGACCCTGAGATCATGACCTGAGCCTAAGGCAGAGGCTTTAACCCACTGAGCCACCCAGGTGCCCTCCTTTGGCCATTTTTAAGTTGAGGTTTTTTTGTTGTTGTATCATAAGAATTCTTTATATATTCTGATTATTAATTCCTTATTGAATATATGCTTTATATTTCCCCCATTTTGTGGTTTCTCTTGTACTCTGTCAGTTGTATCCTTTGATGCACAAAAATTTTAAATTTTGATGTAGTACATTTTATAAATGTTTGTTTTTATTTGCGAGAGAGAGAGGGAGAGAAGGCAGGGAGAGGGACAAGGGAAAGAGAGAATCTCAAGCAGTCTCCCTGCTGAGTATGAAGCCTTCTGTGGGGCTCCCTCTCATGACCTTGAGATCATGACCTGAGCTGAATTCAAGAGTTGGATGCTTAACTGACTGAGCCACTTTTTTTTTTTTTTTAAGGGAGGGGAAAAGGCAGAGGGAGAGAGAGAGAATCTTAAGCAGATTCCATGTACAACATGGAGCCTGACATGGGCCTGGATCTCACAACCCTAATATCATGACCTGAGCTGAATTTGAGAGTTGGATGCTTAACTGATGGAGCCACCCAGGCACTCCTATATTTAAAAATTTTTAAAAATATATTTTATTGTTTTCAATATGAATTCTGGTATAGATGACATATAGAGTTCTATAAGTTTCAGGTGTACAGTATAGTGATTCAACAATTCTATACCCTGCTCAGAGCTCATCATGATTCACATACTCTTAATCCCCTTCACTGATTTTACCCATCCCTTCACCCATCTCCCCTCTGGCAACCACAAGTTTTTTCTCTATAGTTAAGAGTCTGTTTCTTGGTTTGTCTCCCTATCTCTTGTTTTGTTTCTTAAATTCCACATGATTGAAATCATATTTCTTTGTCTTTTTCTAACTGACTTATTTTGCTTTGCATTATACTCTCCAGATCCATCCTTCTTGTTGCAAGTGGCAAGGTTTCATTCTTTTTTATGGCCAAATAACATACCATTTTGTGTATATATACACATGACATTTTCTTTATCCACTCATCTATTGATAGACACTTGGGCTGTTTCTATAATATAGCTATTGTAAATAATGCTGCTATAAATATTAGGGTGCATGTATCCCTTTGAATTAGTGTTTTCTTATTATCTGGATAAATGTCTGGATCATAGGATAGTACTATTTTTCACTTTTGAGGAAACTCCATGCTGTTTCCCATGGCTACAACAGTTTGAATTCCCACAAATAGTGCAAAAAGGTTCCTCTTTATCCACATCCCATCAACATTTGTTTCTTGTATATTTGATTTTAGCCATCCATTCTGACAGGTGTGGTGTGATATCTCGTTGTAGTTTTGATTTGCACTGATGAGTATGTTTTCATGTGTCTGTTGGACATAGAGATATCTTCCTTGGTGAAATGTCTGTTCGTGTCTTCTACCCATTATTTAATTGATTGTTTTGTTTTTTGGGGGTTGACTTTTGTAATTGATGTATTTTGGATAATAACCCTTTATTGGATATGTCATTTGCAAATATCTCCTACCATTCCATAGGTTGTCTTTTGGTTTTGTTGATTGTTTCCTTGGCTGTACAGAAGCTTTTGATTTTGAATAGTCCTAATTATTTATTTTTGCTTTTGTTTTCCTAGCTTCAGGAGATACATCTAGAAAAATGTTGCTATGCCTGACATCAGAGACATTATTGCCTGTGGTATCTTTAGGATTTTAATGGTTTCAGGTATCACATTTTGTTCTTTAATCCATTTTAAACTTCTTTTGTATAAGAATGTAGTTCAGTTTCATTCTTTTGAATGTTGCTGTCCAGTTTTCACAACACCATTTTTTCTGTTTGCTTGTTTTTTATTTTTAAATTTTTATTATTAATTATTTTTATTAACATATAATGTATTATTTGCCCCAGAGGTACAGGTTTGTGAATCGTCAGGCTTACACACTTGACAGCACTCACCATATCACATACCATCCCTAATGTTCATAACCCAACCACCCTCTCCACACACCCCCTCCCCCTAGCAACCCTCAGTTTGTTTTGTGAAACTAAGAGTCTCTTATGGTTTGTCTCTCTCCTGATCCCATCTTGTTTCATTTTTTTTCCCCTTCCTACCCAACAAACCCCCCATTCTGCCTCTCAAATTCCTCATATCAGGGAGATCATATGATTATTGTCTTTCTGTAATTGACTTATTTCACTCAGCATAATACCCTCTAGTTCCATCCATGTCATTGTAAATGGCAAGATTTCATTCCTTTTGATGGCTGCATAGTATTACATTGTATATATATACCACATCTTCTTTATCCATTCATCTACTGATGGACATCTAGGTTCTTTCCATAGTTTTGCTATTGTGGACATTGCTGCTATAAACATTCGGGTGCACGTGCCCCTTCAGATCACTACATTTGTATCTTTAGTGTAAATACCCCGTAGTGTGACTACTGGGTTGTAGGGTAGCTCTATTTTCAACTTTTTGAGGAATCTCCATGCTGTTTTCCAGAGTAGCTGCACCATCTTGCATTCCCACTAACAGTGTAGGAGGGTTCCCCTTTCTCCGCATCCTCTCGAACATCTGTCATTTCCTGAATTGTTAATTTTAGCCATTCTGACTGGGGTGAGGTGGTATCTGATTGTGGTATTGATTTGTATTTCCCTAATGCTGAGTGATGTTGAGCACTTTTTCATGTGTCTCTTGGCCATCTGGATGTCTTCTTTGCGGAAACATCTCTTCATGTTTTCTGCCCAATTCTTTTTTTATAGTTGTCTTTCTCCGCTTGACTTATTTCGCTAAGCATGATATGCTCTAGTTCCATCCACGTTGTCGCAAATGGCAAGATTTAATTTCTTTTGATGGCTGCATAGTATTTCATTGTGTATATATACCACATCTTCTTGATCCATTCATCTGTTGATGGACATCTAGGTTTTTTCCATAGTTTGGCTATTGTGGACATTGCTGCTATAAACATTCGGGTGCATGTGCCCCTTCGGATCACTACGTTTGTATCTTTAGGGTAAATACCCAGTAGTACTATTGCTGGGTCATAGGGTACTTCATAGGGTACAACATTTTGAGGAACCTCCATGTTGTTTTCCAGAGAGGTTGCACCAGATTGCATTCCCACCATCAGTGTAGGAGGGTTCCCCTTTCTCTGCATCCTCACCAGCATCTGTCATTTCCTGACTTGTTAATTTTAGCCATTCTGACTGGTGTGAGGTGATTTCTCATTGTGGTTTTGATTTGTATTTCCCTGATGCCGAGTGATATGGAGCACTTTTTCATGTGTCTGTTGGCCATCTGGATGTCTTCTTTGCAGAAATGTATGTTCATGTCCTCTGCCCATTTCTTGATTGGATTATTTGTTCTTTGGGTGTTGAGTTTGCTAAGTTCTTTATAGATTTTGGACACTAGCCCTTTATCTGATATGTCATTTGCAAATATCAACTCCCATTCTGTCAGTTGTCTTTTGGTTTTGTTAGCTGTTTCCTTTGCTGTGCAAAAGCTTTTGATCTTGATAAAATCCCAATAGTTCATTTTTGCCCTTGCTTCCCTTGCCTTTGGCGATGTTCAGAGGAAGATGTTGCTGTGGTTGAGGTCAAAGAGGTTTCTGCCTGTGTTCTCCTCAAGGATTTTGATGGAGTCCTTCCTCACATTAAGGTCCTTCATCCATTTTGAGTCTATTTTTGTAAGGAAATGGTCCAATTTCATTTTTCTGCATGTGGCTGTCCAATTTTTCCAACACCATTTATTGAAGAGGCTGTCTTTTTTCCATTGGACATTCTTTCCTGCTTTGTCGAAGATTAGTTGACCATAGAGTTGAGGGTCTATTTCTGGGCTTTATATACTGTTCCATTGATCTATGTGTCTGTTTTTGTGCCAGTACCATACTGTCTTGATTACAAACCTCTATTACAGCTTTGTAATAGAGCTTGAAGTCCAGAATTGTGATGCCACCAACTTTGGCTTTCTTTTTCAATATTCCTTTGGCTATTTGAGGTCTTTTCCAGTTCCATATAAATTTTAGAATTATTTGTTCCATTTCTTTGAAAAAGATGGATGGTACTTTGATAGGAATTGCATTAAATGTGTAGATTGCTTTAGGTAGCATAGACATTTTCACAATATTTATTCTTCCAATCCAGGAGCATGGAACATTTTTCCCTTTCTTTGTGTCTTCATCAATTTCTTTCATGAGTACTTTATAGTTTTCTGAGTATAGATTCTGTGCCTCTTTGGTTAGGTTTATTCCTAGGTATCTTATGGTTTTGGGTGCAATTGTAAATGGGATTGACTCCTTAATTTCTCTTTCTTCTGTCTTGTTGTTGGTGTAGAGAAATGCAACTGATTTATGTGCATTGATTTTATATCCTGACACTTTACTGAATTCCTGTATAAGTTCTAGCAGTTTTGGAGTGGAGTCTTTTGGGTTTTCCACATATAGTATCATATCATCTGCGAAGAGTGATAATTTGACTTCTTATTTGCTGATTTGGATGCCTTTAATTTCCTTTTGTTGTCTGATTGCTGAGGCTAAAACTTCTAGTACTATGTACTATGTTGAATAGCTGTGGTGATAATGGACATCACTGCCATGTTCCTGACCTTAGCAGAAAAGCTTTCAGTTTTTCTCCATTGAGAATGATATTTGCAGTGGGTTTTTCATAGATGGCTTTGATGATATTGAGGTATGTGCCCTCTATCCATACACTTTGAAGAGTTTTGATCAGGAAATGATGCTCTACTTTGTCAAATGCTTTTTCAGCATCTATTGAGAGTATCATATGGTTCTTGTTCTTTCTTTTATTAATGTCTTGTATCACATTGATTGATTTGCGGATGTTGAACCAACCTTGCAGCCCTGGAATAAATCCCACTTGGTCGTGGTGAATAATCTTTTTAATGTACTGTTGAATCCTATTGGCTAGTATTTTGGTGAGAATTTGCATCTGTGTTCATCAAAGATATTGGTCTGTCGTTCTCTTTTTTGATGGGATCCTTGTCTGGTTTTGGGATCAAGGTGATGTTGGCCTCAGAAAATGAGTTTGGAAGTTTTCCTTCCATTTCTATTTTTGGAACAGTTTCAGGAGAATAGGAATTAGTTCTTCTTTAAATGTGTGGTAAAATTCCCCCGGGAAGCCATCTGTCTCTGGGCTCTTGTTTGTTTGGAGATTTTTATTTTATTTTATTTTATTTTTTTTAACTTTTTATTTTTTATAAACATATATTTTTATCCCCAGGGGTACAGGTCTGTGAATCACCAGGTTTACACACTTCACAGCACTCACCAAAGCACATACCCTCCCCAATGTCCATAATCCCACCCCCTTCTCCCAAACCCCCTCCCCCCAGCAACCCTCAGTTTGTTTTGTGAGATTAAGAGTCACTTATGGTTTGTCTCCCTCCCAATCCCATCTTGTTTCATTTATTCTTCTCCTACCCACTTAAGCCTGTTTGGAGATTTTTTATGACTGTTTCAATCTCCTTACTGGTTATGGGTCTGTTTAGGCTTTCTATTTCTTCCTGGTTCAGTTGTGGTGGTTTGTATGTTTCTAGGAATGCATCCATTTCTTCCAAATTGTCAAATTTGTTGGCGTAGAGTTGCTTATAGTATGTTCTTATAATAGTTTGTATTTCTTTGGTGTTAGTTGTGATCTCTCCTCTTTCATTCATGATTTTATTTATTTGGGTCCTTACTCTTTTCTTTCTGATAAGTCTGGCCAGGGTTTTATCAATTTTATTTATTCTTTCAAAGAACCAACTCCTAGTTTCGTTGATTTGTTCTATTGTTTTTTTGGTTTCTATTTCATTGATTTCTGCTCTGATCTTTATGATTTCTCTTCCTCTGCTGGGTTTAGGGTTTCTTTCTTGTTCTTTCTCCAGCTCCGTTAGGTGTAGGGTTAGGTTGTGTACCTGAGACCTTTCTTGTTTCTTGAGAAAGGCTTGTACCGCTATATATTTTCCTCTCAGGACTGCCTTTGTTGTGTCCCACAGATTTTGAACCATTGTGTTTTCATTATCATTTGTTTCCATGATTTTTTTCAATTCTTCTTTAGTTTCCTGGTTGACTCATTTATTCTTTAGAAGGATGCTGTTTAGTCTCCATGTATTTGGGTTCTTTCCAAACTTCCTCTTGTGGTTGAGTTCTAGCTTCAGAGCATTGTGGTCTGAAAATATGCAGGGAATGATCCCAATCTTTTGATAATGGTTGAGTCCTGATTTAGGTCCGAGGATGTGATCTATTCTGGAGAATGTTCCATGTGCACTAGAGAAGAATGTGTATTCTGTTGCTTTGGGATGAAATGTTGTGAATATATCTGTGATGTCCATCTGGTCCAGTGTGTCGTTTAAAGCCTTTATTTCCTTGGTGATCTTTTGCTTGGATGATCTGTCCATTTCAGTGAGGGGAGTGTTAAAGTCCCCTTCTATTATTGTATTATTGTTGATGTGTTTCTTTGATTTTGTTATTAATTGGTTTATATAGTTGGCTGCTCCCACGTTGGGGGCATAGACATTTAAAATTGTTAGATCTTCTTGTTGGACAGACCCTTTGAGTATGATATAGTGTCCTTCCTCATTTCTAATTATAGTCTTTGGCTTAAAATCTAATTGATCTGATATAAGGATTGCCACTCCTGCTTTCTTCTAATGTCCATTAGCTTGGTAAATTCTTTTCCACCCCCTCACTTTAAATCTGGGGGTGTCTTCAGGCTTAAAATGAGTTTCTTGTAGGCAACATAGAGATGGGTTTTGTTTTTTTTATCCATTTTGATACCCTGTTTCTTTTGACTGGGGCATTTAGCCCATCAACATTCAGGGTAACTATTGAGAGATATGAATTTAGTGCCATTGTATTGCCATTGTATTGCCTGTAAGGTGACTGTTACTGTATATTGTCTCTTTTCCTTACTGATCTACCACTTGTAGGCTCTCTCTTTGCTTAGATGACCCCTTTCAATATTTCCTGTAGAGCTGGTTTGGTGTTTGCAAATTCTTTCAGTTTTTCTTTGTCCTCGAAGCTTTTAATCTCTCCTTTTATTTTCAATGATAGCCTAGCTGGATATAGTATTCTTGGCTGCATGTATTTCTCATTAGTGCTCTGAATATATAATGCCAGCTTTTCATGGCCTACCAGGTCTCTGTGGATAAGTCTTCTGCCAATCTAATATTTTTACCATTGTATGTTACAGACTTTTTTTCCCAGGCTGTTTTCAGGATTTTCTCTTTGTCACTAAGGCTTGTAACTTTTACTATAAGGTGACGGGGTGTGGGCCTATTCTTATTGATTTTGAGGGGCTTCTCTGAACCTCCTGAATTTTGATGCTTGTTCCCTTTGCCATATTGGAGAAATTCTCCCCAATAATTCTCTCCAGTATACCTTCTGCTCCCCTCTCTCTTTCTCCTTTTTCTGGAATTCCAATTATTCTAATGTTGTTTCATCTTATGGTCTCACTTATCTCTCGAATTCTCCCCTCATGGTCTAGTAGCTGCCTGTCCCTCTTTTGCTCAGCTTCTTTATTCTCTGTCATTTCATCTTCTATATCACTAATTCTTTCTTCTGCCTCATTTATCCTAGCAGTGAGAGCCTCCATTTTTTTTTACATATATTTTTTTTAAGATTTATTTATTTATTTATTTGACAGAGAGAGATCACAAGTAGGCAGAGAGGCAGGCAGAGAGAGAGGAGGAAGCAGGCTCCCTGCTGAGCAGAGAGCCCGATGCGGGACTCGATCCCAGGACCCTGAGATCATGACCTGAGCCGAAGGCAGCGGCTTAACCCACTGAGCCACCCAGGTGCCCCCGAGAGCCTCCATTTTTGATTGCACCTCATTAATAGCTTTTTTGATTTCAACTTGGTGAGATTTTAGTTCTTTTATTTCTCCAGAAAGGGCTTTTATATCTCCCGAGAGTGTTTCTCTAATATCTTCCATGCCTTTTTCGAGCCTGGCTAGAACCTTGAGAATCATCATTCTGAACTCTAGATCTGACATATTCCCAATGTCTGTATTGATTACGTCCCTAGCCTTTGGTACTGCCTCTTGTTCTTTTTTTTTGTGATGAATTTTTCCACCTTGTCATTATGTCCAGATAAGAGTATATGAAGGAGCAAGTAACATACTAAAAGGTTGGCAACAACCCCAGGAAAATATGCTTTAACCAAATCAGAAGAGATCTCAAATCATGACTGGGGAGAAAGGGGATAAAAGAGGTTCAGAAAGAAAGAAAGAAGAAGAAAAAAAAAAAGGAAAGAAAGAAAAGAATTAAAAAAAGAAAACGAATAATGAAGAGTATAATAAAGAAAAAATATATATATTAGATAAACTAGTTTAAAAAAACGTTAAAAAAGAAAAGGGTAAAAGTTAAAAAAAATTTTAGCAGCAGAAGAGAAAAAAAATGAAAAATAAAAAAAAATTAAATGAACTGCAACACTAAAGAATCATCGGGAGAAAGCCATGAGTTCCGTGCTTTGCTTTCTCCTCCTCTGGAATTCTGCTTCTCTCCTTGGTATTGAAACTGCACTTTTGGTAGGTGAACTTGGTCTTGGCTGGATTTCTTGTTGATCTTCTGGGGGAGGGGTCTGTTGTAGTGATTCTCAAGTGTCTTTGCCCTAGGTGGAATTGCACCGCCCTTATCAGGGGCCGGGCTGAGTAATCCGCTAGGGTTTCCTTTCAGGAATTTTGTTCCCTGAGCACTTTCTGTAGAGTTCTGGAGGACGGGAATAAAAATGGCGGCCTCCTGGTCTCCGGCCTGGAGTACCCGAGAGCCCGGGGCCCCACTCCTCAGTGCACCCTCAGAGAACAGCGCCCAGTAACTCCCGTCTGCCTGACCTCTGGCCGCGCTCCGAACTCACTGAGCCTGTGACTGGTTCAAGGTAACCCCGAGCTGTGAGCTCACTGTTGGCTCTGTCTCTGTAGCTGGCTTCCCCGTTCTAATACCTGTAAGCTCTGCAACACTCAGACTCCCCCAATCCTTCTGTGACCCTGCGGGACCTGAGGCCATGCTCTCCCCGCGTGGGCTTCACCCCGGTTTAGCCTCTGGAGTGATGTCCCTCAGCAGAACAGACTTTTAAAAGTCCTGATTTTGTGCTCTGTTGCTCCGCCGCTTGCTGGGAGCTGGCCCCTCCCCCAGGATCTATCTTCCCGTCGTTTTGGATTCACTTCTCCGCCAGTCCTACCTTTCAGAAAGTGGTTGTTTTCTGTTTCTAGAATTGCTGTTCTTCTTCTCTTCGATTTGCAGATGGATTTTGTAGGTGTTTGCAATCTTTAGATAAGCTATCTAGCTGATCTCCTGCTAGCTGAAGTAGTATCAGCCTGCTACTTTTCCGCCGTCTTGACCTCCCCTCTGCCCATTTCTTGATTGAATTATTTGTTTTTTGGGTGTCAAGTTTCATAAATTCTTTATAGATTTTGGATACTAGCCCTTTATCGGATGTCATCTGCAAATATCTTCAATAATTCTGTCAGTTGTATTTTGGTTTTGTTGACTATATCTCTTGCTGTGCAACAACTTTTGATCTTGATGAAGTACTGATATTTCATTTTTGTTCTTGGTTCCCTTGCCTTTGGTGATGTTTCTAGGAAGAAGTTGCTGTGGCTGAGGTTGAAGAGGTTGCTGCCTGTTTTCTCCTCAAGGATTTTGATGGATTCCTTTCTCACATTAAGGTCTTGAACCCATTTTGAGTCTATTTTTGGGTGTGGTGTAAGGAAATGGTCCAGTTTCATTCTTCTGCATGTGGCTGTCCAATTTTCCTAACACCATTTGTTGAAGAGACTGTCTTTGTTCCATTGGACATTCTTTCCTGTGTTGTTGAAGATTAGTTGGCCATAGAGTTGAAGGTCCATTTCTGGGCTCTCTATTCTGTTCCTCTGATCTATGTGTCTGTTTTTTTGCCACCACCATACTGTCTTGCTGATTACAGCTTTGTAATAGAGTTTGAAGTCTGGAATTGTGATGCCACCAACTTTGGCTTTCTTTTTCAACATTCCTCTGTCTATTTGGGATCTTTTCCATTTCCATATAAATGTTAGGATTATTTGTTCCATTTCTTTGAAAAAAATGGATGGGATTTTGATAGGGATTGCATGAAATGTGTAGATTGCTTTAGGTACCATAGACATTTTCACAATATTTGTTCTTCCAATCCATGAGCATGGAATGTTTTCCCCTTTCTTTGTCTTCCTCAATTTCTTTCATGAGTACTTTATAGTGTTCTGAGTACAAGATTCTTTGCCTTTTTCTTTAGGGTTATTCCTAGGTATTTTATGGTTTTGGGTGCAATTGTAAATGGAATTGACTGCTTAATTTCTCTTTCTTCTGTCTTGCTGTTTGTGTATAGAAATGAAACTGATTTCTCTGCATTGATTTTATATCCTGACCTTTACTGAATTTCTGTGAGTTCTAGCTGTTTTGCAGTGGAGTCTTGGGTTTTCCACATAAAGTATCGTATTATCTGCAATGAATGTGACTTCTTCTTTGCTGATTTGGATGCGTTTTATTTCTTTTTGTTGTCTGACTGCTGAGGCTAGAACTTCTAATAGTATGTTGAATAGCAGTAGTGATAGTGGACATTCCTGCTGTGTTCCTAACCTTAAGGGAAAAGCTCTCAGTTTTTCCTCAGTTTGATATTTGCTGTGGGTTTTTCATAGGTGGCTTTGATTATATTGAGGTAATGTTCCCTCTCTGTCTACACTTTGTAGAGTTTTGGTCAAGAAAGGATACTGCACTTTGACAAATGCTTTTTTAGCATCTATTGAGAGTATCATATGGTTCTTGTTCTTTCTTTTATTAAAGTATTGTATCACATTGATTAATTTTCAGATGTTAAACCAATACTGCAGCCTAGAAATAAATACCAGTTGGGTGTGGTGAATAATCCTTTTAATTTTCTGTTTGATTCTATTGGCTAGTATTTTGGTGGGAATTTTTACACCTGTGTTCATCAAGGATATTGGTCTGTAATTCTCCTTTTTGGTCGGGTCTTTGTCTGCTTTTGGGATCAAGGTAATGCTGTTCTCATAATATTAATTTAGAAGTTTTCTTCCATTTCCTTTTTTGGAACAGTTTCAGGAGAATAGGAATTAATTCTTCTTTAAATTTTAGTAGAATTCCCCTTGGAAGCTGTCTGGTCCTGGGCTCTTATTTATTGGGAGATTTTAGATCCCTGCTTCAATCTCTTTACTGGTCATGGGTCCAATCAGGTTTTCTATTTCTTCCTGTTTCAGTTTTGGTGGTTTACACATCTCTAGGAATGCATCCATTTCTTCCAGATTGTCAAATTTGCTGGTGTATATTTGCTCATAATATGTTCTTATAATTGTTTATTTCTTTTTGTTGGTTGTGATCTATCCTCTTTCATTCATGATTTTACATATTTGGGTCCTTTCTCTTTTCTTTTTGAGAAGTCTGGCTAGGGATTTATCAATCTTATTAATTCTTTCAAAGAACCAGCTCCTAGTTTCATTGATTTGTTCTACTGGTTTGTTGTTGTTGTTTGTTTGTTTTTGCTTTCCTTTTAATTGGTTTCTGCTCTGATCTCTCTTATTTTTCTTCTCCTGCTGGGTTTAGGCTTTCTTTACTGTTCTTTCTCCAGCTCCTATAGGGTTATGTTGTGTACGTGAGACCTTTCTTGTTTCTTGAGAAAGGCTTGTTTCCTCTCAGGACTGCCTTTGCTGTGTCCCACTGATTTTGAACAGTTGTGTTTTCATTTTCATTTGTTTCCATGAACTTTTTAAATTGTTTTTTAATTTCCTGGTTACCCATTCATTTTTTAGTGGGATGCTCTTTAGCCTCCCTGTATTTGAGTTCTTTCCAACTTTCCTCTTGTGATTGAGTTCTAGCTTCAGAGCACTGTGGTCTGAAAATATGCAGGGAATGATAAAAATCTTTTGGTATTGGCTGAGACCCAATTTGTGACCCAGGATATGATCTATTCTGGAGACTGTTCCATGTGCCCTAGAGAAGAATGCATATTCTGTTGCTTTGGGATGGAATGTTCTGAATACATCTGTGATGTCCCTCTAGTCCAGTGTGTCATTTAAGGCCTTTATTCCCTTATTGATATTTCGCTTGGATGATCTGTCCATTTTAATGTGGTGGGTGTTAAGTTCCCCTCTATTATTGTATTATTTTCGATGTGTTTCTTTGGTTTTGTTATTAATTTGTTTATATAGTTGGCTGCTCCTGTGTTAGGGGCATCGATATTTAAAATTGTTAGATCTTCTTGTTGGGCCGACATTTTAAGTATGATATAGTGTCCTTCTTTATTTCTTATTATAGTCTTTGACTTAAAATCTAATTTATCTGATATAAGGATTGCCACCCCAGCTTTCTTTTAATGTCCATTAGCATGGTAAATCGTTTTCCACCCCCTCAGTTTAAATCTGGAGGTGTCTTTGGGTCTAAAATGATTTTTTTGCAGACACCTTATTAGTGGGTCTTGACTTTTTATTCATTCTGATAACCTATTTCTTTTGATTGCAGCATTTAGCCCATTTACATTCAGGTAACTATTGAAAGATATGAATTTAATGCCACTGTATTGCCTGTAAGGTGACTGTTACTGTATATTGTCTCTGTTCCTTTCTGGTCTACTACTTTTTAGGCTTCTCTTTGCTTAAAGGACCCTTTTCAATATTTCCTGTAGGGCTGGTTTGGTGTTTGAAAGTCCTTTAATTTTTGTGTGTCCTGGAAGCTTTTTATGTTCTCCTACTATTTTCAATGATAGCCTAGCTAGATAAAGTATTCTTGGCTGCATATTTTTCTCACTTAGTGCTCTGAATATATCATGCAGTCCTTTCTGGTCTGGGTTTCTGTGGATAATTCTGTTGCCAATCTAATATTTCTACCATTTCTAATACCATATTATCAATATTTCTACCATTTTTAATATTTCTACCATTGTATGTTACACACTTCTAGTCCTGGGTTGCTGTCAGGATTTTCTCTTTGTCACTAAGACTTGTAAGGTTTACTATTAGATGATGGGGTGTGAACCTATTTTTATTGATTTTGAGGGGGGTTCTCTGTGTTTCCTGGATTTTGATGCTTGTTCCCTTTTTCAAATTAGGGAAATCCTCTACTATAATTCGTTCCAATATACCTTCTTCCCCTCCTCTCTCTCTTCTTCTTCTAAGATCCCAATTATTTTAATATTGTTTTGTCTTATGGTATCACTTATCTCTTGAATTCTCCCCTTGTGGTCCAGTATTTGTTTGTTTCTCTTTTGCTCAGCTTCTTTATTCTCTGTTATTTGGTCTTCTATATCACTAATTCTCTTTTCTACCTCACTTATCCCAGCAGTAAGAGGCTTCATTTTTTTTTTTTTTTTGTTTAATTCTTCTTCTTCTTCTTTTTTTTAATTTTTTATTTTTTATAAACATATATTTTTATCCCCAGGGGAGTCTTGCCATTTGCAACAACATGGATGGAACTAGAGCGTATCATGCTTAGTGAAATAAGTCAAGCAGAGGCTTCATTTTTTATCGCATCTCATTAATATCTTTTTTTATTTCAATTTGGTTAAATTTTGGTTCTTTTATTTCTCCAGAAAGGGATTTTAATTCTCCAGAAATAGATTCTCTAATATCTTCCATGCCATTTCAAGCCTGGCTAACACCTTGGGAATTGTCATTCTTAACTCTAGTTCTGACGTATTACCAATGTCCATATTGATTAGGTACCTAGCTATCAGTATAGCCTCTTGTTCTTTTGTTCGTCGTGAGTTTTTTTGGCCTTGTCATTTTGTCCAGATTAAGAATATATGAAGGAGAAAATAAAATACTAAAAGGGTGGCAAAGACCCCAGAATAATGTACACTAACCAAATCAGAAGAGATCCAAAACTGGGGGGAGAAGAAAGTGGAAAAAAGAAATAAAAATGAAAAAATAAAATATACAAAAAAATATATATCTATATGTTTATATAGCTACATATAGGTATATAAATATATCCATTTATCTATATATAGTTATATATAAGTATATTAGACTGCTGAATAGAACAGAGCCATCCATTTGATTTTGGGTGTATTTTGGTCTCAGAAGAAACTACGTTCCAAAATTTTAAAGAAAGGAAAAAATAAGTGTAAACACAATGAAGGGATGGAATATGATTGTAAAGATGAAAATTTAAAAAATTCTAAAAAAGGTATTGATAAAATAAGTTGGTTGGAAAAAGAAAAATAAAAACAAACTGAGGGTTGCTGGGGGGAGGGGGTTTGGGAGAAGGGGGTGGTATTATGGACATTGGGGAGGGTATGTGTTTTGGTGAGTGCTGTGAAGTGTGTAAACTTGGTGATTCACAGACCTGTACCCCTGGGGATAAAAATATATGTTTATAAAAAATAAAAAATTATATTAAAAAAAAAAAGAGATGGGAATGTTCTCAGGCTGGAGTCTAGAACAAAGTCATGTGCTTTGTGGGTATATTTTGATACATTAGAAGAAATTGTATCCCAAAATCTTTTAGTAAAAAAAAAAACTATAAGTATACGAAAAATAAGGTCAAATACAATGAAGGGATAAAATATGATTATAACAATGAAGGTTCAGTAAGGTTTGTTTGTTTGTTTGTTTTTGTTTTGTTTTTTAGAATGGTATTCTTGATATAAACTAGTTAAAAAACGTTGAAAGAGGAAAACGGAAAAGTTGAGAAAAATAGAATAAGAATAAAAAGAAAATTAAAAATTTAACTTTGCAAGACTAACGGATCATGGGAAAAGAGCCGTGAATTCTGTGCATTACTTTCCCCTAGCTCTGGAGTTCTCCTGATCGGTGAGCTTGGTCTTGGCTGGATATTCTTACTGATCTTCTGTGGGAGGGGTGTGTTGCAGTGATTCTTACATGTCTTTGCCCAAAGCAGAATTTCTCCTTCCTTGCCAGTATCCTGGCTAAGGAATCTGCTCAGGTTCAGGTTTGCTCTCAGAGCTTTAGTTCCCTAAATGCTTTCTGTACCACTTTGAAAGACAGGAATGAAATGGTGACCTCCCAGTCTCTGACCGGAAGAAGCTGAGAGCTCAGGGCCTCACTCCTCAGTGCACCCTCATAGATAAGCAGTTAATAACTCCTCTCTCCCTGGTCCCTGGCTGCACTCTGAGCTCACCTGGCCTGTGACCGAGCATTTCTATCTCTGGTGCACAGCCCCGTTTGGAGTCTCCAAACCCAGAAAATTCCTGCCACCCTGCTCCTCCCAGAGGAGGAAGGTGAGTCTCCCCAGAACTGCCACTTGTGGGGTCTCTGCTCAAAGAGCAGTGGCTTGACAGTGACTTGGATCATGGTTTAAGATAACCCTGATCTGAAAACTCACTCTTTGGCTCTGTCCCTGTAGTCGGTTTCTCTGCTTTAATACCTGGGAACTTGCCACTCTCAGACACCCCCAATCTTTCTGTAACCCCGTGGGTCTCCGTGAGGGATCCACCCCCTGCTTAGCCTCTGGTGCGATGTCCCTCAGTGGAGCAAACTTCTAAAAATTCTGATTTTTGTGCTCTGCTGCTCCGCCATTTGCCAGATGCCGGCCCCTCCCCCCACCGTCTATCTTCCAATTGCTTCAGATTTCTCTTCTCTGCATGTCTTATCTTTCAGAAAGTGGTTGATTTTCTGTTCCTAGAATTGCTGCTCTTCTTCTCTTCCACCTCTTATTGAGTTCATAGGTGTCCAGAATGATTTGATACCTAGCAAGCTGAACTCCTAGGATCTGATGTCATTTCAGTCTGCTACTCCTCCGCCATCTTGCCTCTCACTGTCAGGGTCATTCTTAAGTGAAACCCGACAACATTTGTTGAAGAGACTTCTTCCCTTTGCATATTCTTGCCTCCTTTGTCAAATATTGTCCATGTAATTGTGAGTTTGTTTCTGGACTTTCTATCCTGTTCTATTGATCTATGTGTCTATTTTTGTGCTTATAGCATACTGTTTTGATTACTATAGCTTTGTAGTATAACTTGAAATCCAGAATTGTGATACTGCCAGCTTTATTTTTCTTTTTTGAAATTGTTTTGGCTTGAGGATCTTCTGTGGATCCATATGAATTTTAGGATTATTTGTTATAGTTCTGTGAGAAATGCTATTGTTATTTGGATCAGGATTGCATTAAATCTGTAGATTGCTCCCCAAGTATCATGTCATTTCTGAGTAGTGAAAGTTTTACTTCTTCTTAACCAATCAATGCCTTATATTCCTTTTTCTTGTCTGATTGCTGTAAGACTTCCAGTGTGTAGGTTAAATACTAGTAGTGAGAGTGGACATCCTTGTCTTATTCATGACCTTAGAGGGAAAGCTCTCAGTTTTTCCCCATTGAGTGGTGTTAGCTGTGCGTTTTTGAATAAATAAATTTATTATGTTGCATTAAATTCCCTCTAAACCTACTTTGTTGAGGGTTTTTATCACAAATGGGTGAGGTACTTTGTCAAATGTCTTTATGCATTTATTGAAATGCTCTTAAGGTTTTTATCCTTTCTCCTTTTGCATTGATGTATCACATATATTGATTGGTGAATAGTGAACCACCTTGCATCTCAAAAATAATCCACTTGATGGTGATGAATGATCTTTTTAATGTATTGTTATATTTGGTTTGCTAATATTTTGTTGATGATTTTTGCATCTATGTTTATCAGAGATACTGGCTTATAGTTTTCTTTTATGGTGTCTTTATCTAGTTTTGGTATCAGGGTAATCCTGGCCTCATAGAATGAATTTGGAAATTCTCCTTCTTCTTCTGTTATTTGGAATAGTTTGGAAATAGGTATTAACTATTTAAATGTTTGGTAGAATTCAACTATGAAACCATCTGGTCCTGAACTTCTGCTTTTTTTGGGGGTGGGGGAGAGGTTTTTGATTACTGATTCAATAATTGGTCTGTCCAAGTTTCTTATTTCTTTCTGATTCAATTTGGGAGGTACATGTTTCTAGGAATTTATCCATTTCTTGTAAGTTGTCCAATTTGTTGGCATATAATTTTCATAATATTCTCCTAAAATTGTTTTCAGTTGTTATTTCTCCTCTTCCATTTCTAATTTTTTGATTTCTCTCTGTTTCTCTCTTTCTCTTTTTCCTTTTCTCTCTCTGTCTCTCTCACTCCATCTCTCTCTCTCTCCTTTTTTTTTTTTTTTTTTTTTTTGGTGAGTCTGGCTAGCAGTTTATCAGTTTTGTTGATCTTTTCAAAGAACCAGTTCTGGGTTTCATCAGTTCGTTGTTGTTGTTGTTGTTGTTCTTATTCTTTTTTAGTTTCTATTTTATTTATTTTGGTTCTAATATTTACTGTTTCCTCCTTCTACCTTTTTTTGCTGTTTTGTTTTTTCTAGTCTTTGTAGGTGTAAGGTTATGTTGTTTATTTGGGATTTTTCTTGTTTCTTGAGAAAGTCTGTATTGATGTGAATTTCCCTCTTAAAACAGCTTTTGCTGCATCCCCAAAATTTTGGACCACTGTGTTTTCATCTGTCTCCATATAGTTTTTGATTTCCTCTTTGATTTCTTGGTTGATCCATGCATTGTTTAGTGGCAAGTTATATAATCTCCATGTATTTGCACTCTTTTCAATATTTTCCTGTAGTTGATTTCTAGTTTCTTAATGTTGTAATCAGAAAGATGCATAGAATGACTTTGATATTTTTGAATTTGTTGAGAATTGCTTTGTGGCCTGACATGGGAATCTATTCTGGGGAATGTTCATGTGCACTTGACAAGAATGTGTATTCTGCTTTTTAGGATGGAATGTTCTGAATATATCTGTTAAATCCAGCTGGTCCAATATATCATTTAAAGCCACCATTTCCTTGTTAATTTTCTTTTTGGTTGATATATCCATTGATTTAAGTGGCAAGTTAAAGTGCCCTACTATTATTGTATTATTATTGATTAGTTCCTTTATGTCTGGTGTTAATTGTCTTCAGTGTTTGGGTTCTATCATATCGGGTGCATATATATTTTTAATTATTATATCTTCTTGTTGGATTTATTTAATGATTATATAGTGGCCTTCTTTGTTTCCTGTTACAGTCTTTGTTTTAAAGTACATTTTATATGTTCAAGTATTGCTATCCAGGTTTTCTTTTCACTTCCATTTGCATGGCAAATGCTTCTCTGTATCTTCACTTTCAATCTGTATGTGGGTTGTGTTCTGAAATATGCCTCTTGTAGGTAACATATAGATGGGTTTTGCTTTTTTAAATATTTTTTAAAAATATTTTATTTATTTGACACACAGAAAGAACACAAACAGGAAGGAGCAAGCAGAGGGAGAGGGAGAAGCAGGCTTCCTGCTGAGCAGGGAGCCCAATGTGGTGCTTGATCCAAGGACCTGGGATCAAGAACTGAGCTGAAGGCAGCTATTTAAGTGGCTGAGCCACCCAGGCATCCCATGTCTTGCTTTTTTTTTATCGATTCCTTCACCTTATGTCTTTTGATTGGAATAGTTAGTCCATTTATATTCAAAGTAATTATTGATATGTATATGATTATTGCCATTTTGTTACTTGTTTGGTTGTTATTGTAGCTTTTCTTTACTCCTTTCTTCTCTATCGTCTTCTCTCATGATGACTTACTTTTTAAAGTGATATACTTGGATTCCTTTCTTTTTATTTTTTGCATGTCTATTACTGGTTTTTGGTTTGTGGTTACCATTTGGTTTGTATATAACATCTTCTGGATATAGCAGTCTATGTTGAGTTGCTGGTTACTTAAGTTTCAGCCCATTCTTTATTCCTCTCCTTCCCATATTTTAGGTATATTGTGTCATCCTTTTGTTGTGTGAGTCACTTGCCTGATTTTTATTGATATACTTATTTTTACTGTTTTTGTGCTTTCTACTTTCCTTATGGTCTTTAGTCTTTCCTTTCCACTCAGAGTCCCCTTTAACATTTCTTGTAGGGTTGGTTTAGTAGTGATGAATTCCTTTAATTTTTTATCTTTCTGTTCTGAATGGTAGCCTTACTGGATAAAGTATTTTTGGCTTCAGGATTTTTTTTTCTTTTTTCTTTTTTTAAAATTTCAGCACTTTGAATATATTATGCTACTCCCTTCTGACCCACAAAGTTTTTTCTGAATAATCAGCTCATAGCCTTATGGGGTTTCTCTTGTATGTAATTGCTTTCTTTTCTCTTGCTCTTATTAAAATTCCCTCTTTATCACTACTTTTTGCCATCTTAATTTCTATGTGTCTTGGAGTAGAACCCATAGAATGGATTTGTTGTGATATCTCTGTGCTTCCTGGATCTGGGATTTCTGTTTACTTTCCTAGTTTTGGGAAGTATTTAGTTATCATTCTTTCAAATACATTTTCTGCCCCCTTTTCTTTCCTTTTTCCTTCTGTGATCCCTGCAGTGTGAATGTTTTATGGTGTCACAAAGTTTCCTAATTCTATTCTCATATTGCATTATTTTTTCCTCTTACCTGCTGAGCTTAGTTACTTTCTGTTACTCTGTCTCCAGGTTGCTGATAAATTTTTTGGTTTTGTCTAGGCTACTATTTATTCCATCTAGTATATTATAAAATTTCATTTATTGTGTTCTTCTAATCTGATTGGGTTCTTTTTATAAATTTAGTATAATTTTTTTCAGTGTTCCAAAATTCATTGTTTATGCTCCATGCAATATGTGCCATCCTTAATACCACCAGGCTCACCCAAACCCCCACCCCCTTCCCCTCCAAAACCTCTTCTCCCATTTCATGGTGGGTTACCTCTTTGTTTTGTTGACTATTTCCTTTGCTGTCAGAAGCTTTTGATTTTAATGAAGTCCCAAAAGTTCATTCTCAGTTTTATTTCCTTTGCCTTTAGAGACATATCTTTAAAGAAGTTTCTGTGGCCGATGTTGAAGGGGTTACTTCCTATGTTCTCCAGTAGGATTTTGAAAGATTCCTGCCTCATATTGAGGTCTTTTATCCATTTTGGGTTTTTCTCTGTGTATGGTGTATGAGAATGGTCGAGTTTTATTCTTCTATACATAGCTGTCTGATCTTCCCATCACCATTTATTGAAGAGACTGTCTTTTTTCCACTGTATATTTTTTCCTGTGTTGTCGAAGATTATTTGACCATAGAGTTGTGGGTCCATATCTGGGTTCTCTACTCTGTTCTACTGGTCTATGTGCCTGTTTTTGTGCCAGTACCATGCTGTCTTGGTGATCATAGCTTTGTAGTAAAGCTTGAAATCAGGCAACATGATGCCCCCAGTTTTGTTTTTCTTTTTCAACATTTCCTTAGCGATTCGGGGTCTCTTCTGTTTCCATAAAATTTTAGGATTATTTGTTCCAGCTCTTTGAAAAGTGCCGGTGGAATTTTGATCAGGATGGCATTGAAAGTATAGATGGCTCTGGGCAGTATAGACATTTTAACAATGTTTATTCTTCTTATCCATGCGCATGGAATGCTCTTCCATCTTCTTTGTCTTCTTCAATTTCTTTCATGAGTGTTCTGTAGTTCTTTGAGTACAGATCCTTTACCTCTTTGGATAGGTTTATTCCCAGGTATCTTATGGTTCTTGGTGCTGTAGTAAATAGAATTGATTCTCTAATTTTTCTTTCCTTTTTTTTTAAAATTTCTTTTCAGTGTTCCAGAATACATTGTTTTTGCACCACATCCAGTGCTCCATGTAATATGTGCTCTCCATAATCTAATATCTCTATCTATATTTTCATTGTTAGTGTATAAGAAAGCAACTGATTTTTGTACTTTGATTTTGTATCCTGCCAAATTACTGCATTGCTATATGATTTCTAGTTGTTTGGGGGTGGAGTCTTTTGGGTTTTTCATGTAAATATCATGTCATCTGTGAAGAGAGAGAGTTTGTTTGTTTTTTAAAGATTTTATTTATTTGACAGAGAGAGATCACAAGTAAGCGGAGAGGCAGGCAGAGAGAGGAGGAAGCAGGCTCCCTGTTGAGCAGAGAACCTGATGTGGGGCTTGATCTCAGGACCCCGGGATCATGACCTGAGTAGAAGGCACTCATGACCCACTGAGCCACTCAGGTGCCCCAAGGAAGAGAGAGAGTTTGATTTCTTTTTTGCCAATTTGAATACCTTTTATTTCTTTTTGTTGTCTGATTGCTGTTGCTAGGTTTTTGTTTTTTGTTTTTAAATTACATTTGTTAAGGGTCATAGTGATGTCCTCTACTCTTCTCTCAAGTCCAGTGAATATCTTAATGATTATTACTCTGAGTTCTCTATTAGGCCTATAGTTTATCTCCATTTCCTTAGTCTTTTCTGTAATTTTGTCCTTTTTTAAAAAAAAATTGGGACAATTTTCCCATCTCCTCTTTTTTTTTTCTGTCAGTTTCTCTGTGTTAGGAAGGACAGCTATGACTCCTACATAAAGTAACAGCCTTTTGAAGAAGAGGATTTGTAGCACCCTGTCATGCAGTGTCTTATATTCACCAGACCGTGGTATTTTAGGGGTGTCTTTTATGTGTGATGCATGTGCCCTGCTATTGTGTTTGCTGCTTTTTCCTTCTGTGCAGTCATTTACAATGGCTCCTTTTCCTGCTGTAGGCAATATTTGGTTCCTGTGGTGTTAGTGGGCCAGGCTAGGGATGCCTTGGGCTTAAGTTGAGTCAGACTAGGCATTTGCTAGAGATGGAATAGCAACACACTGCCAGGTACATTCCCTATGTCATGCTCTGAGAAGTTTTCATTAGTGGGTGGTGCCTGCAGTCAGACCAGTTGTCTGTCTCCAGCTCACTAAGTCCTGTGACAGAGTGGTATGTGTGGTTATCTTTCCTATCTAGAGACAGAAGTCATTTTGGAGCAGTGCTGACTACTGTAGGGGCTGCCAAGAGTGTATTAGAGAGGGTGGATCCACAGAAGCAAAGCAGGTGTGGGCAGGGCAGCAGGGTGATGGTATTAGCCTGCTTTATACCCCTCCTCTGTGGGTGGAGGCTCTGCAGCTCCAGGACTGAGGTGGCCTATCTGGAGAGATAGATCCTTGGAAGCAGGGTGTTAGCATAGTAGAATGGTGCTGTCAGTATGTTTTGAATGCCCTTATCTTCTGAAGGACTGGCCATGCAGCTCTGGGACTGAGGTGGGTTGTGGGGAGGGGTGGGTTAGTAGAAGCACAATGTGTAGGGGAGTCGAGCAACAGTTTTAGAAACTTAGGTAGCAAGTCTTGCTGGTGATTATGTATTTACACTGCGTAGAGGAGGAGGGAGATGGCACCTGCTGGTTTCTTTGTTCCTGGAGTAGTTCCTTAGCAACTTTTGTCCCTTTGGGACAGTTCTGAGATTAGAAATAACCCCCCCCCCCCAAAAAAAAAGAAATAACTTTCCCTCCAGTACAGCCCAGATACCATTCAGAGTGTTGCTTCTATGCTCTATCTCTATGAGCCATTTATTGTGTTGTCTTTTAAGGACAGGGAATCAATTTTCTCTCCTCCACCACCTCTCTCAGAGCTAGGTCTGCTGATTTTTTAAAAAAGTTCCAGGTATTAAGTCCTGCTAGTTGTAAGGGCTCACAAAATTTGGCCCCTCTGGTTATCACAGCAAATCTTAATGGAGATCCATCTTCTCCTTGTGGGCTCTGGTGTGGGGTCTGTTTCTGTTCCAGTTTTCTGTTCCCACCACATCACTCCTTCTTGAGGAAAGTCCTCTAAATCCATTTAGTTTCAAACTATATCCCACCCTTCCAAACTTTTTGATGTGACCTCTTCTTTACATATAGTTATGGAGTTTATTCTCCAATTTTTTAAGGTCATTTCATGGGTATTCATGCTGATGTGAATGTTATCTAGTTGTATATGTGGGATGAGGTGAGCCTAGGGTTCTCCTACTCTGCCATCTTCCCCAGAAGTCCTAAGTTCTATTTGTTGTGCTTTTAGTGTCATATCCAAGAAATCATTTCTAAATCCAATGTCATGAAAGTTTTCCTTTATGATTTCTTCTCAGGATTTTATAGTTTGGCTTCTTGTGTTTAGGTTTTTGACCCATTTTGAGTTCATTTCTAAATATAGTATAAGCTAATGTTCAACTTCATTTTTTTGTATGTGAATATCCAGTTTTCCCAACAGCATTTATTGAAGTTTACATTATTTCTTAAATGGCATGTTGCCTATGTAAACTGTGTGACATTTATATGCATTAAAATATATGAACCAGTAAGAATCATAATGATATACCTATAAGACAAATGATTTCATTTTGAAGAGAAAGGCTGTGGCCAGACTGCGAGACAGAAGTACTAAGCATGAAATGGAATGACAAAATAAATGGCCAGCTTTCACATAGAAGCATCTTAGAAAGTATTGCTAGTGACAAAGCAGCCTCTCATATATCATATATTATATTTATACATGAAAAGTATTACATATTTACTCTAAGAAAACAACCTATCAACCAAATACAGTCAAGAAAAGATACATTTTAATATCTAATAATGATTCAAGATTCTAATGATTTTTGAATCCACTGAAACATTGTCAGATTAATGTTGTTACAATTTGGTTTTGGTGATAATACTAGGTGATTCATTCCCAGTGAGTCATTATAATCTGGTAATTAAAAGAATAGTTACTTACAGCTTCTCTTTAAAATTGCAGTGAACTTTTGTTCTAGAATTATCTCTAGGGAAAAGATACATTCTGCCTTTAGTCTCATTTGTTTCCACAACATCGACTGAACCTGTACTGTAAGTGATGTCTCTAACAGAAATGTTAAATTATATTTGGAATACTATTCAAAATCAAATATATATGAAAAGTTTGTTTTAAAATTTTACAATAAAAAATCTGCTTCTCAGAGAATTAAATATCAGTTTTCTAGACATTTTATTATTCTTCAAAGATGCTGGATAAAAGAGGTTTTAGAATGGATCAGAGCATGGAGCTAAAAGATACCATGGCTCAGAATACAAGTGAAGAGTAATTTATGAGTATGCTTAGATTAGAAAGTTACTAGCTGGTAAAATATGCTAAAACTGTATGAAATTAAAATCAATTCTTTGTACAGCCACAATAAAATTCTGGTCACATTCTTTACGTTCCTTTAACATAGACATATGACCAATAGCACAGACAAATTTCAATCAAGTAAGAAGAGCTTAAGTGTAGAAAATACATGATCAAAAAAAAAAAAAAAAGAAAATACATGATCAACCCAGTTTCCTCCTTCCTACACCACAGGGCATAGCTATATGCCATCTGGTGATTATTAGACAAAAAAGCTGCCATCTGCTACTTCTGCTAATACATGGGAGAGGGGTAGTTCTCCCTATTCTGTAAGCCTAAGAGATTTCATTATGGTTATTTACATGTCTCATGTACTCAACTGGTGAGTTAGAATTTATTCTGTGTGTGTGTGTGTGTGCGTGCGCACCCCTAACATAGTAAACATCAAAATGAGACATCCCTTTCTTTTAACCCTTAAGTAGTATAGGTCTGCATTTGGTCAAGTTAACTCATTCCACAGTAAGCTTCTTCTATCCTGCCTGACTTAAAGCCAAAATACTATTAAATACAACCTAAACTAGAGAGAGAAAATTGGATTGCAGTCATAAAAACAGATTACAAAGTGGACACAAATAGGCTTTAAAGTACAGGAAGGACATATTAGTCCTTTGCTTTACATCCCTTCAAGGAAAGACAGGACCTAAATCATCTTTAAATAAGTCTTTCCATAGATTCTCATAAAATAATTTTTAAGTTGTCATATCTTTCCTTATGCCAATCAGAAGTTCATTTCCTTATATTTAAAGAAGAAAAGAACATAAAATTATTTCAAAAAGTCCTTAGCTAAACTTCCAAGACTGAAACAGGAAGAAATTGACAACCTGAGTAGACCAATATCTAGAAACAAGATTGAAGCAGTGATTAAAGCCTCCCAAAAAACAAGAGTCCAGGACCTGACAGATTCCCTGGGGAATTCTACCAAACATTCAAAGAAGAAATAATACCTATTCTCCTGAAGCTGTTTCAAAAAATAGAAACAGAAGGAAAACTTTCAGATTCCTTTTATGAAGCCAGCATTACCTTGATCCCCAAACCAGGCAAAGACCCCACCCAACAGGAGAATTTCAGACCAATATCCCTGATGAATAGGATGCCAAGATTCTCAACAAGATCCTAGTTAATGCGATCCAACAGTACTTTAAAAATATTATTCACCATGAACCAGGTGGTTCAACATTCACAAATCAATCAATGTGATAGAGCAAATCAATAATGGAAGAGCAACATAGTCCTCTCAATTGATATAGAAAAAGCATTTGACAAAGACAGCATCCTTTCCTGATTGAAACTCTTCAAAATATAGGGATAGAGGGAATATTCTTCAATTTCATAAAATCCATCTATGAAAAACCCACAGTGAATATCATTCTCAAAGGGGAAAAGCTGAGAGCCTTCTCACTAAGACCAGGAACATGACAAGGATGTCCACTCTCACCCCTGTTCAACATAGTACTAGAAGTTCTAGCAATAGCAATCAGACAACAACAACAACAACAAAGGTATTCAGGTTGGCAAAGAAGAAGTCAAAGTCTCTCTCTTCGCAGATGACATGATAGTTTAATGTAGAAAACCCAAAAGACTCCAGCCCTAAATTACTAGAACTCATACAGCAATTCAGTAATATGGCAGGATACAAGATCAATGTACAGAAATCAGTTGCTTTCTTATACACTAAAAATGAAACTGTAGAAAAGGCAATTAGAGAACTGATTCCATTTACAAGAGCACCAAAAACCATAAGATACATTGGAATAAACTCAACCAAAGAGGTAAAGGATCTATACTAAAGGAACTACAGAACACTCATGAAAGAAATTGAAGAAGACACAAAAAGATGGAAAAACATTTCATGCTCATGGATTGAAAGAATAAACATTGTTAAGATCTAAATTTGAACTATTTCTAGAGCTTAAAAAGGTAGAAATGGGGAAGGAAAATCAGAAAATATAAACATACATAAATTCTTTCCCAGCTATGTCTCACGCCTGTTAGTTTCTCAAACCCTTGCACATGATAGGTGCTTCATATTTAGTTATTGGATAAATGAACAGATAAATGAATGCAATGGGTTTCTCCTTCTCATTGCATGGAATCAATTGATTCCACTTGGTGATTCAATCTCACCCACAAAATTTTATATTCTAAAGACATAAGAGACTCATGAAAAAGACCATTCTATATGGGTAGGTGGCAGTTTTAATAAGCAAAAAACTTAACGAGGCTCATTTGGGGCAGATGTAAGGTGAATAGGTCTTTGCATCTGTTGGTCATATCTTAACAGCTTATATAGATTAACTGGGCTCAGTCACCTATCATCCAGATGTTTTAACACCACATCATACTCTCAAAGCTACATTTTTGAGGCAGCTTCTAAGAGTGGGAAGGCAAGCAGAATGTATATTTCAAGGAAAGAAGAGGAGGTGACTTATTTGTGGAGCATAACAAATAGCATGGAGGACAAGGGGAGATAGAGAGGAGAAGGGAGTTGAGGGAAATTAGAAGGGGAGAGAGACTATGGACTCTGACAAACAATCTGAGGGGTTTGAAAGGGTGGGGGGTGGTGGGAGGTTGGGGGAACAAGGTGGTGGGTATTAGAGAGGGCACGGATTGCATGGAGCACTGGGTGTGGTGCAAAAACAATTAATACTGTTATGCTGAAAATAAATTAAAAAATCAATTTAAAAAAAAAAAGAAGAAGAAGAGGAGGTGAGAAGCCTCCAATTGTCAGGGTCCTGGTCAACCGAGGGTCACATCTTCTCAATGACTTTTCCCAACAACACCAGGATAATCCAGAGTACTCTCCCTATCCTCAGTTTCTTAATATAAGCACATCTTCAAAGTTCCTTTGCCATGTAAAATAATGTATTTGTAGCTTTGGGCCATTAAGGTGTAAACATCTTTGGGTCTCCTCTATTCTGTTTCCTCCAGATTTTATAGGAGTTAATTATCCTAGGTCCCAAAGGACAGAGGCTGAATGAATCTGTACATTTACAGAGTGTGCAACCCAAGTGGTATCTTTCTGGCTATTCAAAAACAGTTGTTCTGCAATTCATTATATCATCAGCATTTTTTCTGTCAGTGTCATGAGCTGTGACTCTTAAAATAATCCCCAATTCATGGGGCACCTGTGTGGCTCAGTGGGTTAAGCCGATGCCTTCGGCTCAGGTCATGATCTCAGGGTCCTGGGATCGAGTCCTGCATCGGGCTCTCTGCTCAGCAGGGAGCCTGCTTCCATCTCTCTCTCTCTCTCTCTGCCTGCCTCTCTGCCTACTTGTGATCTCTCTCTGTAAAATAAATAAATAAAAAATTTAAAAAAATAATCCCCAATTCTTCACAGCTTCTCCACTGGTGAGACTTTTATGCCATGTCACATCAGGAGAATTTAAGGCATTCCTATTGTTCTTTCTTTTCAACACCAAACTCTTGAAAAGAGGAATCAGTACTCACCATATCCATTTCCTTAACTCTCATTCCTACTTCTACCATGAAAAGCTGACACCTCTCTGGGCTTCAGTTTCCTCACCTGGTCCAGATCCCTTAGTATTGAGATGTTCCTCTCCAGTCTTTGTGACTCCAGGCTACTCCTTCTTTTTGATATATGGTCAAGTATGGGCTGGTTGCCCTCAAGTCTCTTAGCTTCTACTCAATTATATTTCTTCCAGGATTTCAAGCCAAGTTGTCAGTCTAATCAGTGTGTTGTGATGAGCTTTAGTTTAGAATTCAGCAGAAACTTCTTTTGGCAAAGTAGAATTCCATTAAGAAACAATTCAAGCTGGGAATGAAGGCTGCTCCTCCATCCCTGGGCAGCTTCTTTCCCAAAGCTGGGCTGCATACTGATGCCTTTCAGGCTATAGACTGCCTTGTACTAAGAAAGCAAAAATATCACCATCTCAGAATAAATGAAGATAGAAACCCCAGCACAGATGTGCTCAAGGCAGCCTGGCTTCTGAGGGACCTGAGTTACTAACAGCTTTCACTTTCAGTTATGTATTTATTTTTCATATAATCAGTTACTTCGTTTGGGCTAAAGAAAAACAATACATCATCTAATCAGGGAAAGAGCAGTTTCCCTTTGAGAAGAGTTCAGTACCTTATTAAATATTTTAAATTACTTTATAAAATATAACAAGTCAAGATTTTCTGTAATTTCATTTATAGCCACCACTGAGGGAGTTCTGACAATGGTTGATTAGGCTCCAAAAGCTTTCCCTGATCATCTTCAGAAGGATCTGATTATATTTCTGCTTTTGAGGGAAATGCTCCTGAACTGAAGTGTGAGTGGAAAAGGGTTGCCTCAGATCTTATGTTAACTTGTAGTAAGTGACTAGCTAATACAACTTCATTTCTTTGTTTGTTCAGTGTATTTACTGAGGCCTTACCATGTGCTAAGGTCTGTGCTTGGGCAGTAGGTATAGATATGAATTAGACACAGCTTGGTTTTTATGGGACTTCCAGTCTAGTAGGATAGAGGGATATGTCAATATCATGTAAACAAATGGCAACAAAATGTCCTGGATGCTACCAGAAGCATCTATATAATATACAATGAGGATAAAATAGGGATGGATTCATGACTTTCTTAGGAAATGGGGAAGCTATCTCTCATTTTCCTTGTAAGGTCTTATGCTGAGTAGCAGACATATGAACAAAAATGCATTCTGAAGGACAACTTGCATTATCCACTCATAGATTGAACAACACCCAAGTATTTATGGAGTATTCACCTTAAGCCAAGAAATCCTTGATGGCCAGAGGCGCCTGTGTGACTCAGTTGTTAAGAATCTACCTATGGCTTAGGTCATGACCCAGGGTTCTGGGACCAAGCCCTGCATTGAGCTCCATCCCAGGTTCCTGGAACTGAGCTTGCTTCAGGCTCCTTGCTCAGCAGGAAGCCCGTTTCTCCCTCTCCCACTTTTCTGCTTATGTTCCCTCTCGGACTGTGTTTCCCTCTGTCAAATAAGTAAATAAAAGCTTAAAAAAAAAAAAAAAGAAATCCTTGGTGGTTAAAGATTTATTTGACTGAATAATCGGATAAAAAGGGAGATTAATTACAGAAGACTCAGAAAAGGAAGAGATTCTTCTTGCCAAAATAATAGAAAATAGTAAAATAAAAAGGTATTGAAAATTTAAAATAAAATTAATAAAAAATTAAGAGAGTCTACTTTAGTATTAAGTGGCAAGTTTTTTAATATTCTGTTCTGTTCTATATTAGGATCTTTCTGGCAGTGGTAAAAACAGAATGTATGACTTAAAAAATCTAGGCTTTATAAATTCATGGGGAAAAGCTTAACCTCTCAAATGGTTCCTATATTTCTTGAGGAAGAAGAGATATTATTTTTTCTAATAGTTACTTCAAACCAAAGCAGCACTTGAGATACAATAATGGAAAAAACCAATAACTCATTGAAAATGTGGGCAAAAAATAAGAATAGACAGTTTATAGAGGAAGAAATATGAATGGATTATACAAATATAAAAAATATTCAGCATTACTTATGAAAACATGCAAATCAAAACAAGGAGATACCTATGTCACATTTGGTAATATCCAGTATTTAAGAACGAAGAAACCGAGGAGCACCTGGGTGGCTCAGTGGGTTAAGCCTCTGCCTTTGGCTCAGGTTGTGATTCTAGCGTCCTGGGATCAAGCCCCGTATCAGGCTTCCTGCTCGGCGGGAAGTCTGCTTCTTCCTCTCCCACTCCCCCTGCTTGTATTCCCTCTCTTGCTGTGTTTCTCTCTGTCAAATAAATAAATAAATAAAATCTTTAAAAAAATAGAATTAAGAAACTATCAATCTCAAATATTTCATTGTTTATGCACCACTGTGGATGAGAGAAAAATGGATGGAACTATTTCAGAGAGCATTTGGATGCTTCCTAACAAAACTAAAATGCCCACATATCTTTTGACCTGGTAGTTTGACAATGAGAAATTTATCCTGAGGTAATTGGTCAAAGACATTACATACAAAGATGTTTCTATAGCTTTGCTTCTAATAACAATACCAAAATACATCTATTAACTGGAGCATAGTTAAGTAAATTATGGTTGATTTATACTATAGAATATTATATCAGTATTAAGTAGAACTAACTATGTAAATACATTTATGCTAACATAGAAATATCTCTGTTGTTAAAAAGCAGATATAAAGAGCACTGTATATGATGCATGTAAATAGATTTCTTAAATGGGTACACGAGAAACTGCTAACAGTGGTTCTGCAGGGAATGGAATTGGGAAGATTTGGATTAGGAAGGAGATTTTTACTGTATACATTGGAATGTTTCATCTGTTTCCCTATGTATTTGTGTTACTTTTTAAAAATTAAAAACAAAACCTAGTTTAGATCATAGAATTGTCTTTCTCTGCTTGACTTACTTTGCTCAGCATAATCCCCTACAGTTCCATCCATGTCAGTGCAAATGGTGGGTATGCATCCTTTCTGATAGCTGAGTGATATTCCATTGAATACAGGAGCCACATCTTTATCCATTTGTCTGTTGAAGGGCATCTTGGTTCCTTCCATGGTTTGCCTATTGTGGATATTGCTGCTATGAACATTGGGGTGCATGTAGCCCTTCTTTTCACTACATCAGTATCTTTGGGATGGTTTCACTTATATGTGGAACATAAAGAACAGCATGGAGGACATTAGGAGAAGGAAGGGAAAACTGAAGGGGGGAAATCAGAGGCGGAGATGAACCATGAGAGACTATGGACTCTGGGAAACAAACTGAGGGTTTCAGAGGGGAGGTGAGGGATGGGTTATCCTGGTGATGGGCATTAAAGAAGGCATGTATTGCAATGAGCAGTGGGTGTTATATGCAAATAATGAATCATGGAACACTACATCAAAAACAAGTGATGTTACTTACTGTATGTTGACTAAAATAACATAAAAAAATAAAAAAAATAGTAGACAGAAGAGCTCAGCAATGAGATGTTATTGTCAGATGAATATTTTTTGTCTTGAAATAGAAATTCCTCAACTTAGTCTTTGTGAGTTCCAACTGTACTTTTAGTTCTTTTCTGGAGTCTCTACTTTCCTGGAGTTCACGGAGCCTCCAGTGAACCAGGTAGAGTTCATCAATGTTTCCTTGACTCACTGTGTTGGTTTCTGCACATTAGCTAAAACAGCTAACTTTTCCAGTCTTGTTAGGCTGTTTCATTTAGGAGATGAATTTTGTCCATCAGCCTGGCCCAAGTTCCTTGTTGTCAAAAGTGACTGTCTTTGTTTTTAATGGTTTCCAGTAGTTGAGAGTGTGGCAAGGCCATTAGTGTCCCAAAGTCAGGAGGACTGTAGTCAGCATCTAAATGTGGGCTGAGTAGGAGCTGGACTCTCAGGCAACACCTGGGAAAGTATTCAGTTCCAGGAAGAACTTGGGAGATGCTTCCTCTGCACTAAACTTGTATGTATAGCTGTGGAGAGTGCTCCTGTGCCACTTCTCTTGTTGCTATAGTCTTGCAAGACTCATGAATGCAAGCCCCACTGGAGATCAGAGTTACATGATTTAGTGGACCTGCCTGTTCCTTGAATGGCAGTTGTAGAGGGTGGAATCCTAGATGTGTAGACAAGCTCCTTCCAAGAAGATGCTGGTGGTTTGATTTTATTGTTGGAGTGAGTTGGAGAAAGAAAGCAGGGGAGGTACTTACTAGCCTCTCCAGGCCTTGGGGAGGATCACAGTCAGCACGTAGATGTATGCTAATTAGAGATGGAGCCTCAGACATCATCTTGTAAAGTACACAGTAGCTTGTAAACCATGCAGTCAAACTCCTTCTAGGGAAAGACTGGGAGATTTTTTTTTTTTTTTTCCCCGTTTCTTCTTGCTGAGACCTGAGGTGATAGGCAAGATGAATGCTTGTGCACCTATAAAGACCTGATTCAATTGCTGTAGACCTGTGGGGCTCATGAAGGCAAGCCACTTGGGCTTTCAGAATTAGGTGAATTGAGGGACTGATTGCTTGGGTGGGCGACTTATAGGGAACTAGTTTTATGGTCCCAATCCTTTGTTCCTCAGGGAGAAACTGGGAGCTGGGCATTCCCTCCTAACTATATGGCAGTGTTCTGGGGTGAGGTTTATGAGGAGAATGACTTTGCCTTTCCTACCCATATTGATGTGGGTGTTTTATCAGTCCACTGATGTGTAGGATTCACTCAGTTTCTGGATTTCTCTCAGAGGGAATTATTTCATGTGTAGCTATACATTCATTGTGTTCATAGGAGGAAGAAATTTCAGAAGCCTCCTATATTACCAACTTGGTCCCTGAATCTCAGTTCATTTGAGTCTTTTTAAGATACCCGGAATTCACTAAATACTTATGATTGATTAAACCATGAACACCTTTGACTCAGATTGCTTTTGCCTTTCATTAATAAATGAGATCCTTGGTCAATCTTCCTGGTACTCAATAGCTCACTTAGGCTGAGGAGAGCAGTATATACAGGTGGCTTAGGGACCTTCATAATGGGAAGAGGGCTTTCCTGATCCTTCAGACATATAACACATGCTCCCAAATCTTTATCTATCTCCTATCTATCTATCTAATCTATCATCTATCTATCTATCTGTCTGTCTATTATCTTTCCACCTACCTACCTAAGTATCATGAGGAAATGTGTTAGGCTCTGAAGCAGATGGGTCTGGATGAATCAAATTTCTGAAGTAATTTTTTATTTATTTGATTTGATTATTTGATTTGACTTTTTTGGTTTGATTATTTATTTGTCTGTATTAACTCTAAAAAATATACTTATTGTCCGTTAGAATTGCTACCTATCAAGTACAGCCATGTCTGATTTTAAATGAGATGATGAATATCTGATGTGTAGCACAGTGCAGAGGTACTGAGTAAACTCTAGTGTTTTGGAAGGGAATTTTTAAAAAGACTATTTATTTGAGAGAGAGAGAAGTAGTGGGGAGGGAGAGAGTCTCCAACAGACTGTGCTGAGCACAGACTGATGTGGGGCTCAATCTCACAATCCTGAGATCATGACCTGATCTGAAACCAAGAGTCAGAGGCTTAACTGACTGAGTCATCCAGGTGCCACTTGGAAGGGAATTTTTACATAGGGATATTAGGAAAACAATGAAATAATTTTTGGAAAATTAGTATTATGAAATGAAAATGTAGAAGTTACATGTACAGATATTCAACAAATTGAAATAGATATATAGTGAGTTATGTTATTAATTTTCAATCTTTCTTCCTTAGACTGAAAACAACCGGAAAGTGTAAAGTTAAAGCAGTAGTTCTGCTCTTATTCTTCCTCTATGCTCTCAGAATCCCTTCAGGCGGTATGCTTTTCGTTCCTAATTATCTTATGCAGAATGCTAATAGCCTGTTTTACTACTGAATAAAAATGACCATTAAGAACCATAGATGTGACCCAGCAATGTTGGATAGCTGAAAAGATGTTCCATTGATTTCAAAATAGAAAATAAAATCACAAAATTGAAATCAATATATATTTAATTAAATGTTTGCAAAATATAACATCTTGTCAAATATCAATAGCAATGCAACACAGGAATCTAAAGTTACATATATATTATCTTCCATGAGGGGTATGGGTACACTTTAATATAGTCTATTTACCATGAGTTGGGGCTTTGGCATATGAAATTGAGGAGGATGTACAAATGGCCACTAAGCACATGAAAAGATAGATGGTCAGCATTATTACCATCAGTGAAGTGCAATTTAAAACCACAAGGAGACATTGTTTCATACCTAATAGGAGGGTTAGAATAAAAAAAAAAAACAGATTATAACAAGTGTTAGTGAGGTTTTGAGAAATCAAAAGCCTCCTCATATGCTGCTAGTAGAATTTTAAGATGGAGCATTCACTTTGGAAAGCAGCTTGTCAGTTCTTCAAAAGCCTAAACATAAAGTTACCACATGATCCAGCAATTTCATATGTGAGGTATATACTCAAGAGAAATGAAAAATTGTGTCTACATAAAAAGTTGCATATAAATGTTCATAAAGTCACCTTACATAATAGCCCCAAAGTAGAAACAACCCAAATGTCCACCAATGATGAATGGATAAATAAATGTAGTCTATACACATAATGAAATATTATTTGGTAGGTAAAAATAAATTAAATACTTATGCATGCTACAACATAGTTGTACATGGAAAATAATGTTATGTGAACAGGGGACCACATACTTTATGATTCTGTTTATATGAAATAGCAAAAATAGGCAAATCTGTAGAGAAAGAAAGTAGATTAGTGGTTGCCTAGGGATGGGGAAGGGGCTTTAGAAGTGACTGTGAAAGGATATGGGTTTGGGGAGGAGTTAAAGTGGCAGAGTAGTAGGGCTTGCTTAGTCCCTTGAACATAGTTAGATAACATTAAATCATTCTGAACACCCAGGAAATCACTCTGAGGACTGAGAGAAAAAACTACACAACTAGAGGGAATAAAGAGGCCAGACTGTGGAAGGAAGGGCATGCTGAGATGTTATTTGGGGGAGAAAGGAATCACTGGTGCTATGGAGGAGAGGGAGCCCTGATCAGGGAGGGGGGTGGAGAGAGAGAGAGAATGCAAGCACACTCAGTGTGAAGGGCATTGCACCAGAAAAACTCTTCCACAAAACCATTGTCCTTACAAGGAAAACAAGAGAGGCTGATTATCACAAGCTTTATAAACAGTAGAGCTCAATGGCTGAAGTTTCAGAAGCTCATGCCATTGCTTGGGTGAAGCTTTACAGGTATAGTGGTGCTCCTGTAGAGAAGGAGGGAAGAGAGCTGGGAGCAGACGGTGTGGTCTGAGGATCCCCTGGGTCACACTGGGAGAGACAGTTCCCCTTCTTTGAGTGCATTTGGAAGAGGTAGCACTGCCTCTCAGGGGACAAAAGAGCCAGTGGACACCACTGAGCTGCTGCATTAATTAACATTGAAGCAGAGGCATCTGCTGAGGGCAGCTAACCTGGACATCTGCTTTTTGCTGCATTTTACTATACACTCCAAGGCCCTGCATGTTTATGAGACTGCCTTTCTGGGACAAACTGGTACCAGCCAGTGTGATGAGACTTTCCCTTCAGAATATCAGCATGTGTCCATGCTATACAAGATCCCTAAAATTTAGAGTTTTGAAACCCAGCTGTTGCGCCTGAGTAAAACACAAGAGTTCTTCACTGCAGGGTGGCAGACAGCTTAGACACAGAGAGATCTGAGGGATGAGATCTGAGGGATGCCTGGGACACAGGAGGGGAGATAGTTTGCTCATCTGTGAGGGCTCCCTGATCAGTGGTGCAAACTTCCAGAAAGTGAGCAATGCCATTTTCCTCCCTCCTTGTAGACATGGAGAGACTTCAGTGAGAGCACAGTATCCACAATGGAGGCTTGAATTGCTTATACAAAGCCCCACCTCCTGTGCTATGCAGGGTTTTTTTTGTTTTTGTTTTTGTTTTTTTTTTCTAAGCAACTGTGCCTGAAAGTCAAAGCAGCAGCAGCGGCAGGAGTGAGTCCCTCCCCCAGAAGATCCCTGCATGCACCAAGTCTACTGACCATACAGTGCTACAAGGATTCAGCTCTAGGGGAAACAGGATCTAGTCTCTTTTATTGAACAGACCAAAACATACCTAGCTAAATTCACTCCAAACATTCCCCTCTGCAGGCAAAGAGAAACTGGATAGGACTGACCTGAGGGAAAGAGCAGTCAAAACATAACAGTAGAGTGCACACAGAGTTCACCAGAAACACTTCCTGAAACATCATGCCCTGGACAGTATATGACCTCTTCTTAATATAACATTACTCTCAAGAAGAGAAAGTGTAATAGACTTTCCTAAAACACAGAAGACAGAGACCTAGACAGAATGCCAAGATGGGAGATTTACCCTAAAAGAAAGAACAAAAAGAGGTCATGCCCAGGGATAAAATCAAAACAGATATAAGTAATATACCTGAGCTAGAATTTAAAACAACAATCTTAAGGATACCAGCTGGACTTGAAAAAAAGCATTGAAGATACCAAGGAGACCCTTACTACAGAGGTAAAAGACCTAAAAACTAGTCAGGCAAAAAAAAAAAAAAAAAAAAAAAAAAAAAAAGGCTATAAATCTGATGCAGAACTGACTGGAAATAATGAACACAAGGATGAAAGAGGCAGAGGAATGAATAAATGATACAGAAGATAAAATTGTGGGAAATAATAATGCTGAAAAGAAGAGGGAAAGAAAAATATTGGATCAGGAATGCAGACTCAGGGAACTCAGTGACTCTGTTAAGCACAATGACATTTGTGTCATAGAAGTCCCAGTAGAAAAAGAGATGGAAAAAGGGACCAAGGTTTATTTCAGCAAATTATACCTGAAAACTTCCCTAATATGGGGAAAGAAAAAAATATCCCAATTTAGGAGGCATAGAGAACTCTCATCAAAATTAATAAAAGTAGGTCAACACCAAGGCATATTATAGTAAACTGTGCAAAATATAGAGATAAGGAAAGACTCCTGAAAGCTGCAGGGGAAAAGAAGTCCTTAACCTACAAAGGAAGACAAAATTAACAGCAGATCTCTTCACAGAAACTTGGCACCCCTGAAGAGAGTGGCATGATATGTTCAAATGTTGAATGGGAGAAATATGCAGCCAAGAATACTTAATCCAGCAAGGCTGTCATTCAGAATAGAAGGAGAGATAAGGACTTTCCAAGACAAACCAAAACTAAAGGAGTTCATGACCACTAAACCAGCCCTGCAAGTAATATTAAAGTGGACCCTTTGAGTGGTAAAGAAAGAACAAAAGCAACAAAGACTAGAATGGAACAGAGAAAATCTTCAGAAACAATTTTACAGCTAATACAATGGTACTAAATTCATATCTATCAATAATCACTCTGAATGTAAATGGACTAAATGCTTCTATAAAAAAACATAGGGTATCAGAATGGATAAAAAACTAAGACTCATATATATGCTACATACAGAAGACTCATTTTAGAACTGGAGACATCTGTAGGTTGGAAGTGGGGGAATAAAGAACCATTTATCATGCTAATGGACATCAAAAGAAAGTTGGAATAGCCATACTTATAATCAAACAAACTAGATTTTAAACCAAAGATCATAACAAGAGATGAGGAAGGGCACCATAAATAATAAAGGGGTCTATCCAACAAGAAGATCTAACTATTATAAATATCATTCTTCCAGCTTGGGAACACCTGAATATATAAATCAGTTAATAACAAACATAAAGGATCTAATAGATAGTAATACAAGAATAGTAGGAGATTTTAACACTCCACTTACAGCAATGGACAGATCATCTAAGCAGAAAATCAGAAAGGAAACAATGGTTTTGAATGATACACTGGACTAAATGGACCTAAGAGATACATTCAGAACATTTCATCCTAAAGCAGCAGAATATACATTCTTTTTGAGTGCAATGGATCATTCTCCAGAATAGATCAAATACACGGTCACAAATCAGGACTCAAAAGTACAAAAAGACTGAGATTGTACCATGCATATTTTCCGACCACAGTGCTATGAAACTTGAAGTTAATCACAAAAAATTTTGGAAAGACCACAAATATGTGGAGGTTAAAGAACATCCTACTAAAGAATGAATGGGTTAACCAGGAAATTAAAGAAATAAAAAAATGTGGAAACAAATGAAAATGAAAACATGACAGCATGTCTGTCATGCAGCAAAAGTGGTCATGTGAGGAAAGTATACAGCAATACAGACCTACCTTAAGAAGCAAGATAAGTCTTAAATACACAACCTAAACTTAACACCCAAAGGAGCTAGAAAAGGAACATCAAATAAAGCCTAAAGTCAGCAGAAGAAGGGAAATAATAAAGATTAGGGCAGGAATAAATGGTATAGAAACAAACAAAAACCATTAGAACAGATTAATGAACCTAGAAGCTCATTCTTTGAAAGAATTAATAAAACTAATAAATCTTTATCCATACTTAAAAAAGAGAAAGGGATCAAATAAATAAAATTATGAATGAAAGAGAAGAGTTAACAACCAGCACCACAGAAATACAATTACAAAAGAATATTATGAAAAACATATGCCAACAAATTAGGCAATCTGGAAGAAATGATTTAATTCCTAGAAACATATAATCTACCAAAACTGAAACAGGAAGAAATACAAAACTTGAACAGACCCATAACTAGCAAAGAAATTGAATAAGTAATCAAAAATCTCCCAACAAACAAGAGTCCAGGCCCAGATGACTTCCCAGGGCATTTCTACCAAATATTTAAAGAAGACTTATTACCTACTCTTCTCGAACTGTTCCAGAAGCTAGAAATAGAAGGAAAACTTCCAAATTCATTCTATGAGGCCAGCATTACCTTGATTCCAAAGCCAGACAAAGACTCCACTAAAAAGGAGAATTGCAGGTCAATATCCCTGATGAACATGGATGCAAAAATTCTCAACAAGATAACTAACAAATTGTATCCAACAGTACATTAAAAGATTATTCTACACGATCAACTAGATTTATTCCTGGGTTGCAAGCATCGTTCAGTATTTGCAAAGCAATCAGTGTGCTGCACCATATTAATAAAAGAAAGGATAGCAACCATATTATCCACTCAATAGATACAGAAAAAGCATTTGACAAAGTACAACATCCATTCCTGATAAAAACCTTCAACAAAGTAGGAATAGAAGAAACATACCTCAATATCATAAAGGCCATATACAAAAGACCCACAGCTAATAACATCCTCAGTGATAGGATGAGAGCTTTTCTGTATGGTCAGGAACAAGACAGGGATGTCTTCTCTCACCATTGTTTTTTAACATAATACTGGACATTGTAGCCTCAACTATAGGACAACAAAAAGAAATAAAAGGCATTCAAATCATCAAGGAAGAAGTCAAACTTTCACTATTTGCAGATGATGTGATACTCTATGTAGAAAACCCTAAAGACTCCACCAAAAAATTGCCAGAACTGATACAGGAATTTAGCAGAGTCACAGGAAGTAAAATCGATGTACAAAAATCTATTGCAGTTCTACACATGAGTAATAAAGCTACAGAGAGAGAAATAAAGGAATCAATCCCATTTGTAATTGCACCAAAACTCGTAAGATACCTAAGAATAAGCCTAACCAAAGAGGTAAAAAAACATCTGTACTCTGAAAGGCCCTTCATGATAAAGATACTACCCACCTTTCATCTCTGTGTTTTACTGATTTCAGTTTCCTAAATATTTCACATTCTCTTCTACTTCAGGTCTTTGTACATGCTGTTCCCTCTGGAATTTCCAGTCTGGAATTTTCTTATTCATAATTTTTTTTTCCTTAAGAGAATTCTTACTTATCCCTCAGGATCCATCCCATGTTTCATATCCATTGGAAGCTTGTCTGCTTTGCAAGCATAGTTACATGCCCCTGTGTGGGTTCCCACACACCCTGAATTTGTCTCTATCACAGCACTTATCAGATTGCACTGCATTGTCTGTGTACATCTGTTTCCTTGGTAGACTATGAGTTCTTCGATGAGATAACTCCTGCTTTGTTCAACTCTCTGCTCCCAACACCTTATTTTCTACAAGGCATCCAGGAGGGACCGATGAGGGTGTGCTCAGTGAATGAAGTATAGAAATCTCTCTTGAATGAGGAACTATGCATAGGACATTTCCAAACTTAGCCAAGAAGAGGATTAGCTCTGTGCCTTGAGCATCTCTTTAAGCTATCATTTGGGTGCAGGACCTCTATGATATGATCCTATCATTTGGGTACAAAACTTATGATAAAAGTAATATTCCTATGTCAGGAGGAGGGGATAACAAAAAACAGGAGATTTTCATGTAAAGGAACCAAGAGCTGCATAGGGATTGATCTGGTTAAATTACTTCAAAAGGAACAAAACACATACAAATACATCACCAAACTTTTCTTACTTGTAGAGTAACTGGCATGAGGGAAGAAACTGGAAAAGAATATTCATCTTCAGAATTTCATGTGTTCTTAAGGTTAAGGTTGTGTGTGACTTAGAAAGACAAAGTGGTATCATTTTGAATTATTCTCTGCTTCATAAAAATAGCTTTATTGCAGAGAAATCCTAAAATGGGATTGTACTAGTGTCTCTAAAAAATTGAAAGTGGTATTAAAAAATCATTTGTGTCTATAAGGATATTGGTAATACCTATCTATAGGAGGCTGCATGAATAATGGAGAGGTCTCCCAGCTCAGCCTCTAACTAGATTTGTAAAGTTAGGCAAGACTCCGAGACTCAATTTCACTATCTATGTGTAATAAAGGAGTTGGAGTAGATCTAGAAACATAGAGTAATTGTATCAACTGGCTATTTTATGTGTGTGTGTGTGTGTGTGCACATTTCTGTAATGGAAAATAATAGTCCCTGTAAGGTTGAAAGGGTTAAGTTTCTGTAAAAACAAAATAGAGTCATAATTTATTAATTCAAAACCCAGTTATTTAAATTCCCAATAATATGAGCATGAGGCAGTGCTCAGAAGAATATCTACTTATCTTAGTTCCTAAGCATGTAGAGGAATAAAATTAAAAAGAGGCCTCTGGTGTTAGATAGATGTGGTTTGAATCTTGGTTCTCTTATTTACTGTGCCCTTTTGGAAAAATTATTTAAGTTCTTTAAATCTAATTCCTCATTTGGAAATGTGTTCATTGATAGTCTGCCTCTGTAGGGACTCAAAAGAATTAAATGTGGCATAATATTTTTAAATACTTAGCATACACACAAAAATATTTAGCACAACGTTTAGCCTATTGTAAGTGCTTAATAATAGCAACAACAACAACAACAACAACTTGAATTTCCCTTTGTTCTTACCTATGTAATATATGGTTTTAACTAATCTGTACTGCCAAAATATCAGCCAGGATAGTGTCCTTAGAGGCATCTGAGGAAAGAGCAGTTAGGGAGTGAATATTGATCTTTCCTGATCTTCACTGAGAGTTAGAGTAATTCAAGGTTTTCATTTTTACAGATGAGGAAATTATATCCCAGATTGGTTTTGACATACCCAAAAGTCATAAAGGTAAAATTCCAGCAAAAATGCAATAGAAAAGAAAACCACAGAAGGATGTTGTATGAGGCCACAAATGTTATATTTAACGACATCACATAAGAAGCTTTCATATGGCTGAATTATACACCTGAATAATAGCAGATGTGAGCTTTGGACTTGGGCTGATTTCTATATATGCTCAATCTGGGAATCTTTAGCTCAGGAGCAGCAACTGCCATTAAGTTTCTGGACTGTATTGTTTTTAAGAAGTGGGATCCTGGGGGCACCTGGGTGGCTCAATGGGTTAAGCCTCTGCCTCTGGTTTAGGTCATGATCTCAGGGTTCTTGGCAGAAAGCCTGCTTTCCCTTCTCTCTGCCTGGTTCTCTGCCTACTTGTGATCTTTCTCTCTCTGTCAAATAAATAAAATCTTAAAAAAAAAAAAAAAGAAGTGGGATCCTGAAAGATCCCCCTGACCTGATACTTTAGGACTGGAGATACATAAGATAAATTTTCTTAACCTAGATTCTTAACCTCAGAATTGCTTGGAAAATTTTTCAAATATTCAGGTAACTTGGTCTCATTACTAGATCTGGAGCAGGAGGTGTTTTAATATCTATATTTTTGTCTCATATTTAAAATAATTCCAGGGACGCCTGGGTGGCTCAGTTGGTTGGGCAGCTGCCTTCGGCTCAGGTCATGGTCCCAGCGTCCTGGGATCGAGTCCCACATCGGGCTCCTTGCTCGGCAGGGAGCCTGCTTCTCCCTCTGCCTCTGCCTGCCTCTGTCTGCCTGTGCTCGCTGGCTCTCTCTCCCTCTGTCTCTGGCAAATAAATAAATAAAATCTTTAAAAAAAAATAAAATAAAATAATTCCAAATAATAACTTCACACACATATAAAATAAAAGTAACACATACATACATACAATGTATCCGATTGTTTGTAGTGGATCTCTGAGAGTAGAAGTATCCTAAATCTCTGCTTGTGAAAAATCTCCTCTGGTGATACTGGTGCCCATCAGGATCGAGAACTCTTGACATAGGGAATTAGTTTTTGGATTCAGTGCTCATTTGTAAGTCCATTAATTATTATTAGGTTATTTATAATCACAGTATTGTTGGTATTTAAGGTTTATTTCCCCAGTAGGACAAAGGAGAACTGATTTAAACAAAACACAGAGAATGTATTCTGATGTCTCAAGGGATGCTTATATGGTATGAAATTCCCCATCTCAGGGAATAAAACATCCTTTACGTTGGACAACTGTCAGTGAGTAACTGGCTAGTGAGTAACTGGAGGTGATATGGCATCAAGGAAAGAACACTAAACTTGGAGTCAGGAGGCCAGGACCCCTGGGATCTGATTCCAACCTCATTGCTTCATGAGATTTGTGAACTTTGCACGTTATTTTGCCTCATGTAATTTGAAGAGGACTTGAAGTATATTATTGCTAAGACCCAGTGCCTCTCAAAATTCCTTGGTTTACTTAATAATACATTTGGTAGTTACAGTTAAAAGCTAAGTTCTCAATTTTGTCTTTCAGAGTCAAGCTCCAAGAACAAAAGCAGTTGATCAGATTGATCCAGGGTGTGGGAAGGCAGCAAGTCAAAGCTATAACCATGCTAACTGTGTGATTCTCAGAAATGACCATGCTTATAGGCATCCAGGGTAAGTAAGACTGGCTATGAATCTATGGTTGATAATTTTTTGGGGAAAAATAAGAGGGTACTAGAAGTAATGGTGAAGTTGAAAAATAGGTGTGATGGGAAATACGGTGGCAAAGAGATGTGTAGTGGAGTACAGGTTTTGGTTCAAAAATGGAATAATAGAATCTGACTTCAGAGGTAGAACAATCTACATGCTAACCAGGAAGGTCTAGTTGGCCACGGTTTTGGGTTCTGTTGTGGAAGTGAGGCAAGGTCACTGGTACTAAAGAAGTCAAGGAACTGTGTGACCCTAGTCTACGTAGGTTGTCCATACCCATGTTGGGATCTACCAGAGTTGCGGGTAATGTTGAGTGGAGAGGAAAACTAATCAGATGTCAAAATTCTCAGTAAACATGAGGTTGGAATCAGAAGAGTGGTGGATAGCTAGCACAGCAGTGTTTATGAGGAGGGGAAATGGATGACCTGAGGGGCTTCTGCATAAAAATAGAAGAGGAAATTTCTGGAAGTAACGGTGGAAATAAGAGTGATGCTTATTTTATATTCTCACCCAGTGGCAGTGTAGGAGAATGAGTTCTCCTATGTGAGAGCCGATACTATGCTGTGATGCTGTTCTATCTAGAGATTACCACTTCCATGTAGGGAGTCTGCCATGGCAGAAAGAATAGGCACTTAAAACTTTCAAGTAACTTGGTAGCCCTAATGTTAAGACTTTTTTTTCCTATATAATTTCCCTAACATTGACTTTGTTTGGGGCTTAAATATTTTCCCCAGTCCTCAAATTTCTTTTGAAGAGTGGTAGATATGTGGTTCCTCAGTCTTAATAGAAGTTGATTTCTTTGGATGGAAAATCCAGCAAATCATTGCAGTAATGCATATTGATTCCTCCTGCTCCACCAGCTGGATCAATGTGAGGAGTGAATGTTATGATTTTCTATGCTGTCTATAAGCCCAGATTTATTCACAGAGAAGCTAGTGGTAAAGACTCTGAAGTTTTACTTGGAATAATTGTGATATAGTCTGTTGCACCTCTGGAAAACCCAGAGCAGAAATCTAATTATGCCTGTTTGTGACCAAGAGCTTGCCAAAGATCAGGAAGTCTTGGATTTTTGATTCTGCTCTGGAATCCAGAAATGGTGGACTTCAGTTCATGCTATAGGATTATGGGATGAACCTGTAGACATCAAGATGACCTTGAACTGCTTATCTGTGAATCTGCAGATCGATACCTATACTTTTTATGAAATGAATATCACCATTTATCTTAGATTGAGATAGAGGTAAATATAAAAATGCATAATTTTGTAATAAATAAGGTAGTATAGAAACAAAAATTTCAGAACTTAGTTTAACATCATTATTTTACAACTGAGTAAACAGAATCCAGAGAAGTAAAGAGGCTTTCCCTAAGTTACCATCCAATTAGAGGAGTACTGAGCCTAGCTAGGACTAGTACAGCACTCTTCTTTGGTTGCGTAAAGATGCTCAGTGGGTGCATATGTATATAAGTGGAAATAATGTGTAGTTTGAAGACTAAACAGAACTTTGTTCCATGGTGGTATTTGATCTGTTTTGAATTTTAGATGATATTTAAAGAAAAATTTTAAAAATGTTTGAAAGACACTGAGGTTTTCTGGGAAGTCTTCAACCCATTATAGTAAGAAAAGGTGATTCTGAGAGTGGTCTTGGTGTGTGCAGAGAATGGGTTTGGTGTGGGGTCCAGGACAAGTTGGGTGTTGTAAGTCTGGAGGCCCTGACCTGGAGGCAAAACAAATATAGCCATTTAAGGCCCAAGAAATATTGGACGATGACACCTAGATAATGCTAACCTGAGGGAATAGATCAACTATGGTGGCAAAAAGATCTAGGGTTGGGGCATCCAGACAAAGTGTCCTGGTCTTCCTTGCCATAATGATGGTATAATGTCACAAAATTTCTAAATGGTCTTTAAAAACTATCAGATAATATTGTCTTTTTTCTGTTTTTGTTTTTCTTTTTTTTTTCTTTAGAGAAAATTTCTGGGCAGATAGGAGTAGAGTCCCTAGAATGAAATTTCTCAGTGTTTTCAAATGGTATCATTAAGATGTTATTTATTTAAGCTGAAGATCCACCAGGAAAGTATTTGTTCAATTTCCCTTTCTTAGGGACAAGGTAATTGTTCATAACTCTATACATTTTAACATTTGTTTCAGGGCCCCTGGGTGGCTCAGTCAGTTAAGTGTCTGCCTTCAGCTAGGGTCATGATGCTGGGATCCTCAGATCGAGCACAGCATTGACTCCCTGCTCAGTGAGAAGTCTGCTTCTTCCCTAGCCTCAGCAATCAGACAACAAAAGGAAATTAAAGGCATCCAAATCGGCAAAGAAGAAGTCAAATTATCACTCTTCGCAGATGATATGATACTATATGTGGAAAACCCCAAAGACTCCACTCCAAAACTGCTAAAACTTGTACAGGAATTCAGTAAAGTGTCAGGATATAAAATCAATGCACAGAAATCAGTTGCATTTCTCTACACCAACAACAAGACAGAAGAAAGAGAAATTAAGGAGTCAATCCCATTTACAATTGCACCCCAAACCATAAGATACCTAGGAATAAACCTAACCAAAGAGGCACAGAGTCTATACTCAGAAAACTATAAAGTACTCATGAAAGAAATTGAGGAAGACACAAAGAAATGGAAAAATGTTCCATGCTCTTGGATTGGAAGAATAAATATTGTGAAAATGTCTATGCTACCTAAAGCAATCTACACATTTAATGCAATTCCTATCAAAGTACCATCCATCTTTTTCAAAGAAATGGAACAAATAATTCTAAAATTTATATGGAACCAGAAAAGACCTTGAATAGCCAAAGGGATATTGAAAAAGAAAGCCAAAGTTGGTGGCATCACAATTCTGGACTTCAAGCTCTATTACAAAGCTGTCATCATCAAGACAGCATGGTACTGGCACAAAAACAGACACATAGATCAATGGAACAGAATAGAGAGCCCAGAAATAGCCCAGAAATAGCTCTACAGTCAACTAATCTTCGACAAAGCAGGAAAGAATGTCCAATGGAAAAAAGACAGCCTCTTCAATAAATGGTGCTGGGAAAATTGGACAGCCACATGCAGAAAAATGAAATTGGACCATTTCCTTACACCACACATGAAAATAGACTCAAAATGGATGAAGGACCTCAATGTGCAAAAGGAATCCATCAAAATCCTTGAGGAGCACACAGGCAGCAACCTATTCGACCTTAGCCGCAGCAACATCTTCCTAGGAACATCGCCAAAGGCAAGGGAAGCAAGGGCAAAAATGAACTATTGGGATTTCATCAAGATCAAAAGCTTTTGCACAGCAAAGGAAACAGTTAACAAAATCAAAAGACAACTGACAGAATGGGAGAAGATATTTGCAAACGACATATCAGATAAAGGACTAGTGTCCAAAATCTATAAAGAACTTAGCAAACTCAACACCCAAAGAACAAATAATCCAATCAAGAAATGGGCAGAGGACATGAACAGACATTTCTGCAAAGAAGACATCCAGATGGCCAACAGACACATGAAAAAGTGCTCCATATCACTCAGCATCAGGGAAATACAAATCAAAACCACAATGAGTTATTACCTCACACCAGTCAGAATGGCTAAAATCAAGTCAGGAAATGACAGATGCTGGTGAGGATGTGGAGAAAGGGGAACCCTCCTACACTGTTGGTGGGAATGCAAGCTGGTGCAGCCACTCTGGAAAACAGCATAGAGGTTCCTCAAAATGTTGAAAATAGAACTGCCCTATGACCCAGCAATTGCACTACTGGGTATTTACCCTAAAGATACAAACGTAGTGATCCAAAGGGGCAGGTCCACCCGAATGTTTATAGCAGCAATGTCCACAATAGCCAAACTATGGAAAGAACCTAGATGTCCATCAACAGATGAATGGATCAAGAAGATGTGGTATATATACACAATGGAATACTATGCAGCCATCAAAAGAAATGAAATCTTGCCATTTGCGACAACGTGGATGGAACTAGAGCGTATCATGCTTAGCGAAATAAGTCAAGCAGAGAAAGACAATTATCATATGATCTCCCTGACATGAGGAAGTGGTGATACAACATGGGGCTTAAGTCGGTAGAAGAAGAATAAATGAAACAAGATGGAATTGGGAGGGAGACAAACCATAAGTGACTCTTAATCTCAGAAAACAGACTGAGGGTTGCTGGGGGGAGGGGGGTTGGGAGAAGGGGGTGGGATTATGGACATTGGGGAGGGTATGTGTTTTGGTGAGTGCTGTGAAGTGTGTAAACCTAGTGATTCACAGACCTGTACCCCTGGGGATAAAAATATATGTTTATAAAAAATAAAAAATTAAAAAAAAATAGTCTGCTTCTTCCTCTGCCTCTCTCTCAGCAACCCCCCCTCCCCCAATTTCGGCTCTCTATCTTTCTTTTTCCTCTCTCAAATAAATAAATAAATCTTTAAAAAAGGGCTATGTTGTTTCTTAGTGACTTAGTTGGTTGAAATAAAATTCAATTAATCAGGAGAATATATTGGTCATACACTGTGGAACAAATGGGTCTATTTTGATTAATTTTTTTTCTTGGTGAGTTGACTGATTTTTTGGGTCAAACTGGCTGGCTACTTTGGCACAATTCATTCACAACCCAGGATAGCCTTTACAAAATCACAGTGAATTACAATAAATTATTATTTTATTTGGAATTGTAGGGGAATAGTATATTCTGGTGAACTGAGAGTTATCACTGAGATTATGTATAGATAAACTCTTTTAGAAGAAAAATCAGACGTTGAAATTCACCCAACACAAATCCCATGTTAAAAATAGCATAACTTTTATATGTCCAAGTATGGACTCAATCAAGGTTTTTAGAAGCATGCACCTGAAGCTGGCTATGGCTGATGAAGCAGAAAAAGAGTGTGTTGTCAAGGTGGGATAAGTCAGACAGAGAAAGACAAATACTATATGATTTCACTTACATTTAGAATCTATAAGACAAAATCAAAGAACAAACAAACAATAACAGAATCAGACCTATAAATACAGAGAACAAACTGTTGGTTGCCAGAGGGAAAAAAAGAGGGAAATTGGGAAAATGGGTGAAGGGGAGTGGGAGATCCAGGCTTCTAGTTATGGAATGAGTAAATCATGGGAATAAAATTTTCAGAGGGAATATAGTTAATTATATGATAATAGTGTTGCATGGTAACAAATAGTAGATACATTGTAGTGGGCATGGTATGATGTATAGAGTTGTTGAATCACTATGTTGTACACCTGAAACTAATTTAACATTGTCTATCAACTATTCTTAAATTTAAAAAAATGAAAAATGTGTTAAAAGGTTATGAGGAAGCTCATAGAATCATTGGCCTGATTGGAGGATCAGGACTGAAGTTAAATTCTCAGGAACCACGTACATAACCACATTTTAGTAGCACCGTGGCACTTTCCTTAGCTCCAATGACAGTTATGCCCTAATAACTTGGCTTGCAATTGTTCCCAACCCTAAATATGGACACCTTTTCAGTCACTTACAGAAATAAAATATTGGTTTCTTCCATATTAAACATTCCTTATTAAGTTTCTCATTTCTGAATTTTAGTCTCCTATGAGGTCCAGAGCACATGTCTATGTATTACCTTCTAAGGAGTTTGGGATAGTGATTTTCTTAGTTTTATCTTGATATGAGTTCTGTCTTAGAAGATTTTCTAAATACAGCAAGGTGTTCAAAATGTGCTGGCTCTCTAGAGAACATTACAAATACTCACTACCCTGTGTGTCTTAGGGAAGATAATATAATTTTATGAAGCATCAGTTTCACTGTCTGTAGAATGGGATTAGTTATTTTTCCTCACACCTTTTTGAAAAGTTGACATATAAGCAAATGATGTTCAAATAAACATAACAGGGCCCCAGAGGTACTTTTTTTTTTTTTTTAAATTTCTGGGAATTCATGATTATCCATGACAAGTTAGATTTTTATACTGGGTCCCAAGATTCCTGGAAAATAGTAATGACATCATTGTGAAATTTATAAACTTCTTTCTTGCTCTATTTATCATTATGTTTTCTGTTATAAAGGGCAGGCCTGCCAGAACAGAGGATAGGTAGGTCATGGTGAAAGAGGTTGTCTTCCCCAGCTGAGGATTCAGAAGATATGTGTCCTACTTCATGAGTATGGGGAAATGAAAGCTATGGCTCAGCACATCACCGAGCTTTATTTCCAATAACTTTTCCCAAACTGATTTAAGAGAATTTTGTCCTCAGCATGGAGAAACGTAATTAGCAAGGCTTAGGCTGTTTTATAGCTAGACTGAGCATTTACTAATTTGCTAGAATCTGTGCTAAGTGATTCCCATACACTATCTTATTAAATTCCTATTGTATGTAATACATATCATCCTCATCTTATAGATCAGAAAACTGAGTCTCAGAGGGAAAATGTTATTATTCCAAAGCCACGAAGGTGTAAGTGACAGATCTAGGGCTTGAATTGAAGTCTATATGATGCTATAGTTAAGTGTTCTTAACTATTGCTTATGGTGTACTGTGAAGCCCTCAGAATTCTGTTCACACAAAGGGCTTGTAGTCCTGAAGTGTAGAGCATCACTGAAGCCCTCCAAATGGTGTTTGGTTCCAGTAAAATATAACTCCAATCTGTCCAGCATTTCTTGTTTACTTCTAAGGGACCTCTTTACTTCTCATTCGAGCTTTCCTTGTGACTTGGCTCAGACTGAGATGTGTTCCCTTTCCCCAAACTTTTCTCTTTTTTGTTTGTTTGTTTTTTGTTTTTGTTTTCTTTGATCCAGTTTGGTTCTTGTCTTGGATAAAGACTTTTTTTTCTCAGATTTTCTTAATTTCTGACCATGATTATCCTGGGACTCCACTCATGGGTATTCCTCAGGAGTGGTGCCAATATATGATGATTCCTTGGCCCTTAAAAACCGGGCAAGTGAATGAAGAACTTTCTCTAGTCATGGAGAAACACTGTCTTCTTCATCAGTTTCAATGACACCATCTTATCCCCTTTCTTCACCTTGAGTTCTGCATTTCCCAAGGCATAATCAATACCCTTTGATTCTATTATTTTTTTCTCGCCGTTGGAAAGGAAAATCTTAACCATTCAAAGGACTTAATGAGCCCTTGCACTGAGGACTTCCAAATCAAGACTTTGGCTCTTTCTCAACCTTTATTTATATGTTTCGAATTACTAGTAGATAATCTGTCTTCAACAATAACTCCCAGCATGACTAAATAAAACTCCTCATCTTTTCTTTCTTTTCTGCCTCATTCCTCCTTTTAACTTTGTTTCCAACTACTTTTGCCCAATATTAGAACCACTACTGTACCTACTCGTATCCTAGGAACATATATTTTGAACATGGATAGCTCAGTATTTTTCATAGAGGATCATCAATTCTTATATAATAAGATCATTTCTCAGAGCTTCAGTAAACAAGGCAGTTCACAGTGAAAAGTAGAGTTTATCTGAAAACATATAAGCATTAAGGGAAAAAGAGGGGAAAACCAAGAAACAGACTCCTTAAAAAAAGATTTATTTGTTTATTTGAGGCAGAGAGAGAGGATGAGAGCAGGGAAGAGGGAGAGAGAAACCTGAGCAGACTCTGGGCTAAACATAGAGCCTAACATGAAGATTAATCTCACAACTCTGAAATCACCACCTGAGCTGAAACCAAGAGTTGGCCGCTTAACTGACTGAGAGACCAAGATGGCCCAAGAAATAGACTCTTTAACTATAGAGAACAAACTGATGGTAATCAGAGGGGAAGGTCAGTGGGTAGGTGGATTAAATAGGTGATGGGGATTAAGGACCACATTTGTGATGAGAACCAGATGTTGTATGTAAGTGTTGCATCACTAAATTGTACACCTGAAACTAGTATTACACGGTATGTTAACTAACTGGAATTTAAATAAAAACTCAGAAGAAAAAATATTGGAGTAATATTTTAGACCCTGAGAGGTAGATGAAATCAGAAGGGCCAAACCAAAGAAATACACTAGAGTGGAAAAGCCAGGAAAATGGAAACTTAGAACATTATTTTTCTTTTTTAAATGTGCTGCTGATATGAACTCCCTGAATTGACCTCTGGCCAGTGGATTTAGTTCAACTTTATTATTCCATGTAATCAAATAAGGAACCTCTCCTGTCTCCCTGATTCTAATTCTTTCATTCTAAAACATCTTTCATCCCAACAGTAAATAAGATATATATTTTTTGGGGGTGGGGATGGCAGTGGGACTTTTAGCTATAAAAGCTACAGGGTGGATTGCTAAATTTTAAATGGATTTGTCATCCACCTTGGCAGATTCAAAAGCAGATTTTATGACTTGCTTTAAAATAAAGTTCAATTAATTCTTCCATTATATCCCAAGAGACTTGTCTTTTTGAATTATTTAGGTCTTGCTAACAATCCCATGACATATTATCCCTGAGATGTGATGGATTGAGATAGGATAGATCTGCTTTTAGTGCCAAAGGATCCCCAAGACACTACTTCAAGACTAGTACATGAATTATTATCTCCTCTTTGAGTCCATCACATTATTAATTACAATCAGGAATAATTTAAGTGTCTATTCTGAAATCATGAGTTGTTTCTTTAGTGTTGAGAAGTTATGACAATTTATCAAATAATGACATCATGTGATATAGGACTCTAATGCCTGAGGTAATATAAATATCTGGGGACACATTTGTGAAGTTAAGAGCCGGCCAAATCTCTTAAAATATCTGCACTCTGTGGAAAAGGATGTCTTCTGTCATCATTATGAGTAAAAACTGCTGTGGGATGCCAAAATTTATGTGTAACATGAATGTCTTCTAATCTTATCATGTGATGACAAAATGGGCTCAACTGTATATTTATGTTATATATGCATAATATATATTATATTATGTATAATTTATCATTACAATAATTTATAATCAATAAAAACTTATATTTATATTCATCCCTAAATCAAAATGACTTTGAAACCTTTCCTGACATTAACTTAGCCCATAAAGTATTTCCCCAGATATATTTATGAATCCCTGAGGCGTATCCCTTATGCACATAAAAACTAGTTCATCAAATGCAGTGACTACCAGTATTTTTTTTTTTTAGTTTTTCCATTTTGATGTGGTACAAACCACATAACATAAAATTTAACATTATAACCATTAAGTATAAATTTCAGTAATGTTAAGTATAGTCACAAGCATTCCAAATTCTCCACATCCTCACTATGACTTCTCTTCTCTTCTCTTCTCTTCTCTTCTCTTCTCTTCTCTTCTCTTCTCTTCTCTTCTCTTCTCTTCTCTTCCCTTCCCTTCCCTTCCCTTCCCTTCCCTTCCCTTCCCTCCTCTCCTCTCCTCTAGTCTCCTCTCCTCTCCTCTTTTCTTCTCTTCCCATATTCCCTCCCCTCCCCTCCACTTCTCTCCTCTCCTCTTCTTTCCTTTTGTTTTCCTTTCCTTCTCCTCCCCTTGCCTCTTTCTCTTTCTGTCTTTCTTTTAATGATGGCCATCTTGACTTGACAGTTGTGAGATGTATCTCATTTGGGTTTTAGTTTGCATTTCTCTAATGATTTGTGATGTTGAACATCTTTTTATATTCTTGTTGACTCTTTGTATACTACTTTTGAAGAATTATCTAAGTCCTTTGCCCATTTTGATTATTTGACTTTTTGTTGTTGAGTTTTAAGTGTTCTTTATATATTCTAAATATTAGCCCTTTATCAGACAATATGATTTATAAATATTTTCTCTCACTTCCTAGGTTTCCTTTTCACTCTATTGATCACATCCTTTGGTGCACACAGTTTTAAAGTTTGACATAGTTAACTTTATCTATTTTTGCTTTTGTTACCCATGCTTCTGGTGCAATACAAGAAATTGTTGCCTAGTTCATTGTCATGAAATGTTTTTCTATGTTTTCTGCTAGAGACTTTACAGTTTTAGGTCTTGCCTTTTATGTCTTTAAACCATTTGAATTATCCTTAGTATTGGTATAAAGTATCCTTCCAATTTCATTTTTTTCATATGTGGATATCTAATTTTCCCAACATCATTTGGTGAAAGACTGTCCTTTCCCTATTTAATAGTCTTGTAATCCTCATCACATATCCTTTGACCATGTATGCAAGGGTGTATTTGGGGGCTCTCTATTCTATCCCATCAGCTCATTAGTCTTTATGACACTATCATATTATTTTGATTACCATACCTTTGAAATATATTTTGAAATCAGGAAATGTGAGCCTATGATTCTGTTCTTTTTCAAAACTCTTTTGGCTATTTTGAGTCCCTTGAAATTCCATAAATTTAATTTTTTTATTTTGGCAAAAATGTACCATTGGGATTTTGACAGGGATTGCACTGAATCCGTAGATTGTTTTGGGTAGTATGGACATCATAACAATATTATGTCATCCAATCCATTAATTTAGGATGTCTATTTTATTTTTGTCTTTAACTTTTTTCGGCAATGTTTTATAGGGTTCTGTGTATAAGTCTTTTGCTTCCTTGGTTAGGTTATACCTGAGTATTTTATTTTATTTTTGATGTGATTGTGAATTGAATTGTTTTGACAAATAGTATTTACTCCAGTGCCTTCTACTGACCACATATGCAAAGCAGCTTGTGGAGGCCTTGCCACTCTGTGTTGCAAATGCTCACTGTGTAAATAGCATTGTCAATTTCAAGTGTGTTGTCTACTTATGTCCCCCAAAATACTAGTGATAAGGGCACTAGAATGCTGTCAGAATCTTTGCAGAAGTAAGGCGAATGTTCACCTCCCCACATGGTTCCCTACCAGGCTATTATGCTTATGCCTCATCTCTCATAGTCTATTTGTTTTTGTTAATCTGCCCTTGACTACAGTCACATAAAAATTTACATCAATTTTATGACTTCACCCCATAATCATAGCCTCAAATGAAATATAAGGGCTTCAGTCCAAATACTATCTGTAAATATCTATATCTATATCTGTATCATATATCTCTCTCTCTATTATCTATATAGCTTCAGTTTAATTTGAATGGACAAGGTGAATTGCTCAAGAGAAATGCTAGAAACAGTTGAACATATCTTCAGAGACGGCTTTAGTTTTTTGTTCCTGAATAATTTTTGATGTCTAAGTGTTAAGGATATTTCTTTGCAGATTTCATTAATCTCTTGGGCAATATGAGAGTCTGGTATAGGTTAAAATGATCACATAAGTTTCCTGAGTGACTTCCTTTTCTAGAGAGATGAAATCCTACAAGGGCCATTGGCCAAGGAAGTTCTGATTGGGAACAATATGACTACTGAATTAGAAGAAGATCTAGGGCTGAAAAGATCCAGACTCCTCTTCTCTCATGTCAGGCTTTCTAGTATTCACCATGTGATATTTTATTTCCCTTGCTGGGAAATGTGTATGCTGGAACAAAGAGATGCCAGGCTCTATACATGCTCCCTGAGTAAGCAATAGGAATCCTAGCATGGTGGGAAAGTGTGTTTCTGAGGGTAATGCAGGTAAAGATGACTTGATTTCACTGACTTGTGCCACTCCATAGCTCCCCTCCCCACATGACACACACACTCAAGGAGTAATTCAGATGTGTGTGTGTGTGTGTGTGTGTGTGTGTGTGTGTGTATGTGCATGTGTGTGTGTATGTGCATGAATGTGTGTAACTTCATTCACAACTTTCAAGATATGCAGTCTTTGCTTCTTGTGTAGGTGTAAGACTATATTTTTTTGGTTGGGAAGCTGGTTCTTATTTATAATGCATCTAACTATGATTTGGATGTCTATATGAGAAATGTCTAAAACATTTTTTTCCTTCCAGAATAACTTATCAAGACTAGCTCCACAGAATTGAGTTGAGAAAGAAAGGTAATACATTCATTTCAGCAGGAAATTGACTCAGCTGAAAGAACATGATATATTGACATCTTAGGTCATAAACATGATGGGTATTGGGAAGAGGGATTTAATTCTTCCCAAATTAAAAAAAAAAAGTGATTGTGGATATTAGTTTGGTACATGTGATTCATTTCCCCTACCATGCCTCAAGCACAATTGATTTTGGGGAAAGAATGAAGTAACCATGAATATACATCTATTTACTTGCTGGAAATAAAGTCACCAAACTTTATTGCAATTCAGTGGTAAAGATTGTTCAAACATTCTAGCAATGAACCAATAGAAAATGAATGCTTTCTTTTGTCATTGGATATGAGTTCTGAGAGACTGTTTGGCATGCTTTCCTTGTATGCTGTAGATTGGGTGTACCACATTTATTTTGGATGTTTTCACTAGCAATGGTTACAGCACCTAACTGACTACAGCATTTGAGGGACAGAGCAGCCAAAGATTTAGTTTAAGATTAATAGACTTGGAAAATTCAAAGTCAGCATCATGCTCCAGTTTTAGACATGGCAGTCCCCACTGTCCTGAAGGAACTTAATTCAATGAAAATGTGTTGAGTTCCTACTGTGTGCTACATACTATGCCAGGCACTGGGGAAATGAAAATAAAAGAGGCATTGTTCTTGCCATTGAGAAATGTCAAGTGCTGATAGAGGAGACATATACAAAAAGAGTAATGATAACATTAACAATGGTAACTATTATGGTAGTTAATCCTTATACAATGGATACCACATGCCCAGCACCATTTTAAGGACTTTATATATATTAACCAATTAGAACAATAAACTAAAATTCAGTGAGATATGTGAAACATATAAAATAATAGTGAAACATAAAGGACTGTTGGAGGTGAAAGGAAGGATTAATTAATTCTGTCTATGAGGATGAAAAGATAAAGATATAGAGAGGAGATAATATTTGATTTCAGCCTTGTTAATAAATAGGAGTTCTCCTAGTTGAGGAGGTAGAGTGGAGGGTTTTCTAAATAAAAGAAAGAGTTTAAACAAAGTCATTAAAGTATGGTAGGTGCAGGACAAAGTGGATGTGTCCTCCAGTGCTATAAATGACTGTCAGGAAAACTTACAGGAAAGTACTATGCATGGCTTATGACATTGGAACTAGGAATGGGGTTGGGAGAATAAGGGAGAGAAGAATGAATTTCTTCCCACAACCCAGTATAATGAATTGGATAAATCCTGGGATTCTTAATGACATTTCAGAAAGTTAGTTCTCCTTCGGGAACATTAGCCAAAGAATTAACAGGTTTTCTTCAGAGAGGATTTCCCATTTTTATTGTTCCTTTTGTCTTTCCTCAATCAGTAAGTGACATTTATTCTTTTTTTCTAAGAATCAGTTTCTCTTATAAACCTATTTCCAAGTTATACATGCCTGCCTTTTGTAGATGAATGTGGTTGGAAAGGCCAAGATCTCAGAACAGTCTTCTACTTTCATAATATTTGCCTCTCTGAATCCGACTACAGAATCCTGATGTATGAAGCCCATAATTTTGTTTGGCAGTCATAGAACAGAGGGCATAATATCTATCTTCAAAGAGCATGTACATTGTCACATCCTCAGTTTCTCTTAACTGACTTGGGAAAGGTTATTCTAACTTATTAATAGTTCCAGACATCACTATCTCTTGGATATAATTAGTTCTGTACATTTTCAAGCATGTAAAAAGCACTTTGAGTAATATATTTAAAAAAAATTTTTTTTCACTTAGATGATATTTTAAAAATCCTGTGTCTGAATTCTGATGGAGAGCACCAAGATCAGAATAATTGGGAAAACAGCATATTCGTGGTTGAATATCTTAACATTGTAAATTTGTGGGGGAAGACAAGATGGAGGGAAGTAGGGGGAGGCGCCCTTTCAACCTGTACCCTTGAGTGAGTGGATTACCTTCCAAAGAATTTTGATCACCCACAAAATCAGCCTGAGATCAGAATTATACATGTCTGGATCTCTACAGGGGCAGAAGATGCCAGTGAGCAGTCTTTTTGTTTGTCTGTTTTTGTTTGTATACCTCATAAATCTTACCTTGGGGCCCATTTGGGCTGAACCTTCTCTTTTATCTTCCCTTATTTCCTGTCTATCTCTCTTTTTCTTTTTCTTTTCTTTTTTCTCTCATTTGGGTGGGGAATCCTGATTGCTCAGAAGCGTTCCAGGGTGCACCTTGACTGCACAACAGTCAATACATCCAGCTACATCCGTTCAGCCATCTCTCACCAAAATGACTAGGAGGAGGAATGCTCAACAGAAGAAAAATACAAAGGATGGGCCTTCTGCAACAGAGCTAATGGCTATCAACATAGACAATATGTCAGAAAGAGAATTCAGGCTAACAATTATCCAGGCAATAGCTAGGTTGGAGAAAGCCATGGATGACCAAACAGAATTGATTAGGGCCAAGCTGAAAGCGATCAGAGATGATGTTTACAATGTTAGGGAAGAGCTGAAAGCTACCAGGGATGAGGTTCACAATGCTCTCAATGAGTTCCAATCTAATCTAAATTCTCTCAAAGCTAGGGTAACTGAGACAGAAGATAGAATTGGAGGACAAACAGATAGAGAGAAAGGATCAGGAGGAAGCCTGGAACAAACAGCTTAGAAGCCACGAAAACAGAATCAGGGAAATAAATGATGCCATGAAACGTTCCAACGTCAGAATTATTGGAATCCCTGAAGGGGAGGGGAAAGAAAGAAGTCTAGAAGATATAGTGGAACAAGTTCTTCATGAAAATTTTCCCAATCTCGTGAATGGAACCAGCGTTCATGTACTAGAGGCTAAACGGTACCACCCAAGATTATAGATCCCATAAAAACATCAAGGCACCTGATAGTCAAATTGAGGAATCATAATTGTAGATATAATCTCTTAAAAGCCACTAGGACATCTTAGAGGCTCCTTACTTACAGAGGAAAGCCCATCAGAATAACGTCAGACCTGTCCACAGAGACCTGGCAAGCCAGAAAGGGCTGGCAAGGTATATTCAGGGCACTAAATGAGAAGAACATGCAGCCAAGAATACTTTATCCAGCAAGACTGACATTCAAAATGGATGGAGAGGTAAAGAGTTTTCAAGACCAGCAAGGCTTAAAAGACTATGCAACCACAAAGCTGACACTGCAGGAAATATTAAGGGAGGGTTCTATAAAAGGGGAAAAATCCTAAAAATAGCATTGAACAGAAATATAGAGACATCTACAGAAAGAAAGACTTCAAAGGTAACACGATGTCAAAAAACGTATCTATCAATAATCACTCTCAATGTGAATGGCCTAAATGTGCCCATAAAATGGCACAGGGTTGCAGATTGGATAAAATGATAGGATCCATCCATATGCTGTCTACAAGAGACCCATTTTGAACCTAAGGATACATCCAGACTGAAAGTGAAGGAATGGAGAAGCATATTTCATGCCAATGGGCCTGAAAAGAAGGCCAGGGTAATGATTCTCATATCAGACAATTTAGATTTTAAACTAAAGACTGTAGTCAGAGATACAGAAGGACACTACATAATTCTTAAAGGGACTATCCACCAAGAAGCTCTAACAATTGTAAATATCTATGCCCCAAAATGAGAGCAACCAATTATATAAGAAAACTGTTAATCAAGAGAAAGAGTCATATTGATATGAATACATTAATAGTAGGAGATCTTAACATGCCTCTCTCAGAAATAGACAGATCATCGAAGCAGAAAATCAATAAAGAAACAAGAGTATTGAATGACACATTGGACCAGATGGACCTCATAGATATATACAGAACATTCCACCCTAAAACAACAGAATACTCATTCTTCTCAAGTGCACATGGAACCTTCTCAAGCATAGACCATGTACTGGATCACAAATCAGGACTCAACCAATACCAAAAGACTGAGATTATTCCCTGCACATTCTCAGATCACAATGCTTTGAAACTGGAGCTCAGTCACAAGGAAAAGTTCAGAAGGAGCTCAAACACCTGGAAGCTAAAGACCACCTTGCTTAAGAATGCTTGGATCAACCAGGAGATCAAAGAACTTAAAAAATTCATGGAAACCAATGAGAATTAAGACACTTTGGTCCAAAAACTATGGGATACAGGAAAGGCGGTCCTAAGGGGGAAATACATAGCCATCCAAGCCTCTCTCAAAAAAATAGGAAAATCCAGAATACACCAGCTGTCTCTACACCTTAAAGAACTGGAGAATCAACAACAAATCAAGCCAACTCAACACATAAGAGGGAAATAATCAAGATTAGAGCTGAGATCAATGAAACCAGAGATACAGTAAAATGTATCAGTGAAACTAGAAGCTGGTTTTTTGAAAGAATCAACAAGATCGATAAACCATTGGCCACATTAATCCAAAAGAAAAGAGAGAAAGCCCAAATTAATAAAATTATGAATGAAAAGGGAGAGATCACAACAAACACCAAGGAAGTAGAAACAATCATCAGAAGTTATTACCAACAGTTATATGCCAATAAGCTAAGCAACCTAGATGAAATGGATGCATTCCTGGAAAACTATAAACTCCCAAAATTGAACCAAGAAGAATTTGACAACCTGAATAGACCGATATCTAGTAACGAGATTGAAGCAGTGATCAAAAACCTCCCAAAAAACAAGAGCCAGGACCTCATGGATTCCCTGGGGAATTCTACCAAACTTTCAAAGAAGAAATAACACCTATTCTCCTGAAGCTGTTTCAAAAAATTGAAGCAGAAGGAAAATTTCCAGACTCTTTCTATGAAGCCAGCATTACCCTGATCCACAAACCAGGCAAAGACCCCACCAAAAAGGAGAATTTCAGACCACTATCACTGATGAATATGGATGCTAGGATTCTCAACAAAATCCTAGCAAACAGGATCCAACAGCACATTAAAAAGATTATCCACCATGACCAGGTGGGATTCATTCTTGGGCTACAAGGATGGTTCAACATTTTCAAATCAACCAGTGTGATAGAACAAATTAATAAGAAAAGAGAGAAGAACCACATGGTCCTCTCAATTGATGCAGAAAGAGCATTTGACAAAATCCAGCATCCATTCCTGATTAAAACGCTTCAAAGTATAGGGATAGAGGGAACATTCCTGAACTTCATAAAATCTATCTATGAAAGACCCGCAGCAAATATCATTCTCAATGGGAAAAGCTTGCAGTCTTCCCATTGAGATCAGGAACACGACAAGGATGCCCACTCTCACCACTCTTGTTCAACATAGTATTAGAAGTCCTAGCAACAGCAATCAGACAGCAAAGAGAAATAAAAGGTATCCAAATTGGATAGTCAAACAAAGAAGTCAAACTCTTTCTCTTCACAGATGACATGATTCTTTATATGGAAAACCCAAAAGACTCCACCCCCCAAACTACTAGAACTCATACAACAATTCAGCAACGTGGCAGGATACAAAGTCAATGTACAGAAATCAGTGGCTTTCTTATACACTAATAATGCAAATACAGCAAGGGAAATTAGAGAATTGATTCCATTTACTATAGCACCAAGAACCATAAGATACCTGGGAATAAACCTAACCAAAGAGGCAAAGGATCTGTACTCAAGGAACTACAGAACACTCATGAAAGAAATTGAAGAAGACACAAAAAGATGGAAGACCATTCCATGCTCTTGGATGGGAAGAATAAACGTTGTTAAAATGTCTATACTGCCTAGAGCAATCTATACTTTTAATGCCATTCCGATCGAAATTCCATCGGTATTTTTCAAAGAGCTGGAGCAAATAATCCAAAATTTGTATGGAATCAGAAGAAACCCTGAATCGCTAAGGAAATGTTGAAAAGCAAAAATAAAACTGGGGGCATCACGTTACCTGATTTCAGGCTTTACTACAAAGCTGTGATCACCAAGACAGCATGGTACTGGCATAAAAACAGACACATAGACCAGTGGAACAGAGTAGAGAGCCCAGATATGGACCCTCAACTCTATGGTCAAATAATCTTTGACAAAACAGGAAAAAATATACAGTGGAAAAAAGACAGTCTCTTCAATAAATTTTACTGAGAAAACTGGACAGCTATATGCAGAAGAATAAAACTCGACCATTCTCTTACACCGTACACAAAGATAAACTCAAAATGGATAAAAGATCTCAACGTGAGACAGGAATCCATCAGAATCCTAGAGGAGAACATAGGCAGTAATCTCTTCAATATCAGCCACAGCAACTGCTTTCAAGATATGTCTCCAAAGGCAAAGGAAACAAAAGCGAAGATGAACTTTTGGGACTTCATCAAAATCAAAAGCATCTGCACAGCAAAGGAAACAGTCAAGAAAACAAAGAGGCAACCCACGGAATGGGAGAACATATTTGCAAATGACAGTACAGACAAAAGGTTGATATCCAGGATCTATAAAGAACTCCTCAAATTCAACACACACAGAACAGACAAACATATAAAAAAATGGGCAGAAGATATGAACAGACACTTCTCCAATGAAGACCTACAAATGGCTATCAGACACATGAAAAAATGTTCATCATCACTAGCCATCAGGGAGATTCAAATTAAAACCACATTGAGATACCACCTTACACCAGTCAGAATGGCCAAAATTAGCAAGACAGGAAACAACATGTGTTGGAGGGGATGTGGAGAAAGGGGAACCCTCTTACACTGTTGGTGGGAATGCAAGTTAGTGCAGCCTCTTTGGAGAACAGTGTGGAGATTCCTCAAGAAATTAAAAATAGAACTTCCCTATGACCCTGCAATTGCCCTCCTGGGTATTTACCCCAAAGATATAGATGTAGTGAAAAGAAGGGCCATCTGTACCTCAATGGTTATAGCAGCAATGGCCATGGTCACCAAACTGTGGAAAGAACCAAGATGCCCTTCAACGGATGAATGAATAAGGAAGATGTGGTCCATATACACTATGGAGTATTATGCCTCCATCAGAAAGGATGAATACCCAACTTTTGTAGCAACATGGACAGGACTGGAAGAGATTATGCTGAGTGAAATCAGTCAAGCAGAGAGAGTCAATTATCTTATGGTTTCGCTTATTTGTGGAGCATAACAAATAGCATGGAGGACAAGGGGAGTTAGAGGAGAAGGGAGTTAGGGGAAATTGGAAGGGGAGGTGAACCATGAGAGAATATGGACTCTGAAAAACAATCTGAGAGGTTTGAAGTGGCGGTGGGTATTAGAGAGGGCACGGATTGCATGGAGCACTGGGTGTGGTGCTAAAACAACGAATACTGTTACGCTGAAAATAAAAAAACAGAAAAACAAACAAAAAAAAGCATTGCAAATTTGTTATTTTCCCACAAATAAGTATATAAATGAAGCTAAAGTCTATTTTAAAATTTTAGCAGAACTTTAGAGAACACAGAAATTCTATTCAAACATATATGTCAGTGAAATTATATGTAGACAATCCTAAGGATTCCACCTAAAAACTCTTAGACCTAATAAAGAAATTCAGTGAAGTTTCAAGGTGTAAAAGTCACAATACAAAAATCAGTTATAGTTCTATATGATAACAATGAACTACTTGAAAGAGAGCTAAAACAATCCCATTTACAATAGCATCAAAATGAACAAAACACTTAGGAATAAATTCAACTAAGGAGGTGAAAGATTTATACACCAAAAGCCACAAGACGTCAGTGAATTAAGCTGAAGAAAACACAAGTAAATAGAAAGATACCATCTTCATGGCTTAGAAAAGTTAATATTGCTAAAATGTTTGTACTGTTCAATTGTATCTATAGATTCAATGAAATCATTATCACAATTTCAATGGCACTTTTTACAGAAGTAGAAAAAGCAATCTTAAAATTCATATGGAGCTATGAAAGACTCTGAATAACCAAAGCAATCTTAAGGAAAAACAATGTAGGAGGCATCACACTTCCTGATTTCAGACTGTATTACAAAGTTATAGTGATCTAAACAGTATGGTGGTGACATAAAAATAGGCACATAGGTCAATGCAACAGGACTGAGAACCCAGAAATAAACCCACACATATATGGTTTACTAATATTTGACAAGGGAGCTAAGAATACTCATTGGGAAAAGGACAGTCTCTAAAACTAGAGGTGCTAGGAAAACTAGATGTCTACATGCAGAAGGATGAAATTGGATTCCTATTTTACACCACTTACAAAAATAGACACAAAGTGCATTAAGAACTTAAATATAAGACTCAAAACCACAAAACTAGAAGAAAACAAACTCACAAAAATCCTTTGAGATAGATTTTGGTGGTGATTTTCTGGGTATGACAATAAAATCCCATGCAACAAAAGCAAAATCAAGTGGGACTGCATCAAACTCAAAAGCTCTGTTTGTCAAAAGAAACAACCAACAAAGTGAAAATGTAACCTATAGAATGGCAGAAATTATTTGAAAACCATATATCTGATAAGTGGTTAATATCCAAAATATATAGGGAACTCATATAACTCAATAGCAAACAAACAATTCAATTAAAAACAGGCAGAAGAATTAAATACTTTTTTCTAAAGAAGATATACAAATGGCCAATTTTATGAAAAGGTGCTTTGCATTTCTAATAATCAGGGAAATGTAAAAAACATAATGAGATATCTCACACCTGTTAGTATGGCTGCCACAAAAAGAACAAGAGAAAACAAATGCTGGCAAGGATGTGAGGAAAAGGGAACCTTCGTACATTATTGTTGGGAATGTAATGAGTATAGCCACTATAGAAAACAGTATGGAGGTTCTTCAAAAAATTAAGAGTAGAATTACTATTCCATCCACCAATCCCACTTTTGGGTATTTCAGTCCTCACAAATGGAATGAGTGAGGCATTTATTCTGACTCATCCATAAGCCCACAGCAGCTGCAGACTGGCACAGGGACCAAATCCTGCCCACAACAAAGAGCACAATGTAGCTGACAGGACTGAAGACACACATGCCTCAACCACAATAGTAGAATGCCTGCAACACATATAGGAGTCACCCCTGAAGCACCTGGTTCTTGTGAACAGGGAAATTTGTACTATAGGATACCAGAGGACCATTTTTTCATAAGGCCACTATTTTCAAGATTTGAGATGTAGTTGACTTTTCTAAAACAGAATGAATACAGAAAGTTAGACGAAATGAGGAGACAAAGGAACACACCCCAAATTAAGGAACAGGACAAAATCACAGCAAAATAAAACAGAGATAAGCCGTATGTCTGACAGAGAATTCATGTAATAGTCATGAAGATACTTACTGGACTTGAGAAAAGAGTAAAAGATCTCAGTATGACATTCTACAAAAAGATAGAAAATATAAAAGGAATCAATCAGAGATGAAGAACTCAATAACCAACTTCAAAACTTTTTCTTTTAAAGATTTTATTTATTTATTTGACAGAGAGAAAGATCACAGTAGGCAGAGAGGGAGGCAGAGAGAGAGGGAGAAGCAGGCCTCTGCTGAGCAGAGAGCCTGATGTAGGGCTCGATCCTAGGACCTCAGAACCATGACCCTAGCCGAAGGCAGAGGCTTTAACCCACTGAGCCACCCAGGAGCCCCACCAACTTCAAAACTTTAAAACAAAGACTGTAACAAGAAAAAAAGAGGGACACTAAATAATCATAAAAAGAACAATCCAACAAGAAGATATAATAATTGTAAATATTTATGCACCTATGTAAGAGCACCCAAACACAAAGCAACTATTAACAGACATAAAGGAAGAAATTAATAGTAATACAACAATAGTACGAGACTTACAACATCCTGCTACGTCAATGATTAGATCATCCAGGCAGAATATCAACAAGGAAACAATGGTTTTGAACAACACATTGGATTAGGTGGATTTAACTGATATATTTAGAATACTCCATCCCAAAGCAGAGGAGTATACATTATTTTCAAGTGCATATGAAATGTTCATCAGAATAGATCATATGTTAGGCCACAAAACAAGTCTCAACAAATTCAAAAAGATTGAAATCATATCAGGCATTCTTTTTGAAAGCATGGTATGAAACTAGAAATCAATCTAAAAAAAAATCTGTAAAGAACATAAATATATGGAGGTTAAATAACATGTTACTAAACAGTGAATGGGTCAACCAAGAAATCAAAGAGAAAATTAAAAAAATACATGAAAACAAATGAAAATGAAAACACAATGCTCCAAAATCTTTGGGATGGAGAAAAAGCTGTTCAAAGAGGGAAGATTATAGCAATATGGGCCTACCTCAAGATGCAAGAAAATATCAAATAACCTAACGTTGCACCTAATGGAGCTACAAAAAAGAACAAAGTCAAAGTAGTAGATGGAAGGAAATAATAAAGATTTGAGCAGAAATAAAAGAAGTAGAGACTAAAAACCAAAAGAACAGATTAATGAAACCAGGGGCTGGTTCTTTGGAAAAAAATCAATAAAACTGATAAACCCTTCACCAGACTCCTAGAAAAAGAGAGAAAGAGAAGGGGGGGAGAGACAGAGAGAAAGAGAACTCAGATAAATGAAATCATAAGTGAAAGAGAAAAAAATTACAACTGACATCACAAAAATATGAAATCTTATAAGAGAATATTAAGAAAAATTACATGTGGGCTCCTGGGTGGCTCAATGGGTTAATGCCTCTGCCCTTGGCTCGGGTCATGATCCCAGGGTCCTGGGATCAAGCCCCACATCAGGCTCTCTGCTCAGCAGGGAGCCTGCTTCCCTTCCTCTTTCTCTGCCTGCCCATCTGCCTAATTGTGATCTCTGTCTGTCAGATAAATAAATAAACTCTTAAAAAATATTGAAAAAAGAAAGAAAAATTACATGCCAATGATTGGGAAATCTAGAATAAATGGATAAATTCATAGAAACATAACTTCCCAAAACTAAATCAGGAAAAAATAGAAAATTTGAACAGATTAGTAACAATGAAATTCAATTAGTAATCCAAAGACTCCCAACATTATGTAAGACTGATGATTCACAGACCTGTATCCCTGAAGCAAATGATACATTATAAGTTAATTAAAAAAAAAAAAAAGACTCCCAACAAACAAAAGCCCAGGACCAGATGGCTTCACAGTAAAGTCTACCAAACATTTAAAGAAGAGTTAATACCTATTCTTCTCAAACTATTCCAAAATATAGAAGAGGAAGGGAAGCTTCCAAATTCATTCCATGAGACCAGCATACCCTCATTCCCAAACCAGATGAAGACACTATGAAAAAAGAGAACTGTAGGCTAATTACCTGATGAACATGGACCAAAAATCCTCAACAAAGTTTTAGCAAACCAAATCCAACAATACATGAAAATATTATTCATCCCAATGAAGTGAGATTTATTCCTGGGTTGCAAGGGTGATTCAATATTTGAAAATTAATGTGATAAATCCCACTGAGTCTCTGCTTCTTGGTTTGTCTTTGTTTTTTTTTTTTTTTTTTTTTTCCTTTGCTTATTTGTTTTGTTCCTTAATTCTACATATGAATGAAATCATATGGTATTTGTCTTTCTCTGGCTAACTTATTTCACTTAGCATTATACTCTAGCTCCATTCATGCTGCTGGAAATAGAAAGACTTCATTCTTTTTTATCACTAAATAATATTCATATATATATATATATATATATATATATATATACATACACACACACACACAAATTCACTGTCCATTCATCTATCAAGGACACTTGGCTTCTTCCATAATTTGGCTATTGTAAATAATGCTGCTATAAACTAGGGGTGCACTAATCTTTTTAAATTAGTATTTTTGTATTTTTGGGATAATACCCAGTAATGCAATTACTGGATCTTAGGGTAATTCAATTTTTAACTTTTTGAAGAACCTCTGTACTCTTTTCCACTGTGGCTACATCACTTTGCATTCCCACCAACAGTGCAAGAGTGTTCCACTTTTTCTAAATCTTCACGAACTTATTATTTCTTGTGTTTTTGATTTTAGCCATTCTGACAGATGTGAGATCAAATCTCATTGTAGTTTTGATTTGCATTTCCCTGATGATGAGTGGTATTGAGCATCTTTTTTATGTGTCTTTTGGCCATATGTATGTTTTCTTTGGAGAAACATCTGCTCATATCTTCTGTCTATTTTTAATTGGATTTTTTTCATGTGAATTGTATCAGTTCCTTATATATTTTGGTTACTAACCCTTTATTGTATATGTATTTACAAATGTCTTCTGCCATTTGATAGGTTGCTTTTTAGTTTTGTTGATTGTTTCCTTTGCTGTGCAGAAGCATTTTATTTTGATGTAGTCCCAACAGTTTATTTTTGTTTTTATTTTCCTTGCCTCTGGCACATATCTAGAAAAACATTTCTATGGCTAGTGTCAGAGATATTACTACCTATGCTCTCATACATGAGTTTTATAGTTTTAGGTTGCATATTCGGGTCTTGAATCCATTTTGAATTCATGGTTGTGTAAGCATGGTGTAAGAAATTGGTCCAGGGGCATCTGGGTGGCTCAGTGGCTTAGGGCCTCTGCTACCTTTGGCCTGGGTCATGATCCCAGGGTCCTGGGATCGAGTCCTACATCGGCCTCTCTGCTCAGCGGGGAGCCTGCTTCTTCCTCTCTCTCTGCCTGCTTCTCTGCTTACTTGTGGTGTCTGTCTGTCAAATAAATAAATAAAATCTTTAAAAAAAAAAAAGAAAAGAAATTGGTCTGGTTTCATTCTTTTGCATGTTTTTTTATACCATTTGTCAAAGAGACTTTTCCCCATTGCATCTTCTTTCTTCCTTTGTCAAAGATTACTTGGCCATATAATTGTGGGTTTATTTCCGGGTTTTCTATTCTGTTACACTGACCTATGTGTCTATTTTCATGCCAGTGCCATGCTGTTTTGATTACTACAGCTTTGTAGTATAACTTGAAGTGTGGAATTGTGATACCTCCAGCTTTGTTTTTCTTTTTCAAGATTGTTTTGATTATTCAGAGTCTTTCGTGGTTCCATACAAATTTTAGGATTGTTTTTTCTAGTTCTGTGAAAAATGCTGCTGGTATTTTGATAGTGATTACATTAAATCTATAGATTGTTTTGGGTAGTATGACATTTTAGCAATATTTGTTCTTCCAATACCTTAGCATGGAGTTTCTTCCCATTTCTTTGTGTCTTCTTCAATTTCTTCCATCAAAGTTTTATAGTTTTCAGAGTACAAGTCTTTCACCTCTTTGGTTAAGTTTATTACTAGGCATTTTATTATTTTTGGTGCAATTATAAACAGAATTGTTTTCTTAATTTCTCTTTCTGCTGCTTCATCATTAGCATAGCATCATTAGCATATATTAGCAAATGCAATAGATTTCTGTATACTGATTTTGTATTCTGTGACTTTACTGAATTCAATTATTATTTCTGGTAGCTTTTTTTTTTTTTGCAGTCTTTAGGGTTTTCTATATATGGTATTATGTCTTCTGAAAATAGTGACAGTTTTACTTCTTCTTTTCCAATTTGGATCTTTTATTTCTTTTTGTTTTCTGATTGTTGTTGCTAGGACTTCCAGTACTATATTGAATAAAAATCATGAAAGTGGACATTCTTGTCTTGTTTCTGACCTTAGGGGGAAAGCTCTCAGTTTTTCCTTAGTGAGTATGATGTTTGGTGTGGGTTTCTTATATAAGACCTTTATTATGTTGTGGTGTATTCTCTCTAAATCCACTCTGTTGAGAGTTTTATGTTGGATGTTGAATTTCGTCTAATACTTTCCTACATCTATTGACATGATCATATAATTTTTATTATTAATTTTGTTGATGAGGTATATCATGTTGATTGATTTGGAAATATTGAAGTATTCCTGCATCATTGAGATAAGGATTTATTTTTGTTTTTAAGAGTGAATAATATTTTCTTATGTGTTTGTATATACATATACACACACGCAGACACTCCCCCGCATTTTTTTAACCTTTTCACCAGATATTTAGATTTTGTTTCCATATCTTGCCTACTGTGAATAATGTTCCACAGACCATGATTGTGCAGATATATCTTTGAAATAGTGATTTTATTTATTTTGGATATATACTCACATGTGGGATTGCTAGATCACATAGTAGTTATTTTTTTTAATTTTTAAAGGAATATACAAAATGTTTTCAACAGTTGCTATACCAATTTACATTCTCACCAACAGTGTACAAAGATTCATTTGCTCAACATTCTAGTTATCTTCTGACTTTTTGATGATACCCATTTTAACCAGAATGAAGTAAAATATCTTTGTGGTTTTATGTACATTTCCCTAATAATTAGTGATGTTGAGCAGCTTTTCATATAACTTGATGACTATTTATATGTCTTTGGAAAAATGTCTATTCAAGTCCTTTGTCCATTTAAAAAAAAATATGTTATTTATATGACAGAGAGAGAGAAATCACAAGTAGGCAGAGAGGCTAGCAGAGAGAGGGGAGAAAGCAGGTTCCCTGCGGAGCAGAGAGCCCGATGCAGGGCTCAATCCCAGGACCGTGGGATCATGACCTGAGCTGAAGGCAGAGGCTTTAACCCACCGAGCCACCCAGGTGCCCCCCTTTGTCCATTTTTTAATTGGGTTACGTATTTATTGCCATTGAATTCAATGAGTTTCTTATATATTTTAATTATTAACCCCTTATCATATATGTGGTATTCAAATAATTTCACCCATTCTGTTGGCTGCTTTTTCATTTTGTTAATTGCTCCTTTTGTTATACAGAAAATTTTTGTTGATATAATTGTATTTGTTTATGTCTTATTTTGTTTTGTGTGTGTTTGCTGTCATGTCCAAAACATCAATGTTAAGGCCAATGTCAAAGAACTTTCCCCCTATATTTTCTTTCAGGAGTTTTATGGTGTTAAGATTTACATTTAAGACTTTAATCCATTTTTGAGTCAATTTTTATATATGGTGTGATTTAAGGGTCCAATTTCTTTACTTTTTTTTGCATGTGGACATGCAGTTTCCCCAAAACCATTTATTGAAGATACTATCCTTTCCCTATTGGCACACAGTATTTTTCATTCAATGGTAGATTTTTATATAAGGGTAGTACAATATTTTATCTATTGTTTTCAAGATTTTCCCCAATATTTTCAAGTATTTTCTTGGTCTCTTTGCCATGACAAGCATAATGAGCTGCTGTTCTAGTAATATTTTAAGTCTGTAATTATTCTTGGATTTCTTTCCTATCTAACCACAACTTGAATTTCAACATCTTATAGGTATATGTGAATTCATTTTCTTTAAACAAATGTCTTTAATCCTGATCCATATTACATTTCACTTGACAATTTTCATTTCACTTACATGATTTATTCCTATTGGCTTGGCATTTCACTACCTGGAAGAAATAATACCTTTTGAAAATTTAGCTGTACTATTGTGAATTGCCTTTCTAAATCTCTTATAACAATGCTAAATAGGGAAGTTCTATGTAGAATGTCATTGTTAATTTTTTCTGAAGAGAAGTGCTTATTTATTTACTTATTTTTAAGATATCTTGCTATAATATAGTTTTTAGTCCACCAAAAATATACCTCTCCTTATCCTGCCTAGACCTGTGGTATATTTTTTGTTGTTTTAAATAGTCTTTGCTATGGAACCTTTTCAGATATTTCTTTAAAACTAAGTAAGTTATGAATATTGCTTTATTTGGTGTCTATGTATATATTATTCACTTGAAGGACCCTGATAGATGAGTTTTTAAAATAACCATGTTAGTTCTCACAGACTCTCACTGTAACCATATAGTTTTCATTTGTTCAGTAAGCTAACACTTCATTTTATTTGCCATAAATCTAAATTTCCAATTTAATTTGCTGTGAAAATGGTCTGTTTTGAGATCTATGGTCATTTTCAGAAATTTCCATGTTGCCGAGGCTGATATTTAGCCAATGTACATATATATTATTATGACCAGTGTCTATTCTGACTAGCTAGTACTAAGCCATACTGGTTGTAAAATATTTTGAATATCATCTAGATACATACAGATAGACCTTAGGTGTTTGAGTGAGAGAAACGATCAGAAGAAGGAAAAATTAATAGCAATATACCCAATAATAATGGTATCTGATGTTTAATGAATGCTATGTGCCAAACAAGGAACTTTGTGCTCTAATACATATCATCCGCTTGAATCCTGAAAACAAAACTTCGTCATACCCGTTTTATAGAATTATGAAAGCAGGGAGAGGGTGAGACTTCTACAATCTCACATAGCTAGTTAGTGGTGGAGACCAAATTTGAATCCAATCTATTTGGCTCCCAAGTCTGTGTTCCTAAACTGTATGTTATTCGGTCATTTATTAAGTTCCTGTTAATTTCCTGATAAAGTTCCTGATAAAGAAATAAAGACACAAAGAGCTGGAAATGAATGTTCCCTGCCTTCCTTAGAGAGATTAGGACAGGAAAATCAATTCTTCTTCAACTGAGTGATGAGTCATTTTCTAATTTTTTTCAGAATGCAAAAAAATGAGAGACCTATAACCTTATTCTCTTTTTTTCTATTTCCCACTGCGCAGGATGCAGTGTGATACTCCAGCCAAATGGATCTTTTACATTCCCTATCCACATTTTGTGATTTTCCTCTTATGTGCTATTGCTCTTGTCACTGTATAGAATGCTCTTTCGGGCCTACAGGAGTTCCTAAGTCATCCTTTAATGTCCAGATCAAGGGTCATCCCACCATAAGAATTTTTACATTGCCCAGCTAGAAGTAGTCTCTTCCTTTATTTAATTGCAGCAAAATTTTACTATTGCCTCTTTAAACACACAGGATGTTTTCTTTGGATCATTGTAATGTACACTTAGCTTATAGTCAATGGAGTTGACAGAACACTACCTATGTTCAAGTCCTAATGTGTTACTTGCTACTGTGGGAACTTCTAAAAGTTACTCCATTTTTCTGTGCCTCACCCTACTTATTTATTTATTTTTTTAAATTTCTTTACTTTTATTTTTTATAAACATATAATATATTTTTATCCCCAGGGGTATAGGTCTGTGAATCGCCACTTCACAGCACTCATCATAGCACATACCCTCCCCAATGTTCATAACTCCACACCCCCAACCCCCCCTCCCCCCAGCAACCCTCAATCAGCCTAGTTATTTTTAAAACTGTTATATATCTCACAGGCTTTCTGGGAGAATTACATAAGTATAGCCTATTGTATTTAAACTTCTTAGGATATTGCCTGGAACACAATAAGTGCTATTTAAATGTTTTCTATAATTGTCATCACTGTTATTGTTATATTTTTCCTGCTAAATTTTCAGCTCCTTTAAGGGGAAGATCCAAGACTGATTTATATTTATATCCTTTAATTTGTTTAAAGCAGTGGTTGGCATATAGGAGGCATTCAGTAAAGTTTTGTTGACTGAATGAAGAGGAACATAGAGACAGTAGAACATTTTGTTTAAAAAGACATGGGCCTTTGAACTGGCTTCATGTTCTGGTGTTATCTTTACCTTGCTGTGTTGTTTTGGACTACTTAATGCCTTGGACAGCAGTTTCTTTATTTATAAAATGGGGACAATAATGACATCTAACTTACAGAGTGGCTATGAAGATTGTATGAGCTAACATGTAAAATAAATAAACTGCACAGTATACTGGTATAATGGGCATTTAATGCAGTTAGCTATTGTTTTTACTAAGTTTGTAGTTGAGAGGTAGTACCCAAAGAGCAAATGAATATGTCTTTCGTTTGGTAATGTTGGAAGCATTAAATTTGAGCTTGTAAAGAAACAAGGAGAAGCCTGCAGCCTAAAATGCTGGAAACGGATGAAAATGAAATAAAATCTTTGACCCAAAATCAAGATTCAAAATGATTTTTAAAATTTAACTTTATTGGGTGCCTGGGTGGCTCAGTGGGTTAAGCTCAGCTCAGGTCATGATCTCAGGGTCCTGGGATCGAGTCCCGCATCGGGCTCTCTGCTCAGCAGGGAGCCTGCTTCCTCCTCTCTCTCTCTCTGCCTGCCTCTCTGCCTACTTGTGATCTCTGTCTGTCAAATAAATAAATAAAATCTTTAAAAAAATTTTAACTTTATTAATTTCTAAATATTTTATTTAGAAAAGTGAAGAAATCTGTATGCTATGTCACACATGTTGTTTTGCTCTGATTTGTTTTGATATCTTCTGTTTTAGCTATGTTAAAAATACTTCCAATACAGTATATGCTAAAACAGATAGTTGCACTTCACTGAGGTCTTGAGGAAGAAGCATCACCTTTAATCTGAGAAGGGGAATCACATTCCTCAGGTACCTCCTCTGTGCTTCTCAGGCATCCTTGTTTTACCCTTACAACTCTTTCTTTTTTTTTTTTTTAAACACATTTTGCAGACAAGAAAAGTAAACCTGGCCAATGCCATGCGGTCAATAAGGGTTGGAGGGATTTGAACACAGTTCATCTCATTCTCTCTGCTTTTACCACATGCTTCTACCTGCTGTATATGACCTGGGCATTCTTTTCATCTCTCTGCTGCCTCCATTTCTGTCTGATTCTAAAGAATAACTTTAGGAATAGGATGAATTAAAAAAACCTCCTAATTTTCCTCTGGCCTCCTGCTGTGATAATGAGATTGGGTGTTTCTTGCAAAGACCTTCTTCAAGTTCTCTCTCTGCCTTTGGCCCATCTCGCTTTCTTCTTTTGACTTGTGACAAATCTCTTGCATTGTAATATTTACTATTGTGTTAGAGGAGTGGATCTTTATCTCCCATAAAGATGTGATTCAAAAACATAAATGAGGCTTATCACTGAAAAGGGGACTGTTGTCTAGTGGTAATATAAAGAAAGATTTACCCTTGTTAATTGTGGACCCAGAAGGCTGAAAACTCTGGCCTCTAGGTGAAAGATGGAAGAAGACTTGGGTTGGCTTGAAAAAGGGAAGGGAATGCTAACCATCAGATACTTACTTGGCGGTAATGTAATAGAAGGTATTTAAAGGTCAGATAGAACTTAAGTTAGGTTCCAACACTAAGAAAGTGATGAGAATTTCAGGGAAGGGAGAAAGTGACCAAGAGGCAAGGAGGAGGTACAGAGAAAATGTGAGAGAGAATGTAAGGAGGAAGAGGATTTGAGAAGGGGGACATTCAAAGAGAGCAAAGAGAAACAGCATTAATTTGTTTGGGCAGGGGTGTAGTAGTCATTAGAGTTTCATGTGGGGTTGGATCTTGTGTATCCAAAAGTGGGCTCATAGATCAGGGATTTGGGAGGTGTTGCTCCCTTTACAGAATTTCCTTGAGTGTCAGATTGTATGTTTCTGATCAATCTTTTCTTATAATGACTGCAGCTCTTTGTTTCAGGAAGGGACATGAATGCTGCATTTAAATGGGTTATGATTAAAAAAAAAAAAAAATCCAGGAAGCACTTACCTAATAGAAGAGAGAATAAGAAAAGAGATTTACAATGAATTTGCTTTTTTCCCTGTCAATGGGTAGCATTCTTAAGCAAAACCTGAGGGCATATAAATAGGAAATGTTATTTCAAATGACTAGACTTTTATTTTAAACATGATTTTTCTCTTTTAGCAGAAATAGTGAAAAAGGTAAAATACATCCTTAAACTGTTGCAAAGTATTCAATTGTGAAAGAGAAGTGTGTATGGTGCTGGGAATTAAGTTCTCAGGGGATGGCTTTGGAGACTTTCTTCTTTAATTATAGATTAAAGCAGACCTTGGCAGTGTCCTTTTGGATCAATATGAAATACAGAGCATAAATCAATACTATTAAACAGTATAATATAGAAGTTCTTAAAAAGAAAATGAAAAATACAAATTGTCTTAAAGAAAAAAATGATTTTACTTGACAATAAATCCATTTTGACCAAATTAAAGATTATGCTGTGTAGATATAGCTCTGCTTAGATCTCTTATTGTTTTATCAGAATGTGCTCATTTTTTCATTGCTAAAATGGCCCAGGATTAAACATCATGTCCAAAACTAACTCTGCCATTAATTAGTGGAAAAGATTTTTAATTTCCTAGGTCCAATTCCTTACCTTCAAGAAAATTGGCCTAGATAACTTCGAAGAGCTCTCATTTCTCACCTGTGTTAAGATGCTCTTATCAGAAGGATCTTTGAAATTTACTGACTCCAAAGGGTTTGAGGAACTGCTAGATATATGAAAGCACTGAGATTAGAGAAGGTAACCTGGTACAGAAGAGTACCTCTTCTAGAGGTACTTAGAGCAGAGAGGAAAAGCTGGTATGAAAAACTGGTGGAGATGTTGAAACTTTTACTTACGTTGAATGTCATACTTGGTGAAAAGTTTCTTTTGCATTGTTGTGTTTGAGACCTTTGATAAGGAGTTTCTAATTTGAAAGGCAATTGGAAGCTTTGCAGATTTTTTGAGGAGGATGGTATGTTTGAAAATGATGCTTGACAATTTGGTGATTTCTTAAGGTAATCATATATCAGTTAGAATGGTGCTTGGCATATTGTAAGTGTTTGTGAAATAAAACAATAAAATTAACAAAATGGCTGATTTTGTAGGATGAGGGGAAGGCTGGCTGGGAAACCACAGCCAATATTATCTTTGTGCTGGGAGAGGAAACTAGGGAGACTTGCTTTCTGAAGATGCTATAAGGACTCTCAAGCTCTCCTTCCTTCCTTATTCTCTTAACTTGAATTAGGAGACCATCCTGTTTTTTTCCTTCCTAAGCAGAGTCTCAGCTAACTAGAACTGAGTCATCTAATTATTTGAAATAATTCAGCTAACTAGAACTCAGTCATCTAGTTATTTGAAAATAACTATAGATGACAAAGAACTGTATCAGAGTCCAGAGACTGAATAAGTTTCTATTTTCAAATAAAGCAACTTACCTTGAATAGTTTCAGTGAAAAATATGTCCAGTTTGTAGAAAGGTTGGATTATAAAGACATTTAGCTTTAGTTAGGAGCCCTTGGTTAGTCCTTGGTTTTCCAACAAATAACTTGTTATGATATTGGTCAAATCATGTGATTTCTCTGAGCTTTTCTCATTTGTGAAATAGGAATAATAATACCAAGTCTCCTAGCTCATGGAACTCGTATCAATGTCTAGAACAGCCCAATTTCAGCGTGGTATGAAATGTCAGTTTCTATGCAAAGTTGCCAACTGGCCGTAAGCAAGGTGATAGCCACCATGTACCTTTATGGGAACATGAGGAGACAATCTACTTTGGGAGAAATGACAGGACCAAGTTAATAAGTGGACTGTGAGGATAAAATAAGGTTGCTTGGATTTGAATTTTGGCTAAACAACACTTGCTATGGGACTTCAGACAATTTTTAAACTTGCATGCTGGAGGTTCTTCATCTGTAAAAGAGGATAATAATAGCAATACCTACCTGAGTGTTTTTATGACATAGAGTACTTAGCAAAATATGTGACAGCTTGTAAAGATTCAATAAATATTAGATATTTTTTGTTATCCAAAGGAAGGATGAGTAGTAATACAGACTGAAGGTAACAGAATAAAGGTATCTTTAGAGCCTAGGATTTGAAGAAAGTGGACAAAGAAGGGTTGACCATGAACACCCAGGATAGGGACATTCTAAGTTTGGAGCATGTACGTATCTCAGAAGATATTCAGGTAGCAGGAAAAGAGTTTGGGCTATGCAATTAATGTTCTGCTTCTATATCTGGGACTTTATTAAATTTAACGTAGCTTTGCTCTTATTATTCAGAGAATTGACATGGAAAGAACAAAGAGTATAGTATTGAATGTGAAACTTTTGGAACCTTTGGCACATTAGAATGGTTCAACAGTGAGATGATTATTAGAAGAAAGCCTGATAAGAGTTATAATTATTTTTATTATTAATTTTGTTCAGTTTGAAGCATGAATGAGACCTAAAGAATAGTCATGTGATATAATTTCAAAGCTCTCTTTATGGGTCACAATTTCCAATCTTGCCTCCCCTTACCCACCCCTCACCCCAGGAATGAATAAATCTCTCAATCTTGTATATAGTTAATACATTTACTCATTCATTATTAATTATTAATTGTTATTAATTGACCAGGTATTGTTTATCTAAGTGTTTTGGATATATCCGTGAATAAAACTATCAAAGATCTCATACTTCTTAAAATTAACATTTTAAGTTAAGTTTTAAGTTAAGTTAAAATTATCATTTTAAGTTCAGTTGAGAGGGGATAGGAGGTGGGTAGGCAGTCAATAAAAAATATCATAGTAGGAATGAAATTATATAACATATTAGAATGTATAACTATTTATTGAACAGACAGACACCAGAATATAGAAAGGGGGAGTGAAAATTTAGGTGCAGTTTGCAGTTTTAAATATGATGGTCAGAGTAGATTTCATGGAGACAGCAATATTTTAGAAAAGACTTGAGGTTATTGAGTTAGCTATTTGTATATATGAAAAAATCATTGAGTGAAGGGAATAGCCAATGCGAAGACCTTGGTGGTGGAGCATGCCTGGTATGTTTGAAGTAGAGTGAAAACAGAATAGCTAGAACAGAATCAGTGAGAAAGAGAATAAGGGGTAATCAAAGAGATAAATGGAAAAGTTATAGGTCATGGAGAGCCTTGGAAAAATTATAAGTATTTTGACTTTCAATCTAACTAAAATGATTTGATTTAGGTTTCAAATTTTTCCTTCCAGCTGCTGTGTTGTACATAGGTGGGGCAGAAGTGGGGATTCTAGTGAGGTTTTATCAAATATTTCAGGAAAGATTTTATAAAGGTTTGAAGGGCATTAGCAGTGGAAGGGGTGAGAAGTGGTCATATTTTGGGGGTATTTTAAAGGTAGAGTCACTAGGACTTGCTGATAGATTAGAAGTGGCATGTGAAAGAAAATGAAGAGCCAAAACAACTTCATGGTATTTAACCTGGACAACTGAAATGGGAAAAGTTGAGGATGAAACAGGTTTTAGTGGTCAAATAGCAGGAGCTCAGTTTTGGACAAGCTGAGTTTGAGATGTCTATTAGCTATTACAGTGGACATAATTCTAAAAATGTCCCCCTTCCCCAGATTTCCCATCCTAACTCCTGGCACTATGAATATGATGTAATATCTTGCCTATGAATATGTTATGTTACATAACAAGGGGATTTTGGAAATGTGATCAAGGTTGCATATCATTTAACCTTAAGATAGGGAGATTACCACATAAACTGTTTCAAATCATAAAGTTTTTCTCTAGCTAGAGGCAGAATAAGATAGCAGAAGGGAGAGTCATATTTAAGCATGAGAAGATTTCTTTTTTGTTGTTATTGTTGATTTTTTAAAAATTTCTTTTCAGCGTAACAGTATTCATTGTTTTTACACCGCACCCAGTGCTCCATGCAATCCGTGCCCTCTCTAGTACTCACCACCTGGTTCCCCCAACCTCCCATCCCTCGCCCCTTCAAAACCCTCAGATTGTTTTTCAGAGTCCATAGTCTCGCATGAGAAGATTTCTACTCACTGGTGCTGGCTTGAAGATGGAGGGAGCCATGTAATGAGGAATGTGGATGCCCTCTAGAAGCTGAGAACAGTCCCTAGCTAATAGTCAGCAAGACAACAGGGAAATCTATCCTATAGCTGCAAGGAACTGAATTCTGTCAACAACTTAAGAGATGGAAGCCAATTTTTCCCAGAGCTGCCAGATGAGACCTCTTTCTAGCCAACACTGATTTTGGCCTTGTCAGATCCCAAGCAGAGAACCAATCCAGTACACTCAGACTTCTGACATAGAGAAACTGTAAGATAATAAATGACTGTGGTTTTAAGGGACTGTTCTTGGTAATTTGTTCTACAACCATAGAAAAGTATGGAAGACATATTAATTGAAATTTTAAATAAGCAGTTGAAGTCTAGAGTTCAGGAAAAAGATTTGGATTACAGATATCTTTTTGAATGTCATTAGTATAAAGATAGTATTTAAAAAACATATAACTTTGATGATTACCAAAGGAGCGAGTAAAGATGGAGTAGAGACTTCAATCAAAGAGTTAGCCCAATATATACTTTAAGGACATTTTATTTTTACTATATTGTAGTAAGAACACAATGTAAGATTTATTCTCTTAGCAGATTTTTAAAGTATACAATAAAATTTTAACTACAGGTACAATGTTATATGTGAGATTTCTAGAACTTGCTCATCTTGCATTATTAAAGCTCTAAACCCATTGATTAGGAACTCCCAATTTTCCCCTCTTCTCTCTGACCCTCTCAGCAACCACCCTTTTGCTCTCTGCTTCTATAAGTTTGACCATTTAAGATACTTCACATAATCGGAATCATACAGTATTTGTCCTGCTGTGGCTGGCTTATTTCACTTAGCATAATGTCTCACAGGTTTACCCATGTTGTTGCATGTTGCAGGATTTCCTTCTTTTCAAAAGTTTAATAGCATTCTATTGTATATATATACACCACATTTTCTTGATCCATTCATCCATTGATGAACATTTAAGTTGTTTCCACATTTTGACTATTATGAATAGTGCTGCAAAAAACATGACAGTGTTAATATCTCTTTCAGATCATGATTTAAGTTCTTCCAGAGAAATATCTAGAAGTAAAATTACTGGATCATGTGGTAGTTCTGTTTTTAATTTTGGGAGTGCTTTCCATACTGTTTTCCATAGGGAAAACGTGTTTTCCATTTTACATCCCCACCAACAATGTATAAGACTTCCAATTTCCCCAATCCTTACCCACACTTGTCTTCTGTTTTTTATTTTGTTTTTTTAATAATATCTATCCTATTATGTGTAGAATGATATCTCTTTGTGGTTTAGACTTGCATTTCCCTAATGATTAGTGATATTAACATTTTTTTCATATCTTTTGGCCATTTATATTTGTCTTATTTGGAAATATGTCTTTCCAAATCCTTAACCCATTTAAAAATGCAACATGTGGGGTTAAGGGAGTAGGAGAAGAATAAATGAAACAAGATGGGATTGGGAGGGAGACAACCCAAAAGTGACTCTTAATCTCACAAAACAAACTGAGGGTTGCTGGGGGGAGGGGGGTTGGGAGAAGGGAGGTGGGGTTATGGACATTGGGGAGAGTATGTGCTATAGGGGACATTGGAGAGGGAGTGCTGTGAAGTGTGTAAACCTGGTGATTCACAGACCTGTACCCCTGGGGATAAAAATACATTAGATGTTTATAAAAAATTTAAAAAAAATTAAAAAATCAGATTATTAGGTTTTAGTCATTGTTTTGCTATTCAATTGAGTTCTTTATATGCTTGGAAGTTAGCAAAGCTACAGTAATCAAAACAGTATGGTACTGGCATAAAGATAGACATAGAGACAACTGAAATAGAACAGAAAGCTCAGAAATAAATTCATGCATATACTGTCAACTGACATTTGGCAAGAGTACCAAGAATACACAATGGGGAATGAATAGTCTCTTCAACAAATAGTGTTGGGAAAACTAGCTATTCAAATGCAAAAGAATGAAACTAGATCCTTAGCTTATACCATGCACAGAAATGAACTCAGAGTTAAATGTGAGACATGAAACTGTAAACCTTTTAGAAAAATATAAGGGTTAAGTTTGATAACATTGGTTTTGGCAATGATTTCATGGATATGACATCAAAAGCACAAGCAACAAAAGTAAAAATAAACAAGTGGGACTTTGTCAGACTAAATGCTTCTGCATAGCAAAAGAAAAAATCCATAGAGTTAAAAAAAAAAAAGCAACCTATGGAATGGGAGAAAACACTTTGAAACCATGTATCTGAGGTCCTTCAATATTAAAAATCAGGAGAAAAAGAAGTAGCAAGGAAAGGAGATTGAGAAGGAGGGAGCAGTTAGATTGAAGGAAAATCAAGACATTATGATAACTTGGAAATCATGTGAAGAAAGTACCAAGGAAGAGTTATGGATTGTATCAAATGTTAACAAGTCAAGTAAGATGAAGCCTAAGAATTGACCATTAGATTTAGCAACATGGAGGTTTTGGTGACTCATTCAAGAGCAGCTCTGGTGGAGTAATATAGACAAAGAAGAACTGATTGAAGTGAATCTAAAAGAGAGTGGAACGAGAGGAATTAGAGACCCAAATTATAGAATACCTTTGTGAGGAGGTATGTTACAAAGGACATAAAGAAGTTCGGCAATAACTTGTGGGGAGAGTAAGTCAATATGGAAGTCTTTTTTTTTTTTTTTTTTTTTAAGATGGGAAAAATAATGGTATGTTTGTGTTCTATTTGGAAAGATTCAGTAGAGAGGAAAAAACTGATGAGGGGAAATTTTCTGGATATGTCCTTGAATAGGTGAAAGGGGTGGAATTTAGTGTGAATTTGGAGAGAAGGATTTTGATGGGAATATTTTAGTCCATCTTAGCAGGTGGGAAGGCAGAGTATGGAGGGATGATGCTGTCAGAAGGATTGACATGATAGTTGGCGTATTTCAGTATATAGAAATGATAAGTTCTGACATATGACCATGGGAGTCAGTAGTTGAGGTAGGATAGAGGTTAAGATGATAGAAAAGAGGAGGTTGAGGAACATAGAGGCCAGGGCATTAGCAGGATCATTTATATTTGTATTGAAATTCTCAAAAATTAAAACAGGACTATATTAGGTGATAGTGAAGCAAGGACTAAAATTAGTGAGGACTGAGGTGAGGTTAGTCTGGGGGTTGCTAGATGAAAGTAACAATGAGGGGTAGGAGAAGATATATTCTGATAACTTGACATTCAGAGCTGGAGGTTTTTAGGGAAAGGGGAGGGAGAATTAAAATGGTAATGAAGACCCAGGATGATATATACTGTGCCACCAAGTCCAGTGGTTTGATGGGTGTAGAGGAAAAAACAAGCTCCATTGTAGGAGATTCAGGGAATAGTAACCTCATGGGAAGTGGGTTTTAGTAACAAGATATTAAAGGGAACTCTCAGAGAGATAGAGAAAGAGGTAGAAAATAGGATGACTGACTGAATTCCAGAGAGAACAGCAGGTTGGTTTCAGGAGTTGGGGAAGGATGGTAAGGGGAAAGAGGTAGGAGGTAGATAGAAGAGCCTTTTGAGGATTAAAATGTAACAATGAGTGGTGATCTTGGAGTCTTGGGATTCTTATAATGACTGATATAATCAGGGATAAAGGGCTTAATTAGATTAGTACTGGGGGATTCAAGCAAATAGCAGCAAGGCTGTGAGTGTTGGGGAGTGGGGAGTGCAATTATTAACATATTTTTGTCCATATTGGCATTCCCTGCAGCCAAGTTAAACATGATCTAATTTATGATAAACAAACAACCCTCACTTGCACAATAGGAGCCTGTTGGAAATGCCAGTCCCCCAGTGGAAAGTCACCAGTGACTCAGCTTCCAAGAAAAATGTCAAATAATTGGCCTGATTCTAACTGGGGAAAAAAAAAAAAACCCAGAGAGCAGAATTTCCCCTCAAGTCATTTATACTTCAGTCAGGTTATCATTGCTTGTGATGTTCAGGCAAGAGTGATAGGAGAGAAACAGGTCTTGTGGGTGTGAGCAACACCCCACTTCCCAGGAGAAAGGGGATTATCTCCAAGCAGTGATACCCAATCAGGTATGAGGTACTACCATGAGCCCAGATGGATAAATTTCTAATTTTCTGGGAAACCTTCCAAATTTAACAATTTCTGGTATTTCCATGAAAAGGTTGTAATGATCTCATTGCAAAAAATGAGTATGGAAAACTTCTACAGGTGCGAACACTCACAAAAGTCTTGATAGAAGCACAAAATATTAGAACTAAGAGGGGCCTTAAGATCAATAGAGATCATTTAGTTTTGTGTTTTCAAATGTTTTACACTTTGCAGGGAAAGCTGTATTATATTTTATTTTTTAGAAATCTTGTGAGGAACCACAACATACATGAAACATAAAAATAAAACTGCAATGGATGACTTTTTAGATGCTTTTGAATTTCTACTCTTTGTTCTCTATCACTTGATAAAAGTGAGAATATCTGGAGAAACAAGGGATTGTGTAACATGCTGTTTTGACAATCATTGATCCAAATGCCTTGTCTTGACTTGGGTTAGAAAAGCATACTCTGTGATGAGGTTTTGAATGGAAGTTGTTTCTTCAGGAGCTGATCCCAGGGGTATAAGTAGGGGAATTGGGAATGTCACTGGAAGGGGAAGGAAGCTAATATAGGGTCCATTGATATATAGGTCACCACTGTGGGCAACTGGAAAGGCAGTGTAGAACATACCTCTGAGCTACCCTACCTGAGGAAAGAAGAAATTGGTTCATTTATCTATCAACCATCATGAGATATTGGTCTAAGTTCCTTCAGGGACTCCTTGGCACTTCTCCCCTGCTGTGTGTGGCAGAGTGCATCTCTGTGGTCAGGGAAAGTCTTCAGTTAGAGAGTTGGAGGTGCTTGCAGTAGGAAACTGTAAGTGTGTACTGAATGGTGAGTATGAAGGGAAAATAGGAGGGGCACCAGTATTGTCTGCAACATCCTTCTTTTGAAACGTAGAGAAGAGGGTGTCCTGAAAAGGGAGACAAATGATACTAGAACATGACATTGGATCTTTGTTCTCTGCTCATGCTTTGAGACATTCCCTGGCTCTCAAAAAAGCACACATGTTGAAAGGTAGATGGAGTTGTTCAACAATATTTATTAAGCACCTACTATGTACCAGACAGTATTTTAGCAGTTGAGATTTATCAGTGCAAAAAACATTCCTGGTCTTATTATGCATGTATAGTATAATAATTAAGGTAATAAATAATAAATGTAAACAATAAATGAAGTACATAATAAGTTAGAAGATAATAAGTATTATGAGGTAAGGGTAAGGGACCAGACTTGCTAGAACAGAGTGAATGAAGAGGTAAGCAGTAGGATATGAGATCAGAGATGAATAGGAGGCTGAAAAACGTGTTTTTATAAAACTTTGGGTTTCTTCTGAGTGGGATGGAAACTGTTGGAGAGTTCTGAACAGAGGAGTGATTATCTGACTTAGGTTGAAAAGGATTACTTTGTTTGTTGCTTTAAGAGTAGATTTTAGAGGGCCAAGGATGGAAGTAGGGAAATCAATTAGAAGGTTTCGTAGCAACCCAGGTAAAAGATGATGGTGACTTGGACTAGGAGGTAACAGTAGAGTTAATAAGAAGTAGATGAATTCTGGACATATTTTGAGGGTGTTGACAACTGTTGAAGAAAGTTTTGGATGTGGGTATGAAAGAAAGAAAGAAATCAAGTAGAATGCCAACATTTTTGGCCTGAGCAGTGAGAATAGTGCTGTCATTGTCTGAGATGGTGAAGACTACCAGTGAAGTATGTTTCTGACACAATGGGAATTGAATTTTGAGCTTTTTGAGTTTAAGTTGTCAAGTAGACACCAAGTGGGCATTTAGGTGTGTGAGTCTGGTATTCTGAAGAGATATCTAGGCTTGTTAAGTTGATAGAAGTTAGAAGACAGATGGTATAATATCTCCAAAGGCCATAGAGCTGAAGAAGAGTTCTGGGTCACTGCAAAAGTGTCCCAGAAGGACTGAGATGAGAGGAGGAAACTACAAGGAAACTGAAGAGGGATCTGTGAGGCAGAAAGAAGTCTAGGAAAGTACATTGTTTAGGAAGTGTAAAAGTTATGAAAACTGAGGTTAGAATGAGGATCACAGAGGTAATTTGTAAACTTGACCAGACAAGTTTTATTGGGGTTACACAAGAAAGCATCTTATTTGAGTGCGTTTAACTGAAAATAGGAAGAGGAATTTGTGAAAGCAAACATAGACAACTCTTTTGGGAAGTTTTACTACAAAAGAGGGAAGGCAATTGAATATAAGATGCCAGGGAAAATGGGTTTAAAAGATGGTTTGTACTGTCATTTGCAAATATCTTCTCCCATTCCGTGGGTTGCCTCTTTGTTTTGTTGACTATTTCCTTTGCTGTGCAGAAGCTTTTGATCTTGATGAAGTCCCAAAAGTTCATCTTCGCTTTTGTTTCCTTTGCCTTTGGAGACATATCTTGAAAGAAGTTGCTGTGGCTGATATCGAAGAGGTTACTGCCTATGTTCTCCTCTAGGATTCTGATGGATTCCTGTCTCACGTTGAGATCTTTTATCCATTTTGAGTTTATCTTTGTGTACGGTGTAAGAGAATGGTCGAGTTTCATTCTTCTGCATATAGCTGTCCAGTTTTCTCAGCCAAATTTATTGAAGAGACTGTCTTTTTTCCACTGTACATTTTTTTTTTCTGTTTTGTTGAAGATTAATTGACCATAGAGTTGAGGGTCCATATCTGGGCTCTCTACTGTGTTCCACTGGTCTATGTGTCTGTTTGTATGCCAGTACCATGCTGTCTTGGTGATCACAGCTTCGTAGTAAAGCTTGAAATCAGGTAACGTGATGCCCCCAGTTTTATTTTTGCTTTTCAACATTTCCTTAGTGATTCAGGGTCTCTTCTGATTCCATACAAATTTTGGATTATTTGCTCCAGCTCTTTGAAAAATACCGGTGGAATTTTGATCGGAATGACATTAAAAGTATAGATTGCTCTAGGCAGTATAGACATTTTAACAACGTTTATTCTTCCCATCCAAGAGCATGGAATGGTCTTCCATCCTTTTGTGTCTTCTTCAATTTCTTTCATGAGTGTTCTTTAGTTCCTTGAGTACAGATCCTTTACCTCTTTGGTTAGGTTTATTCCCAGGTATCTTATGGTTCTTGGTGCAATAGTAAATGGAATCAATTCTCTAATTTCCCTTTCTCTATTTTCAAGGTTGATATCCAGGATCTAAAGAACTCCTGAAACTCAACACACACAAAACAGGCAATCATATCAACAAATGGGCAGAAGATATGAACAGACACTTCTCCAATGAAGACATACAAATGGCTATGCCCACATGAAAAAATGTCCATCATCACTAGCCATCAGGGAGATTCAAATTAAAACCACATTGAGATACCACCTTATACCACGTAGAATGGCCAAAATTAGCAAGACAGGAAACAACATGTGTTGGAGAGGATGTGGAGAAAGGGGAACCCTCTTACACTGTTGGTGGGAATGCAAGTTGGTGCAGACAGCCACTTTGGAGAACAGTGTGGAGATTCCTCAAGAAATTAAAAATAGAGCTTCCCTATGACCCTGCAATTGCACTATTGGGTATTTACCCCAAAGATACAGATGTCGTGAAAAGAAGGGCCATCTGTACCCCAATGTTTATAGCAACAATGGCCACTGTTGCCAAACTGTGGAAAGAACCAAGATGCCCTTCAATGGATGAATGAATAAGGAAGATGTGGTCCATATACACTATGGAGTATTATTCCTCCATCAGAAAGGATGAATACCCAACTTTTGTAGCAACATGGATGGGACTGGAAGAGATTATGCTGAGTGAAATCAGTCAAGCAGAGAGAGTCAATTATCATATGGTTTCACTTATTTGTGGAGCATAACAAATAGCATGGAGGACAAGGGGAGTTGGAGAGGAGAAGGGAGTTGAGGAAATTGGAAGGGGAGGTGAATCATGAGAGACTATGGACTCTGAAAAACAATCTGAGGGTTTTGAAGTGGCAGGGGGTTGGAGGTTGGAGGATCCAGGTGGTGGGTATTGGAGAGGGCATGGATTGCATGGAGACTGGGTGTGGTGCAAAAATAATGAATACTGTTACGCTGAAAAAATAAAAAATTAAAAAAAAAGATGGTTTGATTTTTAAAGATGGGAGAAATGAAACACATTTCTGATAGGAAAGATCTACTGAAGTGGGAAAATCAATGTGAGAAAGAGTGGTGAGAATTGCTAGAATGATGTCCATGACTGGGCTTGAGGGATAGCATCTAGTGGATACGTGGGAACATAGGCTTTTAAGATAGGATAATAAATAGTTGAATTTTGGAACTTTCAGGAAGGCACTATGCCATAAATACACTGTGTATGAGTACAGATATTGTAGATGGGTAGATAAAATACTGAAGATTTTCTTAATCCTCACATAGGCATCAAAGTCATTGGTTGTGAATGGTGATTGGGGTATATGTATAGGGTTTAGAGGCTGAGAAGAGAGGAAGAGAGGGGCGCCTGGATGGCTCAGTGGGTTAAGCCTCTGCCTTTGGCTTGGGTCATGGTCCCAGGGTCCTGGGATCGAGCCCCACATCGGGCTCTCTGCTCAGCTGGGAGCCTGCTTCCCCCCACTCCGCCTGCCTTTCTGCCTGCTTGTGATCTCTCTTTGTGTGTCAAATAAATGAATAAAATCTTTAAAAAAAAAAAGAGGAGAGGAAGAGATATGAGATAATCATCTAGGTTTATGAAATAGTGACTAAGAAAATAAAGTATGATTGTTGGACAACCTTAAGAACCTATTTGAGGTTCATACTTAAGCATTTGAAGTGAGACCAGTTAAAGATTATATGTTGTCCTTCAGTCATATTCAGCTGCACAGGGGGCAGGCATACTATACATAGCAAGCTGTATTTAATGAGTGTTGTGATTTTGGCACAGCTGATGTGATGAAGAGAGGCACAAGGGAGATGAGGGCATACAAGGGAATGAATTGATTATAGTTATTTATTACAGAATATGCTGGGTAAGGAAGGAAGAGGAGATATAAGTGGATGAGGGAGAATACGTTGGCAGGACCAGTGAATTGAGGGATCTTATCAGGTGTCTTGGTAATGAGGAAGTCTGGGCACAAGAGAGTGTGAGCCAGAGAGGTAAATAGTGGTCAGGGAGTAAGATGCATGAATTTTAGTTAATAGAGGGGTTGTAATTATTGGTAAAAACAAGGTCATTATGAGCATGGCCAAGGGGGTGAGTGGCTGAGACAAAGTGGAGGACAAAGATCATTTGTGGAGAGGAGTTCTAGGAATTGAAAGGTTAGGATGCTGGAATCATATGTATATTGAAATCTTGAGGAATTAGGACCAAAACAGTGTTGTATAAGAAAGATAATAGGAAAAAATATTTCAATACATGTATGGGGTATTATATGAATGGTGGATTATTGTTGCTTTAAATTTATTTCTTACAATTCATGTGTTACTTTATAATCAGAAGTAAATGATAAAAAAGATAAATTTTTGTTTCATTTGGAGTTCAGCCAGGAAAACACTAATTTATATAATTTTATGCAGGTATTCAGGTGTTTATAAATCACTAGGAAGCCCGGAGGAGTGAAATTCATGGGATCAGCTATCAGTTTTCAATTTTACCATACTCCTGTGGTCCAGAGTCAGAGTGCTGTCATCTGTGAGGCAGAAAGCTGCAGGAGACTGCTGCTGATTTCACAGCTTCTTCATATCCTGTGTTGAGTGAATGGTAGGGGAAAGTAGAGGCTGTTGAAAAACTTATTTGTGCAAAGCCCATGAGTTTGGAGCTGGAGGAAGAAGAAAATGGCTACTTTCTCATTTACTCCTTTCAAATCTGATGTGAAAGCATCTCCCAGGCAGAATGTAAATCATATCCATCCCTCTGCAGGCAGGAGAATCTGTACATGGTAGTTCTAGATGCCAGCCCCCACGATACAGGGGAGAGCATAGGAATGGAATGGGAATGAACGCTGATTATAGAACAAAACAAAGCAAAACACACTAAATATCCAGTCTACCAAATATCGCTTCATAGAGTCAAAATGTATTTCATGGCTCAGTTTGTATTGTCTCTTAAGCTTGGGACTCTGTCTTCTTAACTTAAAATTCTCCCTGTCTTGTATTCTACTGAGTCCAGAGAGAAGGACCTTTCTCTTTCTAGCACCATTTTTGAAGACTGTAGGATCCAGCATCAATGGGGAGTTTTCTTAAAAATTGTGTGTAAGTGTGTATGTGTGTGTTTAGTGCACAGATACGTTTATCCCATAAATAGTCCCTAGTCTTAAAGGAGGGAATGTGTTGGGTTTCAGGGGAGGACGGTTACCAATATACTTAGAGCTTTAAAGAATCAGAATAGCAGAGTAAAGGGAGAGAGCAAAGTGGGTCAGCATAGTCAGGGATAGCTTTGTGTAAGGGGTAGAGCTTGATCTAGGCCTTGAAGAATAGGGAAGAAGAAAAGCTCATAAATTGTTTTCTAGATTTGGTTTAGTATGGAGCCAACTACATGACACTGGTTGTCTTTAGAGCTGTTCATAAACATTGCTGTTCTCTTCCTTTTGGCTGGGGACCAGGATAGTACTTCTGTAGACTTTTAAAATCAGGCAATGGCTGTGACTTCCTTGGGCAATGAAATGTGAGTGGAAAAGATGTACATCACTTACATGTAGATGTTTCAACATGCTAGTTCCTGATGCCATCTTCCCTTTTCTCGTAATTGTGTAAGCATGTACTAAGATGGAGCCTCTGTCAGTCTGAGTATCTGAGGGATTATGAAGAGATGTGTCAGAAAAACACATGTGTAGTGTGAGAAGGAAGTACACCTTTGCAGAGCTAAGCTACTGGTATTTCTGGAGCTCTTGTTAGAGCAGTGTAACCCTGACCATCCTGACCCCTAGAGTGACCTCAAGCAAACCCCTTCCTGTGTGGAAGTACCAGTGTCCATGGTTAAGGTGAAAGATTTAGAATAAATAAATTGCTTTAAACAAATTTTCCTTTCCAGCAGAAGATTTCAAAAGAAATCTACCAAGAAACCTAAAGTATAAATGGATGCAAAGAATGCTTGGTGTCCTCCAGGTGAGAAATTCTGGATAGAGACCAATAACATTTTGTCCAGCCCCAGCTCATTATAAGTCTCTGGGATGACCCAGAGTTTGGAAATTCTGGCAGCTTTCCCAACTTCTCTCTCACTGGAGCAAAACTGACAAGTATAAATTTTGGTACCACAAATCAGTTTTCCTCGGATTTCCACACCTAGGTAAAGTGAACATTGTGATTCTGGCTGTAGAACAGTCTTTGGAGTCTGACTGAAATGGCTTCTTGGTTTCTTCTTGACACACTCTGAGAGAGGCAGCTAAGATGACCTATTCCTTGCCAGGAAACAAGGCATGTGGCTGGCATATAACACTGAAGATATACCACTGAGTTCTTTTACTAAGGCTAGAGTGGATTCATGTGACCTCAGCTATGGAGATACTGGACCACATTGTTAGTGAGCATGATGGCATTTCAGAAGCTGGGGGGTTGGTGGTGCTGGGAGGCTTGTTGGTTAAGCATCAGACTCTTGGTTTCAGCTCAAGTCATGATCTCAGGTCCTGGGATCAAGCCCCACATCAGGCTCCATGCTCAGTGCAGAGTCTGCTTGAGATTTCCTTTTCCTTGCCCTCTGCCCTTTGCTCTATTCAGGCATGCCTGATCTCTCTTAAATACATACATACATACATACATACATATATACCTACATACTTTAAAGAAACTAGGAAAAGAACTGTTAAAGAGACTAGTGTGGACTTCAGAGCTACCACTGGTTTGAACCTTTTCCAAAAGAAGGGGTCTGACATCTGACAACTCTTTCTTCCTCTCCTAGTCCTCAGTGTTAAAATGATCTGGGTTCAAATCCCAACTCATTTAATGGTTGTCCCCGGACATCTACTCTAAGGACCTTGTACCTCAATTTCTTCAACTGTAAATTGGAATAATAACAACTACCTGGTTAGGTAATTGCGAGGATTAAATGAGATAAAACATGCACAACACTAGGTACATACTTCCTTATGACTTCCACTCTCCTGATTTCCTTCCCTTTCATTTCAGTCTATTTGGCAATGCATATGGTACATCTTTCCTACTTAATGTATTATTTATATCTTCAGAAGTGTTATGTTTTTATTTATTTGAAGTTTGTGGGCTTCACTTTGCACTCAGGTAGAGGGGATGTTGGTAAGTTCTCTCCTTTGATATATTTTATGAGGATGTGTGTTCAAGATCTATCTTAGCTGCTGCCAAATGCCTTTTTGAATGGTGGAGATACCTAGATGCATTTTTTTTTTTAAACAAAAAGGAGGTCTTAGAACGCAATCACACCTGTTTACATTAAAACTGGCTCTTAAAACTCTTCCTGTGCTGAGTTAGATATGTGGGGAAGACAAATGATAGGACATCTTCAGCAAAGGAAAGAAAAATTTTTTAATTTAGTGGCTTCATTTGCAATGAGGTAAAAATGGCAGCCAGGAACAGGGTACGGAGATCATGAGTCCCTATGTTTGTAACCTGGGAAGTCATTTCAGTTTTAAATGAGAACCACATCTAGGGGAGGGCCCAGTGGCTTAAGGAGTGGGATGGATGACAATGCAATGAAATCAGAGCAAGATTCAGAACCAGAAAACCTGGGCTTGGTCCTTGACTTCTGTACTGACCTTTGAAGAAATTTTATCTTGTTGACCCTCACTTTTATTCACCTGTAAAAGGGAGACAACATTACTTAAGAGCAATGTTATGTGGCTTAAAGAGAAGGTACATGAAAAATACTTTCTGGACTCTTACCTGCTGTACAATGTTTAGAGTTATGATGATCATCCACACATTTGTGTCTTATTGGGTGAACATATGGGTAATACCTTACAGGGGGCTCAGGGGCCATATTAAGCAAGAAACCTCAGAGGCAATGTCTGTGAGGTAGGGCTGTTGACTTTAGCTCTATCACTGTCTCATATATTTGGCACAACTCCTGTTCAGTGTTTGTGAGACCCAAAGTAAGTTGTGATGAGGAACTTGATGAATACCTTATAGAAGCTGGTAGCAGAGCTGAGACTAGAATTTATACCGAGTTCATCCTTGTATCCTGGTTAGTCGACTACTGCTAAGTGGGTGCATGTGAGATTAGATTTCACATAAACACATACTAGCTCTATAATAACATCCTTCTGAACTTTCGTATGTTTAGAAAATGGTTTTCCAGAGGACATGTAAAAGGCAAATTCATTCATAATGAATAGTGACAAAATTTGGAGAAAGAATTAGAGGTTATTTTCCTCAGGTCTTGTATTATACATCCATTGTGTCTGAGGAAAAGACCATTTTTCTCAGGACTTGTATTTTTTAAAAATTCCGTTGAGACTTGTGCTATTTCCATCACTAGAAATTGTCATTTGTCAAAGTATTTATCATCCACCTGTGGTTTTATACAACAAACATGTATTGGGTATCTTCTGTCTTTAAACTGCTATGTTAGAAAACCATGGATAATTATTTCCTTCAACATTTTACTATAAAATTTTTCAACCATAGAGAAAAATTGAAAGAGTTTTATAACCAGCAACTGGCTTATATAATTACATATATAAACACATTTATTCTTTTATTTGTTTATTAATCTATTTACTGTTTCCCCTAAACACTTGAGCATGAATATCAGAAACCATGAAAGGTCTTTGAGCAGGGACATAATAAAACTTAAGCTGCCTGTCATGTAAATGTTCTCTATGAAAATATGGATGTGACAGAGCTGGTCTGGTGGTTGTGCCCTTCTCACTGCCTTTCTCCTTCTTTCTCTTATTTTTAGGAGCATCGGTCATCGACTGAATGGGGGAAGGGCAGAGAGTTTCTATAAGGTGGATGGAAGAGATTAGGATGGTGCTGAACTATACAGACGTGACTTCATACATATACTGGAAAGGTGATACTGGATGGGATCATGTGGCATAGGGCTACTTAACGTTTCTAGGCCTAACTTATCCAGAGCATCATTTTCCAAATTGTGCAGCTACTGTGTTAGGAGTTTTATTGGTATTTTTTTCTTTTCACCTTTATGGCAGCTTTTTGAATTGTTTTTACTCTTCCCATTTTTCTGATGTGTATTCTGAGTCTCAGAGAGTTTGAGTCACTTGTTTGTATTACTTGGCCGGGGGGAGGGACAACTGGTCTCGGACTCGATACGATGTTCTTCTCTTTCATTTGCTATTGCCCAGAACCGACATTTATTCAATCACTTGTAAGCCACAGTGCTTCAGAAGAAAGTTTTATAAAAGCAAAGGAAATCAGAAAAAATGATGTCTCTTCTAATAGACAAATTACAGGATCCCTCAGTCTTATGATAGCAATTATCCAATGTTCCTTTTGGTCTGTGGACATTGATGAGGAAACATTTGCCTTTTGAGCATTCTGCTAATTTGCTATTGCTGGCACAATATGCACCTCTCTGCTGGCCTGGCTTCTGCTGATCTGATTGACCTCTGTTCACTAGTAGTATTCTTTTTCCCTCATATAAGGAACTCATTGCCCTTTCTGGCACACCCATGAGAATGTGGAGGCTGAGAAAATTAAGGCCATCTCACCTCAAGTTTAGCTGATGTGGGAAACAGAGGGAGAAGAAAATCATTAAAATTCTTCACCTATTGACAAGCCCTTGAAACAGACAGAGTGGCTCTCCCCTGGGGACTTAACTGCCCTCACCTTGAGGTTTTGCTAAGGACAATCCTAGCCTGACCGACCCCCTACCCTGACAGGTCCAACCAGAATCCTGTAAGTCTGCTTCAACAATTCCTTTATCTCTAAACCTCCAAGATAGTGTGGAGAATCATTCCCAAGTATATGGCCCACTGATACACATCTAAAGGGTCTCTCAAGAAGATTTTTATTATTGGTAGTGAATAACCCTTTCCTCAGACAACAACTAGCCCCTCGAGGTGTTGGAGACCTTGCTTCCAAAATTCCTTAGAGACTTATATCATCCATAACCCTCTTTGTTCTCACCCACTGCTGAGTCCACCCCTACTCTGCCTTTAAAAACTCTGACTATAATCTGGCTTGGGGTCCAAGTCCCTACTCTGCTGTGTTGGGTATACTTGGGCCTAAGCTTAAGCTTGTCAAATAAACCCTCGTGTGATTGCATCAGTGCTTGGCTCCTTGGTTGTCTCTTGGCTGTGAAACTTGGGCGGAGGTCCCACCGAGATCTGGGAGACTCCCAGGACCCCAACCCGGAGGGTCTTGCGCCGGCTGGTGAGTGCACTCATTGTCATACTTTGGGAGCTTCACTCTGCATTTTTTTTTTTTAACTGTAGGAATTCTGATATGGAGGCTCAGCTGCTGGTGCGGTTGGGCCTGTGTCTGGAGTCGACATTGGCTTAAGCGGATGCGTGGTGGGCCATCAACCGGGGGGTCTCGGGAGACATTCCTCTGCCCCTGTCTGGAGGCTCGGCTGCTGTTGTAGCCGGGCCTGGAGGACAAGGTTCTCATCTGGAGGCTCGGTTGCTGTTGCAGTTGGCCCATATCTGGAGCCTTGGCTGCTGGTACGGTTGGGCCCAGAGGACAAGGTCCTCATCTGTGAAGAGAGCCGGCTGCCGGTAGGGCCGGATTCTCCCTTAGCTTCCTTCCAGTTTTGTCTTCGCGGACGCGCCTGATCTACTGTGTTTGTGAGTGTGTTGTTCTTAATTGTCGTAAGTGTATTTGTCTTGTTGTGGACTGAGGACATGATGGGGCTGACGCAGATAACTCTCTGTCTCTGATGATTGACCACTTCTTGGACGCTGGGGAAAGAGCTCATAACCTGAGCACAGACGTAAGAAAGGGAAAGTTTTGGACTTTCTGCATGTCTGAATGGCCATCCTTTAATGTTGGATGGCCCCAGGAAGGCTGCTGGGTCTGCCGTTATCTTTGTCTTGTCTTTTTGTTGTCTGTTGTGTTTATTGTGTTTGAAGAAATGAGGCAAGCAGAGAGTAAGGAGATTCTGACTTTCATCTCTCTGTTCCTCCTAATAGATGTGGGGCTTCTCCCTCACTCATTTCGTGTGTTAATGGCTATAACTGGAGCCAACTGGAGTTGGTCTAAGACTTTAAGAAATATTACCAAGCAGCTGCTGAAATAACTTTGTTTCAGGGATGTTCCTTGCCCTCTCTGGCCTGATGGAGACTGCCTAACCCCTCTGCCCTCACTGGTGGGAAAACATGATGTCTGTTCCTCTGTTGGGGCTGATAAGCCCCCAAACCGGGAATCCTTTCTCTGCCTCCTGGCAGCACTGTTCCTTCTGTCTCCCCCTTCTCATGCTTCTGCACCAACGTGTGTGAATCCTGCATGACTAGCCTTTAGATCATGCACCATGGCTCCTTCTCTCTTCACTGTCTAGAAGCAAGAAGAGCACCCCCTGGACCTAACACCCCCCACTCCAGATCCTCCCATCCGTGTCTCAGGTAAACATTCAAAGTGGAGTGGGCCCAGGTGGAATGTAAATCAGTATTTGAACAAAGTTAAGTTTGTTGGTTTAATTAAGATATACATGTCTTTTAAGTTATCAACAGTAAATGTGAAACTTCAAAGTTTACTGAAGGTCAAATAAGCTCATGTTATTTGTTAAAATCTGTGTTAAAATCTGTTGAAATCTATTAGCAAAGAGATGACTAAACTGATGGTTAATTGGCTGTCTCAAAGTCTTAATGGGTGATTATTAAAGTAGCTTTCAAAACCTTTGGTAACCTGAAAGTTTAAAGTTTTGCTTGAATAACAAATAAAATTAAATTTGTTGGACAACTAGGCCTTTTCTAGATAGGATAAAGTGCTAAAGTATTGAGTATTGACCATAGGTTTGTGCTTTTGACTAATTACAGCAAAGTAAATAAGAATATTTAAATCTGTTGGTAACATGTTTTTGTGCTTGGGCACCTGGGTGGCTCAGTGGGTTAAGCCGCTGCCTTCAGCTCAGGTCATGATCTCAGGGTCCTGGGATCGAGTCCCGCATCGAGCTCTCTGCTCAGGGAGCCTGCTTCCCCCTCTCTCTCTCTGCCTGCCTCTCTGTCTGCTTGTGATCTCTGTCGGTCAAATAAACAAATAAAATCTTTTAAAAAACAAAAAAATAAAAAAAACAACAAAAAAAACCATGTTTTTGTGCTTAACTGATTCATAAATTTGCCATCTAAAGAATTCTGTTGTAACAGCTCACAATTGGTTTATATTTAATCTTCAGTAGAGGTTAAGGTATTTCTAATAGTATGAAATTCTGTTAAGTGTAATTAAGACTGATGGAAATGAGAAAAGCAACTCTGTATGTAAAAAGTAGGAGATATGTAAAAAGAGAAAAACAGCCCCAAGGCCACTGTCAGAGCTAAATCCATTCCTAAAGAATGGAGGAGGGGAGACTGATCACCTCCCATTTGCGAGGGATACCCAAAAGAGAGGGTGTCCAACCTGTTTGAATCTGAAGAGTGCCTGACTGTGTGAATGTGTCTGTATGGCTCCACTGCTTCATCTATGGAGTCTGAGTGGGTTGCACCCTGAGTCTTGTTGGGCTGGCAGGAAGGGCTACCAAAGATGGCGAAAGTTCCCGCCACAAGACCTGAGCTCCGACAGGAGAACAAAGGCCCAAGCAGGAACCTGAGACCCCCGCCCCGGGCTCCTGTGGACCAATGGGATCCCGATGAGCAGGCGGGATATCCAAATAAGGGAAACTTGCCAAAAGACCCCTGAGCTTTCCCCAAGACCCCTTAAAAGCCCCCTCCTCCCTGCCTTGGGCGCGACTTCCGCCACTCTGCTTTCCAGAGTGGCGGAACCTCGCCCGAGGGTGCCCACCTCCTCGCGGCGCAACTTTCCTGGCTCCCCTTCTCCTGAGCCCTGAAACTTCGCTGGAGAGTGTTTTTAATAAATCTTGCCTTGCACCCACTTTGCCTGGTTTTGTGTTTATCTCGCCGGAAAAAACTTTACAAGTCTCACGGGGCATTATATGGCATAATGGTCATCTACTCCACGGAGTAGCCTGGTCCAGGGTTTATACGGACAAACCTTAGCTAAGATGCTTCTAAGTTCCCGTGAAGGATGCAAGCAGGACAGCATCTGAAAGATCCCCCTCCCTTTGTTTGCAATGTCATTAATGATGTGAGGGAAACCCAGAAACTCATATCTTAAGACTGCACACTTAGAAATAAAAAGGGAAAAGACACTGGTATAGAAAAGCTGGTTTTCTCTCTGTTTAAAAGGGCAAAGTTTTCTTAGTTAATTGATCTGTTAAAAAGTGTAAATTGTTTTCTCCCTGCCTGCCCAGAAAATTCAGTTCCTATGTTTTGTTTTATTAGGTGTTTATGAAGGAGCAGGAGGCTGGCTGAGGACAAAGCAAAAGCTGGCGCCTCGCACCCCCCCCCCTTCACCCGCTCCCCTCCATATGTGTAGCATTCCTCAGGCACCCCTGACTGCCATAAAACGATAAATAGTTAACTTGCAGAGATCACAGTCCTGCAAGGTAGAAGTCTCTTTTGGTTTGCAAATGTCCTTGAGATTTACAACAAAGAAGTTACCTTATCAATAGTCCTAATGTCACCCTCCCCTCCATGAAAAACGGAAGGAGGCGGAGGTAGAAGGAAAAGTAAATAGTTAAATTTCTTTTAAACCTAAATCTCATAACAAGGATGCTTGATAGCAGGAATGTAACATTCCACCAGGAGACTCCAATTGTCTTTACTTGATAGTAACCAGGCCTTCAATATCCTGATAGTGCTTTTTTCGCATGTGTGGGCTAACCGGCCAGTTCTGCTTCCGTAAGATTGCTTTGTCTGCTTTCGCACGCGGGTCCCCTGACCCAATCCACTGATGCCAAGTATGCCTGTTCAAACTATCAATCAATCAGCTCAGCCCCACCCGAAACTTGTTTGTATCTGTCTATAAAAATCCTGCACCGACCCAGCTCTGGACCTCTCGCATTATCGGCAACGAGCGGCGCAGAGGTCCAGGTTCGAACCTGCAATAAACGACTCTTGCTGATTGGCTTTGACTCACGTCTCTGGTGGTCTTTTAAGGTGGGGGTAATACTCTATTGGCATTTCATTTAACATCCCTAATTATATTTAGGCATGTGTTTTACTATTCTAAAGATTCTATGCATTTCCTAAAGTTTTAACATGTTGATAGATCATCATTTGATATTGTGATTATGGAAATGTTACGTGTCACAGAAGTAACCTGATTTTCTTGCCAGTTAAATTGTAAATTCTCATCTCATCAGCTCTTTACCATATACATTCTGAGTTTTTGTCATTTGTAATTGTTTTAATTCTCTTTTAAGATAAATTCCGTCTTAAAGGAAATTCATAGGGGAGACTTTCAGGACAAATACAGGTCTTTGATATGTTAAAATCCCGGGAACTGAACTGGGTAAAAATTTATGGAAGTAAGGGCTACTACATTCAGACTAAACCAGAATTAGTAACATGGGACTAGATGAACTGAAAAGTTGTAATGTTGTGTCTCTTAATGTTTTAAACATTACTGGTTCTGTAATGTTTGCTCATCTAGACTAGGGAAACTTTTTCCTAAGTTACCTGTAACTTATAGAGATGTAAAGGTGTTCATTTGTATACGAATCAAGGTAATCAACTCCTCTCTATCTGAACCCTCTGAAACCAAAAGGGCTCAATAAATATTCTTTCTTCCATGGCAATCAGGCATTTGCATAAGTTCAATAAGAATCTGTTCTTTTAGGACACCATTGGAAATTGGTTATTTTACCAAGGCTTTGACTGGAATGTCATATTTGAAAAGACTCAGATATGACCAGACAGTTTAAGGAACAAAGGTTGACTTTATGAAACCTGGAGCCATAAAGCCCCTTGGAACTGTTGACCTGATACCTTGCTTACAGAGTTCCCAGCAGCCTCACCAGGTGAGTAAAGAATGTCACTCCCTGGTAGGTGCAGATCCTCATGATACTTTGAGAACCTCAGGAACCGGCAGGTATTGCAGGCATGTATGATGGCAAGTACGTGGCTTGGCTTCTGGCCTGGAGAGACTACTAAAAAGTTCAGCCTAGAGATTCCTTATAAGAAGTTCCAGTGATGAGGGAGCGCGAGGCTGGCTGAAGACAAAGCAAAAGCTGGCACCTTGCATGGCTTCTCTGTCCACTCCCCCTCAATCCTATGTGTAGCATTCCTCAGGCAGCCCTGACTGCCATGAACAATAAGCAAATAGTTAACTTGCAGGGATCACAATCCTGCAAGACAGGAGTCTCCCTGGGCTTACAAATGTCCTAAATCTCACTAACAAAGATGATTGATAGCAGGATTATGACATCCCACCAAAAAGTCTCCCAACTATCTTAATGTTAATGGCTGGCCTAAAGATGACATTGATCAAGGGGCAAGGGCAAGGCCTCTGGTGTCCTGGTACTTTGTAGGCCTCCTTTAGCATATGAAAACTCCATTGAAACCTTCCTTCCCCTCACCTTTCCCCAATGGCAGGGTACATAATCTGCCATCCCTCACAACCCAGGGCAGCTCTTCCTGCCCACGGGTCCTGTCGCTGTGCTTTAATATACCACCATTTTGCACCAAAGATGTCTCAAGAATTCTTTCTTGTCATCAGCTCCTGACCTCAGCCCACCAAACCTCACCTAGGTTCTAGAACTTTATTACCAGCAAAGTAGATTCTAAAAGATCAATATGATCACACTCACTGTTCTTGCTGAGCTTATGTAAATAATTAGGCCAAGTTTGTTAAAACTGGACTTGTTTTTCAAGTGAATTAGTCCTGATTTGGCTATCTTTGGAAATGAGGGTTATTTTAGAGAGAAAAATTATGTTTTAATAACACACCTTTATGGATGTTAAATTCTAAATTTGATTGTTTTTAAATGCTTGTTTACCTAAGCTAAACAGCTAAACAGCTTAAGGTAAACTTCACAGAAGTTACACAATAACTCAATCTTGCCTTTGCAACATGATCTTGCCTTTGCCAGTCAGTCATCCCTAGACAAACAGCCTTACTGAGTGCCCCAGCATTGGCCATCCCAGATGTCACCAAGCCCTTCACTTGTATGTGGATGAAAAGACAGGGGTGGCTAAAGGAGTTTTGACTCAGACTCTGGGGCCTTGGCAAAGGCCAATAGCCTATCTTAGCAAAAAACTAGATCTAGTAGCAGCTGGGTTCCCCCTTGCCTCTGCATAATTGCTGCCACAGCCTTCTGGTCAAAGATGCAGATATATTTACAGAAATGGACTAAATTAGACTATGAAGGGGATTGGGCTAAGACTAGAACAGGAAAATTAATTCTACCTCAAAGACTGGTAAGAAAATTAGAAAGCCAAATACATCAGGGCACTCATTTGGGGACATGCAAGCTTAAAGAGTTTATGGTCAAGCAGATCCAGGTTTGTAAATTAGGGCATACGGCTCAAGATATGATTGATAGATGTACTCAATGTCAGGCAGTAAATGCAGGAGGAACTAGAATGGAAAGAGGGAAAAGAGAAAGAGGTAAGGAAATAGGAATTTATTGGGAAATAGATTTTACAGAGATGAAACCAGGAAAATATGGGCACAAGTATATATTAGTTTTTGTAGATGCCTTTTCAGGCTGGGTAAAGGCTTTTTCTGCTGAACATAAGATGGCAGGAATGGTAACCAAAAAGCTACTAGAGGTTTGGGTCACCTCTTGTGATCGAGTCAGACAATGGCCCTGCGTTTGTGAGTTCAGTCTCACAAGTAATGGCCAAAGCCATAGGCACTAATTGAAAACTACCGGCCCCAGAGCTTGGGGCAAATAGAAAGAATGAATAGGACTCTTGAAGAGACCTTGACAAAGTTAATTCTGGAGACTGGCAGTGGGTGGGTAGATTTCCTTCCCTTTGCCCTCCTCAGGGCGTAATGTACACCCTACTTAAATAAGGTGATCCCATTTGAAATAATGTTTGGGAGACACCCCCCCCCCGCCCCCCACCGCCCTTGATTACAAGAGGTTGCTATAACAGAAATGACTGATCAGTTTGTACTCCAGTCACTGCAGGTATTACAGTCTGTCTAGCCCACACAGGGATCCTAACTGCCCACACTGAGATGGAGACTGAGCTGGAACCACATCCTTACCAACCCAGGGACTTGGTTTGGATGCGCTGCCGCCAAGTGGAAAACTTGGAGCCTCACTGGAAGGGACCCTACATCATGATCCTGATCACTCCCACTGCTCTCAAGGTCGGCGGGATTACTCCCTGGGTCCACTACACCTACGTCCAGCCAGCCGACCTGCATGCTATTCTCAAGGACTTTGTTCCAGAATGGAAAAGTCAGCCCGACAAGGACAACTCCCTAAAGCTAAGACTGCGCTTTCTCATGTACCCCACTAATGTTACTTATACTGTGCCCTCTTCTTACACCAGTGTGGGGAATAGAAAGTAACCCTCATTATCCCCCTTCTCCTCTTTACCTTTTGGCTCTGCATTAGACAGAGTCAGTACAGTTCAATTCATGGTACTCAGACAGCAATACCAACCACCGGACTTTGTTACTGAGCAGCTTGGACCCATGATTGGGTCCTTCCTTAGGTTCCTCTGAGAAGGGGAAATGTGGAGGCCAAGAAAAACAAGACTGTACCCACCCTGAGTCTAGCCCTGCCATAAGTGCAGCCATCTTGATGTTGCAGATTATCACAAAATATTTCTTGGGTTCTGACCTACTCAGGTTAGCACTTTAAACAGTCTCTCTCTCCTTTAATGATTGATTTTAACCCCTGGATTCAGCTGCCTCCGTCTTTCGTAACTCCCCTACACATTCCTTAAATGATCAATGTTGACCTAAGTAGGTAGGGACAACTCTACGCCCCTACTCAGCAGGAAGAAGTTACAGAAGATGAGACCTTCCACCTTCAACAACCTTAAAGATTTAAGGGTCAAAATTGTTCATGGGGAAATATGGAGGCTGAGAAAATTAAGGCCATCCCACCTCAAGTTTAGCTGATGTGGGAAACAGAGGGAGGAGAAAATCATTAAAATTCCTCACCTATTGACAAGCCCTTGAAACAGACAGACTGGCTGGACTTAACTGCCCTCACCTTGAGATTTTGCTAAGGACAATCCTAGCCTGACCGACCCCCTACCCCGGCAAGTCGGACCAGAATCCTCTGTCTACTTTAATAATTCCTTTAGGAAACTTTATCTCTAAACCTCCAAGATACTGTTGAGAATCATTCCCAAGTATATGACCCACTGATACACATCTAAAGGGTCTCACAAGAAGATTTTTATTATTGGTAATGAATAAACTTTTCCTCAGACAACAGCTAGCCCCTCAAGGTCCTGGAGACCTCGCTTCCAAAATTCCTTAGAGAATTATCTATGGTTATCATCCATAACCTCCTTTGTCCTCACCCACTGCTGAGTCCACCCCTACTCTGCCTTTAAAAACTCTGACTATAATCTGGCTTGGGGTCCAAGTCCCTACACTGCTGTGTTGTGTATACTTGGGCCTAAGCTTAAGCTTGTCAAATAAACTCTCGTGTGATTGCATCGGTGTTTGGCTTCTTGGTGGTCTCTCAGATGTGAAAACTCGGGCATAATAGAGAAGGCTTTTCCAACCTCATCAAGAACTAGGTCCTATCCCAATGCTCATGTCCCAGCAATAGAAGTCAGATTAGCAACTTCCTTTTTGAGGCTCTCAATTTATGCATCAACTTTGTTTTGTGATAAAATGTGAAAAAATATGGAGAGATTGTTACTTCTGAGAGATTTACATATACCTGTTTCTAAAAGAATAATGATAAAAATATATAAAATTTACCATCTCAACCATTTTTAAGTGTACAGATCAATTTGATACATATATTCATATTGCTGTGCAACAGATCTCCAGAATGTTTTCATCTCACAAAATGAAAACTATGCCCATTAAAAAACTCCCAACTTTTCCCTCTCCCCAGCCCCTGACATTCTGTCTGTATGAATATGACTACCTTAGATACCACATATAAGTGGAATCATACAATATTTGTCTTTTTGTGACTGACTGACTTCGTTTCATATTTATCCTCTGTGTTCAGCCATGTTATAGTAGGTGATAAAATTTACTTCTTTTTTAAGGCTGAATAATAGTCCACTGTACATGTAATGCAACATTTTGTTTATTGGCTTATTTGTCAATGTACCCTTGGGTTTCTTCCATCTCTTGGTTTTTGTGAATAAAGAGACTATGAATATGGGTGTGCAGATATTTTTTTTTAGATCCTTCTTTCAACTCTGGGTAAGTACCCAGAAGTGGGATTGCTGTAGCATGTGGTAACTCTACTTTTAATTTTTTGGGGAAACTCCACACTGCTTTCCACAGTGGTTGCATTGTTTTATATTCCCATCAACAGTGCATAAGGGTTCCAAATCCTCACCAGTATTTATTAGTATTTTTTGATAGTAGCCATCCAAATGGGTGTGAGTTGACATATGATTGTGGTTTTGATTTATATGGCTCTAATGATTAGTGATGTTGAGCATCTTTTCATATGCTTGTTGGCCATTTGTAAACCATCTTTGGAAAAATGTCTATTCAAGTCCTTTACCCATTTTTAATAGGTTTATTTGTTGTTGCTGAATTGCAGTTCTCTCTCTCTCTCTCTTTTTTTTTTTTAAGATTTGTTTATTTATTAGAGAGAGAGAGCAGAGGGGAGAGGCAGAAAGAGATGGGGAGAGAGAATCTCAAGCAGACTCCCCACTGACAGCAGAGCCTGACAGAGGGCTGATTTCATGGTTTGGAGATCATGACCTAAGCTAACATCAAGAGTCAAATGTTTAACCCAGGTGCCCCTGAAGGAGTTATTTATATGTTGTGAATATTAATCTTTTCTCAGTTATATAATTGCAAGTATTTTCTCCCATTCTGTAGGTTGTTTTTCACTCTGTTGATTATGTCCTTTGATTACACCTACCTCTTTTTTGAAGATAAGCTTCTATGCTAAGTATAAGAAAAGCTTCTCAGATTAGAGCTTATTACCTATCCTTGGTATAGCTCTACTACATTTAACTATCACTTAATTAAGATCTTTAAAAACAGGTACAGTGGTCTATTCAACTCAGTATTCATAGTGCCTAGATCAATATTTGATTAAAATAAAAATTAAATTAGTTTCCCCCTTATATTTATGTCTTCTTCACCCAGAGTCACTTTTCTTCTTTTGTTGTTGTTGTTGGGGCTTTCAGAGAAGGCCATTTCATCAGTTTATCCTTGAGTAGGATGGTTCCAGCATGGAGGACTATTAGGAATGGGAAATGGTCACCATCAATTTCTACTGGCAAAGCATTTTCTAAAGACTGCCAAGTCTTTAGGGTCAGGCATAAGGGGTACCAAAATGGTACAGGGATCATAAAGAGCATTGAACAGAAGTTTGATTTGGATTAACTCAAGAGAAGCTACTTACATAGGATGTGATCTTGGGTTTTGGGCAAATCATTTTGTCTTTCAGGCAGTTTTTTCCCTGATTTTAAAGTGAAAGTTTTGGGGTGTCTTGGTGGTGGGGTTGGTTAACTGTCTGAATCTTGGTTTCAGAACAGGCTGTGATCACAGGGTCTTGAGATTAAGCCCCATGTCAGGCTCTGTGCTCAGCATGGAGTCTGCTTAGGACTCTCTTTCTCTCAAATAAATATAAATCTTATAAAAAATAAAATGAAAGTTTTGAGCTCTAGGTCTCTTTCAGTTTTCATGATTAATCTATAATTCTCATAGGCATTTCCTAATTGTTTGTGGAATTGAAGTGCCAACTTGCTTTTTCATCAGATTTGTTACTCTAGGAATTCTTAAATTTATATGTAATCTTTATTTTACATTTCTGAACAGGAAAAAGCCAAAGTTGCTAGGGCAACTATTATCTCTTAGTAATCGTGATATGAATTTTAGCAATATTTGTGATATAGCACCCCTTTATATAAGGACACTAATATTATTTAATTTATTTTATTTAATAGCTCCTGGTCCAGTAGATTTGCAATGGGTGTAGAGGCTAATAAATTAATACTAATTATGGCAATATTTTTGTTTCTTTATTGATTCTGGCAAACACTAATCGTGATTTTGCACTAGATTAGGATTTGCCTACTTACTTTACAGATTTTAAAGCGACTGGAGGGACTAGTTAAAAGTTTCCATACAGGGGTGCCTAGGTGGCTCAGTTGGTTAAGTGACTGCCTTTGGCTCAGTCATGATCTCGCAGTCCTGGGATCGAGTCATGCATTGGGCTCCCAGCTCCATGGGAAGTCTGCTTCTCCCTTTGACCTTCTCCCCTCTCATGCTATCTTTCACTCTCTCTCTCTCAAATAAATAAATAAAATCTTAAAAATAAAAATTTCCATACAGAGTTAGTGTTGTTATATTGAATCACTTTTTTATTTGTCCCTCAAATTTTGGAAAATATGTATGTTTGAAATGTCTTAGAAGTCTGGAAATGTTTCATGATTCATTTAAAAGGACTTTTAGATGGAAAGCAAAGAGTCCTTAGCTGTAGTTGTTGTTCCCAGTAGGATCCTGTTGCCATCAATTATATTAGGGAAGAGTGCAAAGTCATGGCGTGTCATTGCTAAAAATAGTCTAAACTGTGGATCAACTCCAAGTCACTGCTTATGCTGCAGCAACATACCCAGGCTTCTTTTGGTGCACCTGAGCCTAGTGAAGTCTGGAGCCAGGCATTCAGTCAGTCACATCTCCCCTTCCCCCTGCCTCACAGACCCCACCACACCATACACCCAACATACCTTCCCCCATATGCATACATCACACACAATGCCACCCACACTCATACATACCAAACCACCACCACACACACACCCCGCACCACTTACTACACACACACACACACACACACACACACACACCACTCACACATACAACATGCATAGGGAAGAACTGAGAGATGTGGTGCCTCACTGAGCATCTGTGTGTGGAATGAGAGATCCATGAGCAAGAGCAGCTATTTAAGGCAACCAAATTGCTGTCAGGGATGCATAGGCCTTCCTCCTTCAACTCCCTCCCTCCACCTTTCTCTCTTTGCTCCTGCTTGTGCTCTGTTCTCCAAGTCTTTGTCACCACACTGCTCAGAGTCTGACTGAATTCCCAATCAAAATTAAAGGGTCTTTCTGCTATAAAATACTCTGCACAGCTTCCTGTGAATTACTTTGTATTCGGGAAGCAGCCAGAGGCCAGTTGGGTCCACTCTCCTTCCTTGATCCTCTAAATACTGCATCTGGTTACAGCTGTCCTGCCTGACAAACAATTCCATTTTCCTTGAGCGACTGACACTTCTCCTAGGAATTTCATCAGCCAAGTCCTTCTCTTGTGCTTGAGAGTAATGTTTTTAGGAGCCTAGAAGAAGTAAAAGTCTTCCTAGAAATTTTAGCTATTTGTCATTTTGATCCAATGCCTTAGTCATCTAGCTTTGTGGGTTTTGAGCTCGTTGTGCAGGTGACAGGTGAGAGATTATATGTCATCTAGGACATGAAGACAGTCTCACTGCATTAATTCATTTATCAGACATCAAGTGAGGGAAGGTAGGGGTGAGACTCAAAGCACATGGGAAAAATTCTGCACTTTTCAATTTCAACATTTTTATGCCTTCAAGGTAGGGGAAGAGAATTGGACTGAATTTTAGCTGATTCTTTATAGGTTCTGCATAGATAGTATATAACTTTCCTAGAGCTGCCATGAACAATTAGTATAAACCAGGTGGCTTAAACCACCAGAAGCGTATTCTCTCACAGTTTTGGAAGTCAGAATTGCAAAATCAAGGTGTTAGTAGGTCTATGCCCTCTCTGAAAAATCTAGGGGAAAGTCTGTCCTCTGACTTTCTCTTAGTTTCTGGTGTTATCAGCAATGCTTGGAGTTTCTTGGCTTATAGATGTATCACTCCAATCTCTGCCTTTGTCATCACATGGCATTCTTCCTGTGGGTCTCTATCTGTTTTTCTGTTCTATCTTTTTATAAGGACAACAGTCAAATTGGATTAGGGCCCATCCCAACAGTGTATGACTTCATCATACATGAATATATCTGACTTTATTTCCAAATAAGTTCATATTCATAGGTCTTCCTTGCCAGTTTTTGTTCGATTGCTAAGGCTAGGACTTACATGCTGTGTTGAAAAACAGTGGTGAGAGTGGATGTCTCTGTTATGTTTCTGAACTTAGGGGGAAAGCTCTGTTTTTTCCCATTGAGAATGATATTTGCTGTGGGTCTTTTTTTTATGACTTTTATGATATTGAGGTATGTTTCCTCTATCCCTATATGACAGAGGATTTTTATCAAGAAAGGTTGCTATATTTTGTCAAACAATTTTTCTGCATCTATTGAGAGGATCATATGTTTCTTCACATTTCTTTTATTAATGTGGTGTATCACATCCATTGATTTGTGTGTGTTGAACCACCCTTGTAGCTCAGTAATAAATCCCACTTGGTTGTGGTAAATAATCCTTTTAATGTACCGTTGGATCTTATTTGCTAGTATTTTGGTGAGAATTTTTGCACCCATGTTCATCAGGGATATTGGTCTGTAATTCTCCTTTTTAGTGGGGTCTTTGGTTTTTTGGATGAGGGTAATGCTGGCCTCATAGAATGAGTTTGGAATTTTTCCCTACATTTCTATTTTTTGGAACAGTTTCAGAAGAATAGGTATTATTCTTCTTTAAATGTTTGGTAGAATTCCCCTGGGAAGCCATCTGGTCCTGGACTCTTGTTTGTTGGGAGACTTTTGATTACTTATTCAATTTCTTTGCTGGTTATGGATCTGTTCAGGTTTTCTATTTCTTCCTGTTTCAGTTTTGGTAGTTTATGTGTTTCTAGGAATTAATCCATTTCTTCCAGATTGTCTAATTTGTTGGCATATGATTTTTCTTTCTTTCTTTCTTTTTTTTTTTTTGTAATTGTTTGTATTTCTTTGGTTTGGTTGTGACTTTCCTCTTTCATTCATAAATCTATTTATTCAGGTCTTTCTGTCTTCTTTTTGATAGGTCTGGCTAGGTATTTATTAATCTTATTAATTCTTTCACAGAACCAGCTTCTAGTTACATTGATCTGGTTTACTTTCCCCCCCTATATCACTGATTTCTGCTCTAATATTTATTATTTCTCTTTTTGTACTGGAACAGTGAATAAAGCTGTTCTTTCTTTCCAGCTCCTTTAGATAAAAGTTTAGGTTGTGAATTTGAGACTTTTCTTATTTCTTGAGGAAGGTCTGTATTGCTATATACATCCCTCTTGGGACTGCCTTTGCTGAATCTTTTCAGCTTCCTTATCTTCCATCATTTTATCTTCTATATCACTGACTTGCTCTTCTCCCTCATTTATCCTCATTTTTAAAGCCTCCAATTGGGACTGTATCTCAGTAATACCATTTTTAATTTTAGTCTGACTAGTATTTAGTTCTTTTATCTCTATAATAAGGGATTCTCTAGTGTCTTCTATGCCTTTTTCAAGCCAGCTAGTATCTTTATAATCATTGTTTTAAATTCTAGTTCAGACATCTTACTTATATCCATATTGATTAAATCCCTGGCAGTGGGTTCTACTTCCTGTTCTGTCTTTTGGGGTGAATTTCTCCATCTCATCATCTTGTCCAGATAAGAAAAGAAGAAAGAGAAAACAATGACAACAACTACAACAACAACAACAGCAATAACCACACACACAAAAAAGGAAAATCAAAAACCAAAACTAAAACAAAACAAACTAGGTATTGGGCATGTTTTAGTTTGCTTGTTAATGGAGACTGGATCCCAAAATAAGAAAGTAAGAGAAACATACATATGTATATGTGTATTTATATATTTATATGTATGTATAGGTACATAATATAGATATAAAATAAAATAAAATACAACAAAAGGAAACAAAAAATAAAAATATAACATAAAAATTAAAATTAAAAAGGAATAAAAAAGAATTGAGAAATGAGAAAATAACTGAAAGAGGAATACTAATAGACCAATGAATAAAATCTACAAAGAATGTTAGATATTATTTTCCCCAAGAGCTAAAGCTTTGCAGCCCTCTATGATCAGTAAACCTTGTGAGAATAAGTTGTTCATGTTGGTCTTCCTGGGGGAGGGTCCTGTTGCACTCTTTCTCAGGTGGACTTGCCCTAGAGCAAATATGCCTCCCATGCACAGAGTAAGGGCTCAGTGTAAGCAGCTCTGGATTCCACTGTGGAGTTGTTTTACTCCCTGAAGGCTTTCAGCACCCATAGGCAAGATGGATATGGCTATGCTCTGCTTTCTGGCCCTGGAGCTGAAAATTCTACTCCTCCCCCCCTACTTTCAGTGAGTCCACACAGAAAAGCAATTGATCACTCTTGTCTCCCCATTCTTCTTGTGATTCCAGGGATCCTGAGCTCACACTGTCACTCCTGGTTTTCCGCCCTGCTTTATTACCTGTACACCTTTAAGCCTGGGACATGCATCACTGTAGTAGATGTCTGAAAGTACTCATTCTGCACTCCTCTGTTAATAATACTTTGCAGTAGCCTCTTTAGGCAGGCATCCTCCCCTCTGCCATATCCTCAGCTGTATCACACCAGATTCAAGTCTCTGCATTTCCTACCTTCCAAATGGTGTCAGTTTTCTACTTGTAGACATGCAGCATTTGTTTTCTCAGATCTCTGATTTCTTAGGTGTTCAGTATGATTTGATAACTATCTAGTTGTATTCAAGAGACAAGGTACACTTAGGGCCCCTCCACATCTCTGCCATCTTAAATCCTCCCCCTGCTCTGTTAATTTTGTTTGTTTGTTTGTTTGTTTTCTTTCTGTATTTCATTTTGGATACTCTATTGCTATATCTTCAAGTTCACTAATATTTTCTTTTGCAATAGCTCATCTGCTGTTAATCCTATGCAGTGTATTTTTCATCTTGGAGATTATACTTTTTATTTCTAGAAATTCTATTTGGGTCACTTTTATATCTTCCATGTCTTCACTTACCACATTCAGTCATTCTTCTAGCTTCTTGAACATATGAAATGCAATTATAATTACTTTCAGTATCATTAGCTACTAACTCATTACCTATGTCATTTCTCCATTGGTGTCAGTTGATTTTCTATTGTTGTTTTTGTTGTTGCTGTTTATGTTATGGATTCTATTTTCCTGTTTACATGATTGATAACCTTTGACTGGATATCAGACATTGTGAATTTTCAATTGTGTCACTAGCTATTTTTAAAATTTCTGTATTCTTTGACTTGGAGGTCTGTTCTGTGTATTGTAGTATGTATAGCTGTATCATTGGTCTCTATATACCAGCGGCATCTCTCCAGTCTGATGACCAAAAATGTCTCCAAACATTGCCAAATGTCCCTTAGAGGCAATATTGCCCATGATTAGGAAGTATTGGTCTAGGGCTAATTTTTTTCTCCAATTACTGAGACCAAACTTTGCCAAGCACTTTATCTGGTACTCTGGTTATCATGAAGTTTCCTATTCTGGCTAATGGGAACAGGAACTGTTTCTGGCTCTGAACCTCTTGGGTGTTTTATACTGGCCTCAGGTGGTTTCTTCACTGCATGTGCTGATTGCTAAAACTCAAGGGGGACACGGCAGACCTCCAAACACGCTTACTAGCTATCTCTGACTCTGTTTCTGTTTCTCTAAACAGCTCTGTCATCTCTGGTGTTCTGCTTTGTGAATTTTAGGTGTCTTGGCTTCCCACCCTTCCAATTCTGTCTCATTAACTAAGAAAGTCAGCCAGGATCTACTTATGTTCCCTCATTTTGTATCACAACCTGGAGACTTCAAGCAGTAAGTTGGGGCTATCACAGAATTTATCTTACCTGTTTCATTTCTCAGGGATTATTGTCCTTTCACTGCCTGAGGTCTAAAGTTTTGAAAAATATTGTTTTATTTATTTTCCCTATTTTAGTTTCTTCATTTGGAAAGATAAATGTGCTTTCTGTTACTATATCTTGGCTGGAAGCAAAAGTTAAAACTATACCATTTTGACACATAGACATGTGTAGAATGTATATATGTATACTGCCATGGAGTATACTTTTTAATGTTTCTTGAGAAACATGTTCTTGAGACTCTAATCTTGCCTCATTGCTCTTCCTATTTGATAGCTATGTTGTCCAAAGAGGACACAGCTACCTGTGGCCATTCAAATTTAAATATATCAAAACCAACAAAATTAAAAATTCTGTTCCTCAGTTGCACCAGCCACATTTCAAGTGCTCAATAGCCACATATGTCTGATGGCTGCTGTATTTGACTGGGCGGGTAGAGAACATTTTTATCATCATAGAAATTTATATTGGACAGTGCTGTTCTAGAGTCTAGTTGGAAGAACTAATAAAAGCCTAAAACTTTAATTATTACTTGTTCTCTAAGAACTCCAAATCTGTATTTTCACGGTAGTAGATATAGTAGATGTCTTTCCACCATTCCAGATCCAACACCTGTACATCTTTCTGTGGCTCCTTAAACACATTTTGTCTCAAATTAAACTCACCAGGATCTTTCTTCTGCCCAACTATTCACAGATATTTCCTCTCAGTGAATAGCAACATCCACTGCCACCCAGTTACACAGGTCAGAAACTGAACATGTGCTCTCAATGTCTCATCCTATCAGTACTGAATTCTGTCATCTCAAAATTTCTAGTAGCCACATGCTCAACTATAGCACCCCTTTTTCCATGTTACCTAAGACCCTGCTTGCTTTGTGCCTTGATTCCAGGATAGGTCTGCTAACTGAATTTTTCTCTTTCCAACTTTCTGCTCCCAGTGAAAGTGCCTCAGTGCTATGTAACTTCAAGGATGTAGAAGAGTATTATCCTACTGAGCTACTGGAAGGAAGAGAACAAGACCCATTGCTAAATATCACTAATGACTATTGCAGAGGGTAAGAAGGTGACTACTAATTCGTTAATTTTATACTCTGAATTTTGAATTAGTTTTCCTTCTAAATAGTGGGTTGCCTCCAACTATTTATTAGTCCTCCTTGTGTCTAATGTCTTCTATCCTTGGCTTGGCTAGCTTATATGTGCAATCAAATTGTCATCACTTTATTAACCATGGTGGGGCTTTTTAACAACTCCATAAAAAGGAACGACTGATATTATTTGATATTCATGTATTTGCCCTAGAGAATTTTAACTTGATTTTTCAGCACTTAACACAGTGCTTGAAACATAAAGGTATTCAAAAATGTTTCTTGAGTGAAATGAATGTGCTAGGCATATTAAATATTAAGTATTTTGTCCTCCCAACCTTACTGTGATAATACATTTTTTTAAAAGCCACCCCTAGAGAAAAATGTGGAAGGACTAAAATATTAACTGATTATTTCAAGAGGTAGAATTAAGGGAAGGGGGGGGTAACTCTTTTTTTAAAGAGTTTTCTCTGTATTTTTAAACTTATTACCCAATGCAATGTATTTAATTTAATAAATCCAGTGAGATGGAAACAACTGTAATCCAAATTCTCCACACTTTAAAGCAAAACTAGAATAGCCACTAATGATTGTTGGGTTGTGGACTGAGTAGATGGGAATCCAGACATGTTCTGGAGTTAAGAATGGCTGGATAATAGCACTAAAAAGAGAAGAAGAGAAGACAAGGAAAAGAATGGATTCAAGTCATGGAGAAGGTGTACTGAGAGTTGTAACCACTCAACTTTGCCATTATAATGAGAGAACAGGCACAAACAATATGTAGACAAATGGATGTGGCTGTGTTCTTATACTTTATTTATAAAACTAAGTGAGCTGGTTGGATTTAACCCATATGCCACTATAGTTTGCTGACTTCTATATCAGAGGGAGGAAAGGATTGAGGTAAAGTTGACAGTAATCTGAGACTTCACCAATCAGGCCTGCCAGAGGCAAAGTTCTTTCATTCCAGGACTTCCAATGATAGGCATTCTGGTTCCATGTGATGACTACTATTCTTTGTATTTAAGACCAGTCAGGAATAGGATATGAGGATCCGTGAGGGACTATAGTTGAGGATCTGGTGAACTAAGTGTCAAGGAATGGAGAGGTCCTTTGAGAAGTGGGGGCAACTTACTGTTTATGAGTTTGGCCCTACATTGGATGTGTGGGATGGAGTCTTTTCCCAGAATGGAAGTCCAATCCAACCTTCTGATGGGACTGTGGGTATCTACAAAGAGTATTATGGGCATGATTGGTACCTAATTCTTGTAAGAAACATAGAAGAAGCCCATGGGACCTAGCCACATAGGTCCTTATTCTCAAATCTATCCACTTAAGACTTACTTCCGAGTCTAAATATAGGACCCTGGTGGGGTCCTTCATGAAGTGAAGGTTTCAAAAGGAACTCCAGTTTGAGTGAGTGAAGGAGGAGGAGGAGGGGTCAGTTTCCCAGAATAATGAAATGAAAAGAGCACCAACATCTTCTGGTCCTAGGGTTTTTAGACCTGGCTTTGCCACTTAGCAGCTATGTAACCTTAAATAACTTACCTTTCTTGGTTGCTCCTTACTTCTTTTTCTGGAAAATTAGGGAGTTGTATTCCATAAGTTCCAAGATACCTTCTAGAGCTAAAATTCCATAATTAAAAGGGGTTGGGACTGAAGGAAAAATTAAAAACCAATCAGCAAGGAGAGGCTTCAGAAATGCCCCAAGTGATCACTGGCTAGCATGGCCCCTACTAAGTACTCTGCTTTCTTGGAAGTTAGTTGATTCCTATGTGTTTCTTCCCTGAGACAAGCCCTTCAGCTCTGAAATTTGGGGGAGATGTTGAACAGTCTCCATAAATTATGGCTTTGAGTGAGTTGGATTCTTGCGGTCAGAAACTTGCCAGTCATCCCTCATGCTACAGCCTGTGTCAGGATTTGTCATCTAACTGGTTGCAGTCATGTCCTAGCTCTCTCTTATAGACCAGGTCAGCGAATATTTTGTCAGTAGGTCTAACCAAAACACAAAGTGCAAAAGGAGACTTTTTGTGACAAATAGTAAATATGTGACTCATGGACTTCTCCTCCCTGCTTCTGGGCTCATGATATATAATCTTAGAGTCTTTCTCAGCACAGTGCTCCAATCAATCACTCACAATTAATGTTGGCTTATGAAATGAACTATGTGTCATCCATATTCTTCATTCTTCATCTTAGTATTACAATGACATCTCTAAAAATTTTGTTTAAGTTTGTACTCCTAAAACATACTTGTTACTGGTCACAGGGAACTTAGTCCTCTATAACTCTCACCAAGATTTTCTGTATATCCATCGCCACATGGACCTCTTTGTTTTGCTGTTGTCCATGTATGAGAGTGATGCCTAGGCAGTCTCCAATATTACATTTCTTACCCCATGGGGAAACACATGGCTTCTACCAGCAAATCTCTGTCAAAGTCCAATCACTATCAATATATAGCAGCTGGTGGGAGAGAATATACTGCCAAATTGTCTCCATGGTTTCAGTGATCTGTCATGAAATGTTTTATTATAGAAGATGGTAATTTCAGTAGAATACAATGACCCTTCCATTATATACACTGCAAATATTTAGTATTCATATATACAGATAGAACTATCTGAAAAGCTATTTTTTTTTTCATTTGGGAAAACTTCCAGATGTCATTTCAGCATTATTATATAGTCTTGTTTTCAGGACAGAAACTCAACTTAAGGTCAATTCTGAACTGTACTTAGAATCAAAGGGGAAAAGAAGCTAGTTTAAAAATCTTTAGTTCAACAGTAATAAATATAACATTGAAGATGTCAGCTGCTAATTTTCAATAAAGTAACACCCTCAAATGAACTGTATTATGATTTTACCTCTCTCCCTGTAGGCATAACTTTTTTAGGATGTCTTTTGCATTCTGCCACAATATATGTTTGTATAGGAATTTTCTTTTCATTTCTCTTTTGGTAAGATTTTATTTATTATTTACTTGAGAGAGAGTGCACAAGTGGGGGGAGGGGCAGAGGGAAAGGGACAAGGAGAATCCTGCAGATACAACACATTACATATATGTTTTCAAGAAAAATAATAACTGATTCTTAAATAAGAGGATTTGATAACTCCATTTTGTTAGACATAATTCATCCTAAGTTTACCTGGTAGTTGGGGTGACCATCTGTGTTGCTAAGTTGCTTTATCCAGAGGAAATATAAACTTCTTATCTCTTTATAACAGGAGGTAATTTTGCAAAATCAAGTAAATTTCCCCCTGAAATTTGTCCCCTACCCTTCACTTGAAAGTGAGAGATGGGGGTGTTGTCTTCTTTGATGTTGGCATCTCAAACAGATAGTTCCCAGGTCCTTGAGAAAGCCATTCTGGGTCATAAAATAGGCAAAAGACCAGTTGACAAAAGGTCCATGTGGGCTTCAAAAGGATTTAGATACATTTCAAAGAGTAGAGAGAGTACTTAAAATTCCAGGGTTTTTAAGGTAAATGCTCAAGGCAAAAGGAGGAGTGGAAAATATCTTCCCCCTATTTTCAATAGGGAGAATCAAGTTATTTTTAATTAGTATTTGTCTTTGCTCACCTAAACATTCTAGAGTAAGAGGACTCTAAGAAGGCTGAATAGAGCTATAGGAGCTAAAATGGTAAAAGGATCTACTTAGAAAATGGGGGTCTTGAGAAGAAGGAGGTGAACCAAGTACGTAGCTCATTCTTGTACAGATCTAAAGAGATTCTTTTGGCAGTAAAAGTTCCATTTGCCCAGGAAGGAAATGGAAACTCTAGGAATTAAAGGGGATATAGAAGGGAGGAGAAACTGATTTCACCGAAGCCCAACCTACTCACTGTTCTTTCCATTCTTGTTCCAAGCCTGTGAGTTACAGCTGTTGTTTATTTCTTCCCTTTAATATTGAAGACATTTCATTATGCAGCTTTTTTCTATTCTTTGTATGTTTATTTTTCTTCTTCGCTTTGTCCCAGTTTTTCTTCAAGCCTAGGCTTACTACAGGTTTTTCACAGCTTACTACCATTTTTAAAACAATTCTAAGACCTCTTTTGTAGTCATACCTGATGATGCACCTTATTTCCAACTTTTCTACATTTTTAAAGATTCTGGGCTCACCAGAGAACCTTCAGGGCATCCACACTAGTCCCTCCTCACTTAGTCTTCTCTCTCCCATTCTTGTTTTGAAAAAAAATCTCATATAACACTTATTTGAATGCATTTATTATTCTTTAAGTCAGGATTTGATGCTAAATAATAAAACTTATTTTAAAAATCTTCCAATTTTCTGAGTCACTTTATTTTATGGAGGTGAGGGTAGAGAATTAATTTTACTTTTCTTTTGAATGTCTTGGAATCTGGCTACCTTCGCTCCAGGATTTGACATTTCTATTTAACCAAGCCTTCATTCCCTTTTAGAGAAGCAGTTTTACAGGTTACTTTCTAACTTTCAGAGAGAAACACATTTTGGAAGCAAAGTCCAGAATTTCTCAGGTAGGATTTGGCCAAGAAAGGTGTCTTGATTATTGATTTCCTATATCACATGTACAACTTGTGCTTATAAAGTTTATAGCCTGAATTAAAGTTTATTCACATATTTTCTCAATCTGATTTGTAGTCTGTTGTATAATTATAGAATTATTTTTAATTATAGAATTATAATTATAGAATTATAGAATTATCTTTCCTCCAGTCCTATTGTTTCTAAAATCAAACACTGAAACTTCCTTTTCCTCCTCAATTTGCATATTTTCTTGTAAATATATACTTCCTTGACAATGAAATTTACTACATATTTATATTGATCATATGTGTTTCTTGAATCTGGTTTCTATTTCCAATGCTGTATTACAGCTGTGTTGTCCTACCAAATCTTTGTGAAATTTCTGGGGTAGATTTACCATTTTCTACCTCATAGACCACTTTTTTTTTTTTAATCATGTTGCAACTTCTATAATGGGCAGAAACTGTTTTTATTTTTCCCTATGGTGCATATCATAAGGTTTGAGGCATAGGTGGAAACAACTATAATAAAATAGTGAAGGCAGAATCTGTTAGTCCTAATTATAAATTTACATAAGACTAATATTTGAAAATATTTTTTTCTCTCATTAAGTCCAAGTAGAGTAATCAGGGAAATAAAGAATAAGGTACTTAATTTAGAAGTGAAAACAAGACAAGGGGACCAAAATTAACGGACAGATCAAATATTAAACAAGAGTAATGTAAGTATATTTATAGGAGTAAGAAACAAATAAAAATGAAAGTATATTCAGGGAAGAGTGATTTATAAATCAAAACTAGTTTAAAGATTTTATGTATTAGAAGAGAGTGCGTATGAGTACAGGAGGAGAGGTCGGGGAGGAGAGGAGAATCTCAAGCAGACCCCACACTGAGCATGGAGCCCCACATGGTGCTCAGTCTCACGGCCCTGAGATCATGGGCATGATCTGAACCCAATCCAAGAGTCTGGAGCTTAATCAACTGAGCACCCAGGTGCCCCGAACCAAAACTCGTTTAGCAGACTTTTTATAATTGGTTATCTTGTCTATGAATCCATGTATGAGTAATACATGCAGCAATAGTGAGTGGAGTTCTTATCTACCCCATTCCTAATTCTGAAGAGAATAATGTCTGATAATCCCATCCTTTGAACTCTCTAGCTTCTCAGCCTTTAAATATATACTATGGCTTATTTTGATGGTAAATGTCTATTGGAAATATTTTGGGAGTTAAAGGCACTAGCCCTCAGTTAGAAATCCTACCCCACCCAGCCAATTCTGCCTACCCATCAGGCCAGCCAGGCCTTGGTAAAGAGGCTTTTCCAATTGCAAAAGTAAGATAAGAACAGAATATGGTGAAAATCAATTTGTCTGACCTGTATGATGATGTCTCTGAAGAAGGCAGGGAGAGTGCTTTCTGTAAGTGGGTTCAGAGTAGGCCATCAATCCAGAGAACAGAAAGCTTTGTGTTGTTGGAGGGAGTAATAAATTATCCCTCCACTGTGCTCTAGATGCTCCTGAGGGTACCCTTTGGTGGTGCTTCTTTCTGAAACACAAGTGAGAAACACACTTTTTAACTCCTGGCCCATGTTCCTTTCAAGCATATTGCTGATCCCCTCTCCTAGGAAACTGACTTGAGTTGCTCGGCCAGGTTAAGTGTGTGGGTGGGGGATGTGTCAGATGAGTATGGGTATTAAGGAAGACAGTTGTTATGAGGAGCACTGGGTGTTATATGTAAGTGATGAATCACTGAATTCCACTTCAGAAACAAATATTGCACTGTATGCTAACTACCTAAAGTTTAAATAAAAAAAAAAATTAAAAAACAAAACAAAACAATTGCTCTCTTTTAAAACTTTTATTTGTTCATTTGGGACAGAGAGATACAGAAAGAGAGCATGAGCAGGGGGAGAGGCAGTGGGAGAGGGAGAAGCAGGCTCCCCACTGAGGAGGGAGGCCAATTTCAGGGCTTGATCCTAGGACCTGGAGATCACGACCTAAACCAAAAGCAGACACTTAACCATCTGAGCCACCCATGCACCCTTTGTGAAATTTAATTGGAGAATACCAAGAAAAGAAAGTTGTAAGTTAGTAGTTTCTAAACTTTATTAGGCATTAGAATTACCTGGAAGCTTTTAAAACTCCAATGGCCTGTCTTGCCTCATACAGATCCAATCAGAATATCTGGGGTGGGAGCCAAGCATTAGTATTTTTAAAAGATATCAAGTAATTAACAAACACCACTATTGAAAAACACAAACATAAGAAATAATTTTTTACCTCGCTAATTACAGGGGCTTCCTGGACCAGAGACAGGGTATCTTTTTCTGCCTTTGGTGATTTTTCACTTTGGAAATTTGCCACCCTTCCTTTTGATGACATTGCTCTAGTTTCATGTATAGATGTGTTGGCAATTACCTTAATACACTAGGAGTTGTGGTGACAACTGTGGTTGATCATTTATTGATAATTTGGGTGAACTATGTGTAGGTGCGATACCTGATTCCCTACATGGAGTGATTTCTTTGTGAAGGGAATCTTTAAGATCTACCTTTAAATATCCTTTATCAACAATCTTTCTAAAATTCTCTCATTTGGAAAAAGTCCATTTAAAAAAAAATGAACATATGTTAGCCATTTTTGATTAATTTGTTCATTAAACAAATCTTTGTTAATCATTCATTCCATTCTTAGGCTCTCTTCCAGGTACAGGAAATATGGAAATAAGCAAGACAGAGCTGGTCACAAATCTCATGGATCTTATAGTATAGAAAGAGAAGGAAATGATGAGACTGAAAATGAAAACAGGAGTAAATATACAAATGCTATATGTAACTTAGGATGCTTTAGGGTACGTGAGTGGCTCAGTTGATGAAATGTCTGCCTTCAGCTCAAGTCATGATCCCAGTGTCCTGGGATTGAGCACCACATTGGGCTTCCTACTCAGCAGGGAGCCTGCATCTCCTCTCCCTCTGCTCTCCAGCTCCTGTTCTCTCTCCAATAAGTAAATAAAATCTTAAAAAAAAAAATTAAGATGCTATAAATGCTCTGACAAAAACAAAATGGGGTAATAGGGTATAAAAGTATTGGATATGGGCTAGAAAACATCACTTCAACTGTGTGGTCTGGAAACATACTTATGAAAAATGACATTTGAGCTAAGACTCAAGTAGAAAGATCCAGCCATGGGGAGGTCTGAGGCCAGAGTGTCCAGGCAGAGAGACTGTCAATGTCAGATCCTCATATAGAATGAGCTTTGTAGGTTCAAGAAACTGAGGGCTTCTCTAGCTGGAACTAACAAATGCTGAGAAGAATGGAAGGGATGGGATCTGCGAGGGAGTGTCCCGGGATGATCTTAACTATGAGAAATTGAGCACCGAGACTCAGATTGACTTAGACAATAAGGAAATTATCTCACATGGAATGTTTGAAGATAGGTCAGCCTTCAGGGTTAGTTAGCTCAATGATGCACTAAGAGGCAGGTTTTCCCCACTTCCTTAATGTGTCATCTTTTTGCAGCTTCTGTCATGACCTCATGCTCGTTGCAGTTGATTTAGATATTACATTCAAGCACCATACATGTACGAAAATAAATGTGGACTCTAGCAAAACAAAACAAGTGAATAAACAAACAAAAAGCAGAAACACATCTGCAAATACAGAGAACAAACTGATGGCTGCCAGAGGAAGGAGGTTGGGGGGGGATGGGTGAAGGAGGCTGGGATATACAGGCTTTCAGTTATGAAATGAGTAAGTCACAGGGATAAAAGCACAACATAAGGAATATAGTCAAAAGTATTATAATAGCATTGTATGGTGACAGATCGTAGCTAGACTTGTGAGCATAGCATAACATATAGACTTATCAAATCATTATGTTGTATACCTGAAATTAATGTAATGTGTGTCAACTATTCTTCAAATAAAAAAAAAAAAAGAAGAAGAAATGCAAGACTTAAGGAATTAAAAATTCTGGATGTAGCATCCAGTCATCAATATTTTTAAAGGCCTTCTGGTTGATTATTATGTACACTTAATTGTTAGTTTTAGCTTTTAAGTGTATATGCAAAGTAGAACAAGGTATAAACTTGTAAGATCTATTGACAATTGTAACCTATCTCTAAGTTTGAGAAAGTCAAAGAGAAGTGATTAGCAGGATTTCTGCAGGTAAACACAGGCTGGGGAACCTCATACCAACTTTACTATGCCTTTGGGGAAAAGGAGAAACTAAAATAGATTTTATTTACATCTGGAGCATTAAAGCAGTGCCTAGTCTTAGTAAATTTGTGGTGTAAATGAAAAGTCACCTGGAAATTGAATAAGATTAACTCAAATTCTGATTTCAAGCCCTGGAGCAATCCACTCAGAGAGTTTATAACTTCCCCAGGAGGTTTGGCTTCTTTTCTTCTTTTCTTAAAAACTTTCAAAAAGCAGACATTATTTTTTAGAACAGTTTTAAATTTAGAACAATTGAACAGATAGTACAGAGAGTTCCCATATACCACCCACCTCTTTCCTCTATTATTAACATGTTACATTAGTGTGCTACATTTGTTACAATTAATGAACCAATTTTGATATATTACTATTAACCAAAGCCCATTGTTTGTTTAGATTTCCTTATTTACATCTAATGTCCTTTTTCTGTCCCAGGATCCCATCCAGATGCCAATTACAATTAGTTGGTATAAGTTCCTCTTGGATATGATAGTTTCTCAGATTTTCTTGTTTTTGCTGACAGTTTTGAGAGGTACTGGTGGGCATATTGTAGGATACTTTTTTTTTTTTTTTTAATATATGTAGGATACTTTTTGACTGGAGTTTGTATTATGTTTTTCTAGTGATTAGACTTACGCTTATGGGTTTTTGAGAGAAAGACCACAGAAATAAAATGTCATTTTCACCAAGAGCACACACTATCAATATGATTTATGACTATTGATGTGGACCTTAATCATCTGGACTGAAGAGGTGCTTCTCAAGAGTTCTCTTTAGGGTGGAATATCTGAATAATTTATTTGGAATTCTTCTTCATGAGAGATTTGTCTCCTCTCCCCATTTATTAATTTACTTGACCTTTCATTTATCGATCTTATACTTTGATTTACAATCCTTTGATTTACTACAACTTTATTTTGTTGCTGAAGTTATACCGGTTTTGGCCACTAGAGACTCTTTCAGTTAGTGCCTGTGCCTCTTTAGCATACTTCATCAATAAGTATGTTTTACCACTTCCTTACTTTTTGATGCTACAAGATGCTCCAGGCTCATCTTGCATATTTCCTGTCTCAGTCTTAGAATCATTCAAATTTGAGAATCACTGGTTTAGGCTAATTACTTGAGGAAAGAATATATGTTTAGGAGCATAGGAGCACAGGACCAGATCATTAGAAATGTAGACCAAAGTAAAGAATTAGATATTATTCTGGGCATTGTTAAATGTCACTGGAAGTTTTAGTCAGAGGAGAGATATTCCTGGATATATTTGCTGAATGGAGAATACATTGTAAAGAAAAGGAAGAATAAACATAGAGAGATAATTTAGCAATTTAACCTAGAGAAAACTGACAATGACTTGAACTGAAGTGGTAGCAATGGAGAGAGTGAGAGGTGGCTGGATTTGGAATGTGTTTTGGAGGTAGAACCCAAAATGTCAGTTGATGGATTGATGAATGGAATATGGAGGTAGAGTAGAGAGCTGTAGGGAATAAAGGAAAGAAATCATGAATTAAAAATAAAGGACACAAATGGATGAAAGACCTGAATGTGAGACAGGAATCCATCAAAACCCTAGAGGAGAATACAGGCAGCAACTTCTTTGAACTTGGCTGAAGCAATTTCTTGCTAGACATGTCTTCAAAGGCAAGAGAAACAAAAACAAAAATGAACTGTTGGGACTCATCAAGATAAAAAGCTTTTGTACAACAAAGGAAACAGTCAACAATACTAAAAAACAACCTACAGAATGGGAGAAAATATTTTCAAGTGTTTTATCAGATAAACGGCTAATATCCAAAATCTGTAAAGAACTTATCAAACTCAACACCCCAAAGCCAAATAATCTGGTCAAGAAATGGGCAGAAGACATGAATAAACATTTCTCAAACAAGACATACAAATGGACAACAGACACATGAAAAAATGCTCAACATCACTCAGCATCAGGGAAACACAAATCAAAACTGCCATAAGAAACCACCTCGTACCAGTCAGAATGGCTAAAATTAACAACTCAAGAAACAGCAGCTATTGGTGAGGATGCAGAGAAAGGGGAACCCTCTTACACTGATGGTGAGAATGCAAGTTGGAACAGTCATTCTGGAAAACAGTATGGAGTCTCCTCAAAAAAGTTAAAAATAGAGCTATCTTGTGACCCAGCAATTGCACTGCTCAGTATTTATCCAAAGGTTACAAATATAGTGATTTTAAGGGGCACCCGCCCCTATGTTTATAGTAGTAATGTCCACAATAGCCAAAGTATGGAAAGAGTCTAGATTTCCATCAACAGATGAATGGAAAAAGATGTGATATAGATATACAATGGAATATTACTCAGCCATCCAAAAGAATGAAATCTTGCTATTTACAATGATGTGGATGGAACTAGAGGTTATTATGCTGAGTGAGGTAAGTCAGAGAAAGACAAATACCATATGATTTCACTCATATGTGGAATTTAAGAAACAAAACAGAAGATCATAGGGGGAAAGGAAGGAAAAATAAGATGAAAACAGAGAGGAAGGCAAACCATCAGAGACTCTTACCTATAGGGAATAAACTGAAGGTTGCTGGAGGGGAGGTGGGTGGAGAGATGAAGTAACTGGGTGATGAGCATTAAGGAAGGCAAGTCATGTAATGGGCATTGGATGTTATATACAACTGATGAATCACTAAACTCTACTCCTGAAACCAATAATACAATATATATTTATTAATTGATTTTAAATTAAAAATAATCAGCAAAGCACCAAAGAACCAAAGGATCAATAACAATGGGTGGGTGGTGGTGCTATCAGGTGAGGCAGGCAAATTTGCAGATGTGCAGGTTTTGGGCTTGAGAATAAATTTCTGTGTTGGACACATTAAATTTGAGATGTCTATTAAACATATAGGACAAAGTAAGTGAATAGCTTGCAGGTTTGCAAGTAGATAAGCAGGTTTGAACTTGGGGAAAGGTCAGGGTTGGAGATGTAAATCTGGGAATACTTAGCACTGAGATGATATTCAGAGTCATGATAATAATATTCTGAGTTGTATAACTACATGATAATGCCTTTAGGCAGAAAAGGAAGACTCAAGAAAGAGACTATTTAAGGGAAATAAATGGCATAAAACATGGAATCTGATGTCATAGAAGCCAAGAAAAGAATGAGTTTCAGGAAGGAGTTAATAACAGCCCTGCAGAATGCTGCTGAGAGATTGAGGAAGATGAAAACAGAGAATTTCTCATAGAATTTGGCAAAAGTGATGTTGGTGATAATTTTGACAAGAGCTGTTTCAGTGGAGTGGTGGGGATGAAAGTTTGTTTGGAACGGTTTTAAAGAGAGTGGATAGTGAGAAAGTAGAGAATGACTGTGGGCAGCTCTAGACTAATTTTATTGCAAAGGGTGTCAAAAAACGGGATAGTAACTATAAGGTAATTTGGGTGTTGGTTTGCAAACTGACCCTTTTACATGGAGGGTAAGGATAGACAGACCACTCCAGATCAGTAGGTGGCAGGTTTTAATAAGCAAAAGAATTTGTTTATAAGACTTGTGTTGGACAGCCTCAAGATACGTAAACCTGTGCATCCACCTGCCAGAATCTTAAAATTCATGTGGAAACCTTAAACGGGTTCAGTCACAAAATATGCCCAGATGGTCAAAGTAGCTCATTATTCTGTCAGGTCTGTGTCCTTGCTCAGCCTCCAGTGCAGGAAAAGCAAGTGAAATGCATATTCCAAGGAGAGGGAAGTGAGCAAGGAGTCTCTGATTGCTTTGGTCGGGCTCAGGGGTCATCCAGCCATCACATCCTTTTGATGACCTCTTCAAACAGTGGGATTAAGAAAGATTTTTAAAAAGGATTTATTTGTTTATGAGAGAGAGACAGGGGGGAGAATCCCAAGCAGACTCCATGCTGAGCTTGGAGCCCCACACAGGGCTCAATCAATCTCATGACTCTGAGATCATGACTTGAGCTGAAACCAAGTATCTGATATTTGGCTGACTGTGCTTCTAGGTGCCCCTCAAGGAAGATTTTTTTTTAAAAGATGAGAAATATTTGAATATGCTTGTATGCCAGTGGGAATGATCCAGTGGAAAGAAGTAAAATGCTAATTAGACAAGAGAGGAGATTATTGTTATTTAGTAGAAAACCAAGGGACTCCACTATGGGATGGTTACATTTTGATAAGGAAAGAGGATATGAAAAGATTTGAATAGTGAGAGGTCCTAGAAACTAAAGAGAGTAAGTGAAGTATGCCAAAGACAAACTTCAACTTAAATTAAATTTAAATTTAGTATGCGGGTTTGCTAGAAGTCTGACATTTAAATATGTACCTAAGTCTTGATAGATACCTTTTCTGCATGTGTCTTAACCTGAAGGGTTATATAGAGATGGGTGTTGTTGAAAGGATGCAAAGAAGTATAAGTGAAATTTAGCTAGATTGAAAAGCATTTTGGCTAATGAGTTTATAAAGGAGATTACAAGAATTAACTATAGCAAGATAGCAGGAGTATAAATAAGAAAAGAAAAGAAGTACATTTAAAAAAAATCAGGTGACAGTTGTAATTGGCTTATGAAGGAAAGATACTTGGATCAAACGGAAAGACAGGGAGAGTAGAAAAAGGTTAATTGGATATGGTTATTTATAAGTTTGTATGACTTACATTTCTTAGTCTATGAAAGTACAGATACATTATGCTTATGTAGGCAAGAATTGTGTATGAAAAAAATAAGCACTTTCTGGTGATTTTTCAGAAGTACATAGACGTACACAGACAGTACCACCTTTGAAGAATTGCATTGTGACCCTTCTAGGACAGAACTGAAAGCTCTGCAGTTGACAAGTTGGCCTGAGGGCAGAAAAAGAGAAGGACAATTACCAGAATGCTGGTAGCACAGGTGCCACACCACATCATTACAGACATTACATTCTCCCTTCTCAATACGTCATTTCCACCCTGTATGCATACCAGTATTTCTTTCAGAGTTGATAAGGAAGAAGGCAGCTATTTTACAGAGCTGGTAGAGTGGGATTGTTCAGAATTTTGGCTTCGGGGTAGATAATCAGTATTTCTTCTATCTTAGTTTTATTACTCATTATTTAACATTTTTGAGCTCAATTTTTCTCATCTGTCAAACATCTGTAAAAACAACAATACTGTCTTATCCCATGGGATAAGCATGAGGTCTACATCCAGTCACTCCCAGAATCACACCTTTCTAAAGAAAATACCCATTCATACATGGAAGAGGAAGCAAATAACAGGTGATGACCTACAATGTCTAAGATATTTGTGTATATTATAATGTTTATTATTCTTAAAATGCTTTGAGTTAGTTGGCTTGGTTTTATCTCCATTTTATAAATGAGAAAACTGAAGTTGATTAAAGTAAAACCTTGCCCAAATCCACACTGAACCAGAGGGTTAAACCCCAAGTTTATCTGATTTGTAAACTATTTTCTTTCTGCAAATAGTTTATGATTTTCTTTCTGAAAATAGTACATGATGCTACTACCATTCATCTTACTGATTTTAGGTTGAGGACATAAATAAATAAAGTAGTCATGATTGTAAAGCCAACATAATTGTGATTTGTATTTGTTCTGGTATACTGTTTACATAGCCAGGCCCATTGCTATTGGCACTATTTATTGTAGAAGTGTTTTTCAATGTTGCCTGCAAATTGCAATCATCTGGACAGATTAACACCATCATTGCCTGGATCTGACCCAGAGATTCTGAACTAATTATGTGATAGACACTGAGAGTTTCAAGCTCTTTAGGTTATTCTATTGTGCGGCCAAGATTACAAAGCATTGCACTAAAGGAAACTGCATTCCCCACAGCCTTTTTGAGCATCCATGGTTATTTTAAGGTCATATGATTCTGCAATATATGCTCTTTGCCCCACAACTGGTTGGGTTAAAATTAGACAATTTATAGGATCGTTAAAGGTGCACCACATAGGGGCGCCTGGGTGACGCAGTGGGTTAAGGCCTCTGCCTTCGGCTCAGGTCATGATCTTGGGGTTCTGGGATTGAGCCCCGCATCAGGCTCTCTGCTTGGTGGGGAGCCTGCTTCCCCCCCTCTCTGTGCCTGCCTCTCTGCCTACTTGTGATTTCTGTCTCTCGAATGAATAGATAAATTCTTAAAAAAAAAAAAAAAAGGTGCACCACATAACTTTGTATAAAACTGAATAGCTGAGGCACCTGGGTGATACAGTCAGTTAAACATCTTCTTTCAGCTCAGGTCATGATCCCAGGGTCCTGGGATAGGGCCCTTATCAGGCTTCCTGTTCAGTAGGGAGCCCCTTCTCCCTCTCCCTCTGCTGCTCCCCCAGCTTATGCTCTCTTGCTCTCTCTGTCAAATAAATCTTAAAAAACAAAATAAAACAAAACTGAACAGCAACACGCAGAAGAATGAAAGTGGACCACTTTCTTACACCATGCACAAAAATAAATTCAAAATGGATGAAAGACTTTAATGTGAAATAGGGAAACATTAAAATCTTGGAGGAGAATGCAGGCAGAAATCTCTCTGACCTCGGCCACAGCAATTTCTTACTAGATACATCACCACAGGTAAGGGAAACAAAAGCAAAAATGAGTTACTGGGACTTCATCAATACAAAAAGCTTCTGCAGAACAAAGAAAATAATCAACAAAACTAAAAGACAGCCTATGGAATGGGAGAAGATATCTGCAAATGAAATATCTGATTAGTATGTACTAGTGTTTGTAAGGCTTAGTATCCAAAACCTACAAAGAACTTATCAAATTCACCACCCAAAAAACAAGTAACCTAGTTAATAAATGGGCAGAAAGCATAAATAGACATTTTTCTAAAGACATCCAGATGGCCAACAGACACATGAAAAGATGCTCAACATCAGTCATCACCAGGGAAACACAAATCAAAACCACAATGAGATACCATCTCACACCTGTCAAGATGGCTAAAATCAACACAAGAAACAGCAGGTGTTGGCAAGAATGCAGAGAAAGGTAAACCCTCTTGTACTATTGGGGGGAATATAAACTGGGGCAGCCACTGTGGAGAATAGTATGGTGGTTCCCCAAAATGTTAAAAATAGAACTACCTATGATTCAACAATTGCATTACTAAGTATTTACCTAAAAGTTACAAAAATACAGATATGAAGGGATACATGCACTCCAGTGTTCATAGCAGCATTAACAACAATAGCTAAACTATGGAGAGAGTCTAAATGTCCATCGATCAATGAATGGATAAAGAAGATGTGGTATATATATGCAATGGAAGATCACTCAGCCATAAAAATGAATTAAATCTTGCCATTTGCAATGACATAGGTGGAGCTAAAGTATATTAAGCTAAGTGAAATAAATCAGTCAGAAAGACAAATACCATCTAATCTCACTCATATGTGGAATTTAAGAAAGAAAACAGATGAACATATGGGAAGAATGAAAAGAAAAAAAGGAGAGCCATCAAAGACTGTTTATGATAAAGAACAAACTGAGGGTTGATGGAGCAAGATGGGAAGGGGAATGGGCTAGATGAATGATGGGTATAAAGGAGGGCAGGGGCGCCCGGGTGGCTCAGTGGGTTTAAGCCGCTGCCTTCGGGCTCTCTGCTCAGCGGGGAGCCTGCTTCCCTCTCTCTCTCTCTCTCTCTCTCTCTCTGCCAGCCTCTCTACCTACCTGTGATCTCTCTCTGTCAAATAAATAAATAAAATCTTTAAAAAGAAAAAAAGGAGGGCACGTGTGATGAGCACTAGGTGTTGTATGTAAGTAATGAATCACTGAATTCCACTTCAGTAATCAATATTGCACTGTATATTAACTACCTAATATATAAAAAAAATCAGCAAAACAACACAAAAGATAAGTTAATCAGATGCTCTCTTTTGGGAAATTTAATTGGAAAATACCAAGAAAAAATAGTTGTAACTAGTATCTCCCAAATTTTATTAGTCATTAAAGTTACTTGGAAGCTTTTAAAACTTCCAGTGGCCTATCTTGCCTCATACATATCCAATCAGAATGTCTAGGGTGGGAGAAGATATTTGCAAATGACAGTGCAGACAAAGGGCTGATATCCAAGATTTATAAAGAACTTCTCAAACTCAACATGCAAAAAACAGATAATCATGTCAAAAAATGGGCAGAAGGCATGAACAGACACTTCTCCAATGAAGACATATAAATGGCTACCAGACACATGAAAAAACATTCATCATCACTAGCCATCAAGGAGTATCAAATCAAAACCACATTGAGATACCAACTTAGAGCAGTTAGAATGGCCAAAATTAACAAGACAGTAAACAACAAGTGTTGGAGAGGATATGGAGAAAGGGGAACCCTCTTACACTGTTGATGGGAATGCAAGTTGGTGCAGCCGCTCTGGAAAACATTGTGGAGATTCCTTAAGAAATTAAAAATAGTGCTTCCCTATGGCCCTGCAATTGCACTACTGGGTATTTACCCCAAAGATACAGATGTAATGAAAAGAAGGGCCATCTGTACCCTAATATTCACAGCAGCAATGGCCACAGTTGCCAAACTGTGGAAAGAACCAAGATGTCCTTCAACAGATGAATGGATAAAGAAGATGTGGTCCATATATACTATAGAGTATTTGCCTCCATCAGAAAGGATGAATACTCCTTTTGTTATCAACATGGACGGGACTGGAAGAGATTATGCTGAGTGAAGTAAGTCAAGCAGAGAGAGTCAATTATCATATGGTTTCACTTATTTGTGGAGTATAAGGAATAACACGGAGGTTATGGGGAAATGGAGAGGAGAAGGGAGTTGGGGATAATTGGAGGGGGAGAGGAACCATGAAAGACTGTGGATTCTGAGGAACTAACTGAGGGTTTTGGAGGGGAGCTAGGTGGAAGGTTGGGTGACCCTGGTGCTGGGTGTTATAGAGGGCATGTATTGCATGGAGCACTGGGTGTGGTGCATAAACAATGAATTCTGGAGCATTGAAAAGGAATTTAAAAAATAAAGAAAAATTTAGGAAAAAAAGAATGTCTAGAATGGGGGCCAGGCATTAGTAGTTTTTAAAGATGTCGGGTAATTACAAGGTGCATTAAAATTTGGGAACCACTGCATTAAAAGGTAGAAGCTTAAGCCTAGTGGCCATGATATACAGCAATGCCAATTCTGATTTAGTAGGTCTGGGGTGGGGCCCAAAGTTTCTAACAAACTCCCAGGTAAATGCGATAATGCTGGTCCACAGACAACACTCTAAGTAGCAATAAGAGGCTAAGAAACTGCAGGGGAGGCACCAACCAGTGTGAGGAAGTGGAGATTATGAGATTAATAACAACTAAGATATAAAATAAAACAGCACTGCAATAAAGATTTCTGAGCTCCTGATGCTGAGGTTTGTAGAGGTTTCTTGGATAAAGAAAGACCTTTAAGTTCCTATTGTGCTTTAAATTTTTTTTTGGATTTCCTGAACTTCTTGGCATGTGTGTTTTTACACTAACCATTCATTGAAGCAAGCGGCACTGGACACTCTGGTTGCTCAAGATGGTTTTTCTTTTTCTTCTTTCCAGTTTTGTTTCCTTATTGTATTAACTATTGTGGCATAACAAACTACCCTTGAAATTTAGCGGCTTATTATAAACATTTATAATCTTATAGTTTTTGTGGGTCATCAATTCAGGAACATCTGATAGGAGGGTGGGGGCGATTCTGGCTCAGGATCTCTCATGAATTTGTAGTCAGGATAATGGCAAGGGCTGTGGTCCTCTGATGATGTTTGGAGCTGGAGGACCCATGTGCAATGGGGCTCACTTTCATGACTATTGGCTGGAGTGAGATGGAAGCAGCAATGTATTTTCTGACTTACTATTAAGTAGTACTATTAAGTTATAGATCATCACTTCCACTTTATTTTATTTGTTAGAAGTGAGCCACTAAGTCCCGGTCATAGAGAAGGGTAATTCGAGTCCACCTGTTAAAGGGACTCGCATAATTTGGGAAATCTTTAAATAACCACAAAACCCCAACCTCTCTCACAAAACCATGTGTTTTAGAGAAAACTGCTTACACCTGCTCTAGGCAGGTGGTTCTCAAAGTGCATCAAAATCGCCGTAACTTGGGAACCAAGTATGAAAACACTTGGGTCCTATCCTGAATAAGGATTAGTACTGAATAAGAAATTGTGGGGGTGGGACTCGGTGACCTGTAGTTTAATAAGCTGAACAGGTGATTTTAATCTACACTTCAAATTTGAGAACCATCAGGTTCATCTAGTCTTGGTCATTCAGTTGCCATTGTGGGCTTGGAACACAGTTCTGGCCAATTAGCTGTGAGTGGGTCTATACCGGGGGCTGCTGGGAAAGGTTTCCTTGCTATAAAGGAGCAGCTAGTGGGTGTGTCTGGGTGCATGGTGGGAGACATCGGGTAGGGCAGTTCAGGAGAGCTTTGGAGATGTATGGCTGCCCCCTGGATGCCTCTTTGTAGAAATCTGCCTGTGGACTTCTGACTGTGTGAGTTCATAAATTCCTTTATTATTAATGGCTGCTTGGCGCAATGTTTTCTGGTATTTGCTGTTGAAGTCATGATTGACAGTCTGAGTGAGTACTTAAAACTTGGAAGTGGTCAGCTCAGTGATTTTTCTCAATCCTATCTGCCTATTTGGGTTATATGGGAAATTTTTTAAAAATACAATTTTGACTCCTTTCTAGGGAATCTAAGTAGTTTTTAGCATGGAGCCGTGATGTTGCATTTTTCAGTAGGTTATTCGGAAATACAGGCGTCACTGAGAACCGTGGAGAACTCCAACTACTGAAGGTTTGCTTGTTCAGCTATTGAAAACCATTTTTTTTTAAAAGATTTTATTTATTTGACAGAAAAAGACAGCACAAGCACGGCGAGCAGCAGGCGGAGGGAAAGGGAGAAGCAGGCTCCCTGCCTAGCAGGAAGCCTGATGCTGCACCCAGTCTCAGGACTCTTGAGGTCCTAAGCTGAAGGAAGATGCTTAACTGACTGAGCCACCCAGGCACACTGAGAACCATTTTTTTCCTCTAACATTCCCAACTTCTCTATGGTGAGCATTATAAACTAAAAGGAATAGGTGGGCAGTATCTTTAGAAGTGGAATAGGACTTTTCTTTTATACAATTGCTGCTAAAATAAACTTTTGCTAGGTTAACATGACCATTTTTCTTAATTTGTAAACTAATTTTTTCTGATACGTGAAGTTTCTTTTTGGTCCATGGTTGGTTCATTCAGGATGGTAATAGGAGGGAATCTGTGTGGAAGCAATTCTTGGTAGTTTCTTAAGTCACTTTTGTTTGTTTGCATAAAAAGGCAATTCCAGCAACACTTCTCTAACATCATCAAAAAATTACTTGTTGTTAGGAGTCTTTGTTTCTCCACCAACTTCCTACTATCACTTCTCATTTTGTAATTATTATTCTATCCAGTAATAGCCCAGTATGAGAGTATCAGGATTTACATTATAACATTGCTGGGAGGTAATTGGGTATTTGTGGTAACCTAAGTGTCCATCACTTGGGGAATGGAAAGATGAATTAGGGTAGATAGACTTCACAGAATAGTGTACTCTAGTTAGAATTAAAGAATAAGATGTACATCCAACTGCTTGGTTAGAACTTAAAAACCTCGTGTTGAATGAAAAATATAAACAGGAAAGGTCTACAGCATAATACAATTTTTGGAAGTTGAAAACAGATCAACTTGAAAATAGCATCAATACATTCTATTTAAAAGATTATAAGTAGATTTGTATGTTTCTACTCACTTGCATTAATTTGAACATATGTAATTAGTGTTAAACACCTTATCTTTTCTCTAAGGGAAGAGAGAGGAGAAGAGTGGTGATGAAGGGGGAAATACAAAAAACAAGAGTATTGTTAGTTCGAGCCCACCGAGGAATGCCAGAGCGGCGTGTGGGGAGAGCCCCAATAGTCTTGGAAGGAACAACCATGAGGGTATCCCATGGACAGAGGAGTAGCGTTATCCATTCTTTGTACCTGATACTACCACCCCCACCTAAACCTTATAAAGGCCTGTAAAGCCTTGAAATACAGGTACAACTTAAAAACCTAGAACCAAGCTTGAGAATTTCATAATAAATAGACATAAATAAGATGACGTTTAAGCATAAGGCTTTGTTTAAATAAGAGTGTCGTGGTGACTGTCTGCTTGTAGAGGTTGTACAGGTGAAGAAATTGTTAAAATGCAGCCACTGCTCCACTTGCTGCATGGAAACCTTTTTTTTTTTTTTTTTTTTTTTAATTCACAGGAAAACACCTTGTGGACTAGTGGAGCCCCTGTTGTAATTTTTATTTTTGGCAGTTTAGTGGCAGCTCCAGGAAGGTGGAGATGGCTTCCTCCAGATGGTGTGGCCATACTTCCCACAGGGCTGGGTCACAAACAGTGCCTAGTAAACATTTCTTAAAACTGCGAATTAAAAGTGTTTGCTATAATGTTTGGGCAGGGTGAAGCTTCTGGATGCCTAATTTAAGTGGAATATCAGTGAATCCTATTCAAGACTTTACTCCTATATGCACATGTACCTATAAAACAAACACCTATATGGTAGTGTAGAAAAAAAATGTTTAAGCAAAACTTCATCTTCGTAGGATAGACAGTAGGGTCTAATGATCAAGGGTTTGGGTCCTGGACATGGGCAGGGTGAAGTGAGTCTTAGCCTTGGATCACCATCATTACCCACACCTGGTAGAACCAACACTTGCTAGAACTGCATTTCTTGGGTTCTTACCCAGGCAGGCTGAGCAGGAATTCTGGAGGTGGGGCCCCAACTATCTGATTGAATGTCCTCTCTAGGTGATTCTGATACCTGGCTAACATTTGAGAGCTCTTAGCTTGAGCCATTTAATGTACAACATTTCCTCTACCTTTTCTCTTTGAAGACCCATGTTTTATACTTGGTCTTTTTGCTTGAGGATCCAAAATAATTGCTGTATTCACACTGCATCTATTTTTATGCTTGTAGATAGTGGGAAACAAAATCTTGTGGTATACTATATTCAAGTGGGTTTTGCATTCAGTGGAGCCTAATAATACATATTGTTCAGTTTATTTCTGAGTAGTGCATATATGGTCTGGAGACTAATAGACAAACTGGAAAAAGAAGAAATAAAAATAGTCAACATTTCATTGTAATGAATCATTCTTTAAAATATTTTTTGCTCAAGGTGGCTATGTGTGGTTTTAAAACATCCAAAAGATGAGGTACATAGGAAGAGGGTAAATATTTAATATTTAGGTCTAAAAATCATGATGGGGAAAAAAGAATGAATCAATTATTTAGAAATAAGTAAATATGAAACAGTAATAGTAAGTCAGTAGTGAAATATGTGCCAAAGGAGGTACTTGGGAATTGTCTTGTTATAGGCAAGATCATGGTAACTGAATTAATTTTTGAGCTGAGGAAAATTAAGTTTCATCGTCACTTGCTTTGACAAATGAAACCAATGACTACCAATTAAGGGAACATAAAACAACTGCCTTTTAATATCCTAGACCTGGAGACTTCTCTAAAGTGAAAAATGGTAATACAGTAGTCAACAAGTATTATACTGCATTATCACTGGCCTACATAAGCCTCTTGGTTTTTTTTTTTTTTTTTTTTTTTAGTTTTATTTATTTATTTGTTATAAACATATAATGTATTTTTATCCCCAGGGGATATTTATCACCAGGTTGACACACTTCACAGCACTCACCATAGCACATACCCTCCCCAAGGTCCATAACCCCATCCCCCCATCCCCCTCCCCCCAGCAACCCTCAGTTTGTTTTGTGAGATTAAGAGTCACTTACGGTTTGTCTCCCTCCCAATCCCATCTTGTTTCATTTATTCTCCTCCTACCCCCTTAACCCCCCCATGTTGCATCTCCACTTCCTTATGCTTAGCGAAATAAGTCAATCAGAGAAACACAACTATCACATGATCTCCCTGATATGAGGAAGTGGAGAAGCTTCTTGTTTTTCTTTTTACATCTCTTTGCAGCTCCTACCTTTCACTTCTTTGGGTAACCATTCTGATGCATTTTACATATGTTTTCTTTCTTGCTTTTGGGGGGGGGAATTTGTATGCAAGCATTTCAAAAAATAACATAAAATTTTAGGTGTACAAGAGAGAAAGTTACAATAAACTCTGTATACTCCTTACCAGTTTGAGTAATAAACTCCTGGCCAGATTATCTAAAACTCTCCAAAGCCTCTACTCCTCCCCACACCAGCCAGATTATTTTGAAACAAATTCCAGGCCCAATTTTTATTTTATATATTTTAAACTTCTATAAATGAGTTTATAGTATTTCTTGACCTTGTTTTTTGATTATCCATCTCTGGAGCTAGTGGCTACATCTAGCCTATTCTAACTACTTCATGGTACTCTGTGGTGTATCACATATTCATCCATTTTTCAGGAGTGGAAGCAGGGCGGGTACCTGGATGAACTTTACCTCCATCTTCGCACAAATAGCACATCTTTATACACGCCCCCTACTGAGCCTGTGTGAAAATTCCTCTGTGTTGTATGCTTAGGTATAGAATTTCGAGGTCCAAGTAAAAAATTACTTCTTTTGATTAGGTGCTGCCTGATTGGATATAGAAAATCTGGAGGGCAGTCTATACATGCACCAGGAACATCTAGCATTATCTAGTATTTCCCCCTAGTTTGTTAGGCATAAAATTATACTGCATCATTTTAATTTGTTTTTCTAATTAGCATTAGGTGTGACCATACTTTCATAAGCTTGTTAGTTTTTTTGAGTTCCCTTTTCTGTAAATTGTTTCTACCTTTTGCCCATTTTCTCATTGGAGTTTTTAATCTTAGTGATCTACAGGAATTCCTTCAGTTTTAAAAATATTAGACCATTGTTAAGTTTGAGCTTTGTTTTCATAAATTTGTCATCTGTGTAACTCTATGTTGACTTTCAATAGAAATTCTTTTTAACTTTTTAAAAAAAATTTTATTATGCTATTCACCTTACAGCAATTCTTAATTTGGATACAAATTCAATCTATCCTTGTGGTGTATTTCTGTTATTCTAAGAAATTCTTCTTTGCCTTTATCTTGAGAATATGCTTTCATATTTTCTTTTACTGACTTTGTGGTTTACTTTTCCTGTTGAGGTCTTCATTCAATTTGGGCCCACCCTGTATAATTAAGTAAGAATTTCTTAATTTTTTTCTAATATATGAACACATTTTTTCCAGATCTGTCTAAATAATCCTTGCAACATTGATTTGTGGAGTTATTTCATAGTACATACTAAGTTCCCTTAATGAGTCTCTCAGCTCTCTCATGAGAGCATTTGTTTTTATACAAGTATGATACTGGTTTTAATCTGTTTATAGTAGATCTTCACGTCTGTAGAGTAACATAACCTTTTCTTTTCAAAGCTGTTATTCATGTACCTTTATTTTAACAGAAATTTTAGAATAAATTATTTCCTTGAGGCCTGCTAGAGTTTGGATTAGAATTATTTTAAACTTGATTAATCTGGGATTAAAGAGTATCTCCTAATGATTACTCTCACCCATGATGATGGAAACCTCTATAGATATTCATCCATGTCCTTTGTTAGATGAAAAAGTTTTACCTACATGAGACTATTTTTTTTAAATTAACCTATAATGTATTTGTTTCAGGGGTGCAGGTGTGATTCATCAATCCTACACACTGGGCAGCACTCACCTTAGCACATACTGTCCCCGGTGTCCTTTACCCAGCTCCCCTCCCTCCTATCCCCCTCCCCTCCAGCGACCCTGTTTCTTTTCCTAGATTAAGAGTCTCTCATGGTTTCAGACTGTTTCTTTAGGGTAAAACCTGGGTACTTGACTGTTTCTGCTGATAATAAAAATGGTAACTGATTTTCGTGTTTCCTGGATGATTTCAGGCTTAGAGAACTGTTACTGAGTTGCATGTGTGCTGTTTATGCGCAGCAATGTGGGTGGGGGGAATGGGAGGTGCTGTGCGGTGCTGTGCCTGAACAGCCTGAGTTTTGAATCCAATCTTTGTGAATACTCTCAGTATAACAATTTGATCATTTCTCTTGCTCAAGGTTTTCTGATAGATAATCATAGACTTGAGAGATTCTTCTTTATTCCTGGGTTGCTAGTGTTTCTTTTAAATTCACATATGCCTCTATTATGATTTTTTCCATTAGGATAAGTGCCAACAACAGGCTATCTTCCATATACTTGATGTTTTGGAAGCTCTCTCATTTTTTTTTTTTTTTTTTTAAGTGTCCTGTGTTCTTCAGTCTGAACTTCCAAATCCCTAGGTCTTTGGCCTTTGCCACACTACTTACTCCAAATAATTTTTTTAAAAAATTCACCTTTTGCCACTTACAAAACTGCTTAATTGTAGGAAGAACTCTTAAAATGAGAAACTTATACATATTTTTTTTAAAGATTTTATTTATTTGACAGAGAGAGATCACAAGTAGATGGAGAGGCAGGCAGAGAGAGAGAGAGAGAGAGAGAGAGGGAAGCAGGCTCCCTGCTGAGCAGAGAGCCCGATGTGGGACCCTGAGACCATGACCTGAGCCGAAGGCAGCGGCTTAACCCACTGAGCCACCCAGGCGCCCAAACTTATACATATTTAAGTGTAAAATACAGTGTTAAGTATAGGTATAATGTTGTGCAATAGATTACTAGAATTTGTACATCTTGAATAACTTCAATTTTATACTGATTGACAGCAACTCCTTTCCCCCTTCCCTCAACCCCTGGAAACCACCATGTTATTTTGGTTGTGTGAGTTTGACTATTATAGACCACTCAAGTGGAATAATGGAGTATTTCTATTTCTGTGACTGGTTTATTTCACTTAGCATAGTATTCTCCATGCTGATGACTGTTTGCACAGCAGGATTTTTTTTTTTAAGGCTGCATAATACACTGTTGTCTATATAGATCACATTTTTTTTTATCCATCTGTTGATAGATACTTAAATGGTTTCCATATCTTGGTTATTAGGAATAATGCTGCAATAAACATAAGAATGCAACTATCTCCACAGGATCTTTATCAATTCTTTTGGCTATATACCTAAAAGTGGGATTGTTACATTACAGATTATTGCATTTTTAACTTTTTTAGGAACTGCCTCAGTGTTTCTTATAGTGGCTGTACCATTTTGCATTCCTAAGAGTACTTTAAAATATCCATGTTAATTGGTGTGAAGTGAAAACTCATTGTGGCTTTGATTTGTATGTCCCTGATAAGAATGTTTTAAGATTTTATTTATTTATTTGACAGATCACAAGTAGGCAGAGAGGCAGGCGGGGTGGGGTGGGGTGGGGGGGGGGGGTGGGGCAGGAAGCAGGCTCCCTGCTGAGCAGAGAACCTGATCCAGAACCCTGAGATCATGATCTGAGCTGAAGGCAGAGGTGCCTGGGTGGCTCAGTGGGTTAAGCCTCTGCCTTACATTCTTAAAATATGAGAATATTTTAATACCTATTTGCTCTATGTATGGCATCTTAGGAGAAATTTCTACTCAAGTCCTTTGTCCATGTTTTAATAAAGTTATTTGTGTGTTTGTTTTGCTAATGAGTTGTAGGAGTTGCTTATATTTTGGATATTAGCCCTTTTTCAGATACATGATTTGTAACTATTTTTTTCATAGTTTGCTTATTACTTTATCGATAGTTTTGCTGTGCAGAAGCTTTTTAGTTTTGTGATCACTTATTCTTGTTCTTATGTTATCAGTATTTTTCGTGTCCTATCAAACAAATGCTACCTAGACCAATATCATGAAGCTTTCCCCTTATATTTTCTTCTAGGGGTTTTGTAGACTTAAACGTAATACCTGAATCTTTAATCCATTTTGAGTTGGCTTTTGTATATGATGTAGGATGTCCAGTCCCATTCTTCATGTGAACATGAGTTTTCCTAGCATCCTGAGCATCACAAAACCACTGTTAACACCCCTCCAGGCAAAGCTCTGGTCAGGTTTTTTCCTTCTAAGCCCCAGAGATGTTAAAATTAGATCCAGGGGCATTGGAATGTAAACATGCATCTTGAGGCTTTAGATATGTGCTAAGAGATGAATGGATGCTCAAGGATGGTTGGACTCTTTTCCTTTATTCCTTACTCAGGAGGGCTTTATGCTACCATGGCTTTATTCTATCCATGCTGGCCCTTGTGACCTAATAACTTGGTGATGAAGAGGCTGGAAATCCTTTTTCAATGCAATCTGGGAAGAGAAATGAGAATTTAATTCCACCATATCCTTTCACTGTCACCATCATCTAAGACCTTAATCCTGAAGGGGATGTGATCCTGCAAGTGCACTGCCATGGTAAGGAAAAAACAGTAAGCCTGATAGTCCAAGGTTAACAATCTTGTACATGTGGCCAGTAGTGAAAAACATTCAGTGTGGCTACGAGTTAAAGAGGAAAGTACACTTGCTTTCCTCAGGAAATTGTATTTATTTCAGTAATGGGACTTACAAAAACACAATTTATGGCTCTTTTTTGGCTAAAAATTCCAGAATAACATATTGTGCAAACTCTGCAGAATCTGACCATAATGTTCTGACTCTGAGCAGATTTTTGGGTGATAGGAATTTCAGTGGAATTGAGTTGAGAAGATTTGTGGATGAAGAAGGAAATTGGCAGGAAGGCTAAATCTGGGGCTGGTAGGAATTAGCCCAAGGCAACTCCGAGCTGGGAGAGTTGTGCATAGGAGGATGAGAACAGTACTGGTATAGCACAACTATGCTGGAGGCCACATGTAGTGTGGGGATGTGATGGGATGAGAAAGGATATTGGGGAATGAATTGGGAGCAAATCAGGATAGGCTTCATACAACATGCTAGGGATGGGAGCCTTATATTAAAGACAATGAAGAAGCTTGGGAGTACTGATTAAAAGTGAAATATATTGTAACAGAAAAAGAGGGTTCATGTGGTTAAGTAATAATACATAAGGGTAATAAACTTTGATTTAGACTTCTAAAAAACCAAAACCGAAACAAAACAAAACCACACAATTACTTGTATTCCCCCTCCCTTGCCTTAGTGAGTTTGGTTTTTCAGTAGGTACGTCACAAATCTTAAATAGTATATACTCATACTTAGCTATCTGAAATGCATTTTTATTAAACAGGACAACCTATTCTTAATAAATCCTGTTAGGGTTTTCAGATCAAATTAAGTCAATAGAACCAGGTGAATACGGCCCAAGTAATAAGAAAATACCTTGACTGCAGAGATAGGAGATGCTAGTTTGAAACTTGTGATCCTCTAGATGAGAAGGAGCTGGCTCAGAGTTCAGGAACAAATTTGTGCAGATGGCAGTGATCAAGTACCTAAGGTAGGGGGCTTGCGTTGTGGCTGAGCTTCTATCTGTAGTTAGTTAACCAGTGAATAATTGTTCCAGGGGATAACTGCCTCCTGTGAGGATCTCACTGGATGGAACAACTGGTCCCTTAGTGGAAGCTAATTCTATATATCCTTTTTCTAGACTTTCCATGCTGGTCTGTTTTTGGTTTTGCTGTTAGTGCTCTAGGATCATATAGCTAAATAAGTACTTTAACAGAAGGGGAAAAGAAGAAGGAAAAATCTCCACCAAAATAGTGAACAAAGTAAAATGGTTGGAATAAAGCCAAATGCTTAAGTACTTTAAATAGAATAAAATCACTGGAGGCTATTAGACTAGGTGAAAACAGATCACTCCCCCATCCAGAAAGGATATAATATGCCAGATACATACTGAACAAAAAGGAAGCTGTAGTAGCTACATAGCAGACAAAAAGCAGTTATAAGGGTAGTTAAGATGTCTATAAATTTAAACTTACAAGAACCCCAACAACCATAAATATTTAAAACTTTAATAAAATTAAAGATGAGCACCATAACAGTTGAATTAGGATTGGAACAAAATATACAAATTCCATTGCTCTAAGGAAATCCCACTTCTCATCCTTTAGGGCAAGCGAGGAAGGGTGAAACCACCTGAAGTTTAAGATTGAGAGGGTAGTTATCCAGCCAAACCTTGCTAAGGCATCAAATAGAATGAAAACTGAAGACTTAAAGAGGCCACAGCAACTTTTTTTTTTTTTTTTAATTGGTTTTAGGGAGGAGCAAAAGTCAGACTGAGGAAGGTTTAAGACCAAATTTGACATAACAGTGTAGTTATTGGAAGCCTTTGCATCTCTTTGATACCACTGGCAGCCATGAAATCTTGGAGGTAGTTTCCTTTGGCTGGATGTAACATGGTGCTAATTCTATTGCCTTGAACATGTCCACAGTACAGTTTCTCTCTGAGAAAGCAGCTCTCAAATCCCCAGCCATAAGTGAGACACAAGCACATTCAGTTCTGATTTACAAATTTAAAGGGGCGTAAAATTACTCCTTTTCAGGCACTCACCTGACTAAATGACTGCATTGGACCTGACTGAGACTGTCCTACTAAAGAAAAATAATCCACACCAGGTAATTCAATAGAAGCATTTTAATACAGAGAATTGTTCACATAGTTGACAGAGGAACTAAAGGAGGAAGTAGGGGATCACATAGGAACTCAGGGGCATCTTGGGCTGGAGGGAGACAGGAAGGAAGGTATGGTGCTCCCAGAACCAGGAGGCTGGTGATGCCTGGAACCCTGGAGAAGGCTGCTTGGTGGAAGTGAGAACTGCAGACAGGACGGCTTTCAAGTGGCAGCTGGAACCATGGAGCAGGCAGCCACATTACTGGAGGCATTGCCTGATTTGGAAAAAGAGGCGGAAATAATCCAGCTTTAGCTCCTCACTTCCTCTAGTCTTTAATCAGTGTCTCACCATTAACTTCTGATACCCAAAAGCAAATGACAAGGGAGCTGAAGCTCCCTTGGGGTCAGGAAGAAACACTGATCTCTTTATTTGGAACCAGTCCTTACTGTTGCTATCTTCTATGAACTGTCCAACTTTGGAGTTAGGAACATGGTATCTTTTCTCTGCAGTCAAACCCACAGCACTAAGTTGTTACATTACCAATCTAGGGAGAGTAAAAAGGAAACTACCTAGTGGAGGGTACTGATTTGAGAGTCTGGTCAGGGCTTGAATTTCCATGTAGAATTTAGATGCCACAGATCTAGTACATAAAACCATACACAGTGCTCCAGCTATGGCTTACCTGCTTACAAATGCCTTTTTTATTAAAGGCATTTACCAAGACAATCTAGCTTCATCAGAAAATTTACAAATTTGTTAAATTAGCATGGGTTTATGTTAACTATTTTGGTCTTTTCAACAGTTACTTGAAGTCTGTCTCCTCTGCATCAACTACTATCATGCATGGCTTCATAAAACTTCCTTGGATATTTTATTCTCTCAGTTGTAAAGCAAAGCTCTTCATCTCCATAAAACTATCTTTGGGAGATTATTATATTTTTTCACATAACAGATTCCTCATAATTTACTTACAAAATTGTTCAGGAAATCTTTTAAGAATTTTTTCCCCCTAGGATATTGGTAAAATACTGAGGCCGGTGGGTTTCCTTAATATCTATTCATTAGTTGGCCCTCTTTGGGCACAGTTCAACTAGAAACCTATCTAGCTATATTTTCTGCCAACCTATATTTTTCCATCTTATCCAGGGATGATGTTTGTAACCTACCTATAATCCATCAATGTTGCAAGCCTCATTTTTAGGAAAAGCCATTTATTTGACAGGACTTGATCTTAATGAATTTATACTGCTTTATGGTAATGAACATTTCCTGAAAGTGCTCAAAAATACTTTGATTGAATTGCATATAGGAATGAAGCTGACCTACTGGTCTGCTCTAAGAAAACATATAATGCATCTTTTTCTTTAATCTTCAAAAAATTGCCATTTTTTAGGACTTTATGAAGAAAGAATTATTACTTCTGGGAACCCATAGACAAGGTCTTCTAGTATTATGAATTAGTAATAGAAATTGGGGGTGGGAAGAAGCGATGTTCTTTCCATGTAGGGCTTCTTTATGCATTACATTTTTCCAAATTTGTAAAAAAAGAATAAAATCACAAATAATACTATGTCAGATGGTGCTTGCATTCAGTGGTGAGTATCAGAATCCAGAACAACTGTGGCTTAAGTTTGGAGTTTTATATACTTAGTACAACCCTCACCGATGGGCAGTTCCCAGCTGGCACAGCATTCCGTGCAATGTTAGACCCACCTTCCTTCTATCATTCTGCTACTTTCGCAGGGCAAGATAGCTACCCCACCTTCAGCCTTGTATACACATCCCAGGCAGGAAGAAAAGGTACCTGCTCACTTTCCTGAAATATGATGGAAATAAATATAAATCACGGTAGCTTGCAGCATGTACCCAGTATTAGCTCTACCTCTGGTTTGCAAAAGAGAAAATGGAGGCCTGGTTTCCCCAGGTATGCAGTTAGTAAAGCAGGAAGTTGGAGGTTTTATTACCCATCTCTTACAACTCCCAGGTACATGCTCAAATATATTTTATTGCTTTTTTCCTAGGAATGGTTTAGGGTGTTTTTTGACTCTAAAAGATAAAGTTCTTGGTTTTGACTTATTTTACCCAAGACCCAAACTTCAAGGTCTCCTGTGATCCTTCCCTTCCTCATAATTAAAGCGGTCTTTTTCTGGGCACGTCTGGGTGGCCCAGTGGGTTAAGCCGCTGCCTTCAGCTCAGGTCAAGATCTCAGGGTCCTGTGATCGAGCCCCACATTGGGCTCAGCAGGGAGCCTGCTTCCCCCTTTCTCTGCCTGTCCCTCTGCCTACTTGTGATCTCTGTCAAATAAATAAAATCTTTTAAAAAAATCAGTCTTCTGAGAGTAACACTTAACATGATGTGCTCTAGGATCCAATTCCATTAGTTTGGGGGGCGGGGGGCTTGTTAACAACACTGGACCCAATCCCAGATAAATTAGACTTTGGAGGCTTGATTTCATGAAAATGCATTTTTAATAAGCTGGACAACTGAATGATGTGACTGTTAAATTTTTAGAACCACTGTACTAGATGATAGTGTTCTGCTGAGCACAAACTTATTCTGAGTTGCAGCTGCTTCCAGGTCATTTAGTACTTGGGGGTGAAATGAACCAAGAGTATTATCTTGTCCCGAAACAAAAGGTTTCTTTGCTCTGAGAAGTGGTCTCACACCTCCTGGAGGCTATGGAAATGATTTCTCCCAGCAAATACAGTTGGCGAGATTGCTATGTATGTTTACCATATGTCCTGGCTAAAATTGTAGGGTCTGGAGTCAGAATGACTAAACTCAAATCAAGACTCTGCCAATAACCTGGCTGTAAAACCTTGGGCAATATTACGTAAATCCTGTGTCTCATTTACCTAAAAGGTATTATTATCCCCACCTTACATATCTCAGGATAGTTGTGGGGATTAGAGTCAAAACAAAGCGCTTACGTTAGTGTCTGGTATTTTTAATAAGCGTTAGTTATTAATGATGTTTTTGCGATGTTATGATCCAAGTCTCAATACCTATACGGATCGTGCCTCTTTGTGTTACTGTAAGGTCTCTTGCCACCCTTGTGCCTGGTAATCTTTTTTTTTTTTTTTTAAAGGATACATGATGAGATAGAACGGGTCATTATTAAACCATCACTGGCCAACAGCTTATGGCATAGAGCCTGTTAACGGCAAACAGAGCTTGTGGAGGTTCTCCTGCAGACTGTCTTTGTAGCAGAGTTAAGTTGTGATCAGCTGGGTAAATTCTTCAGTTGCAGCCTCAAAGCAGCCAGGTAGTTGGGAGGGAGATGGGTCATGAGTTCTCTGAACTTCAGCTCTTAATTGAGGAATACTTGATAGTATCCCTCCTACCTTGGAGGAAAGCTGAGAGACTAATTAAGCTATTTCTGTGGCTCAGCATTTTTAAGGGTCTTAAGTGAATCAACTGTGTTAAAATGTGACCATTGTAGCCTGTGGTTTATATTAACTATGATCCCTGAAGCTTCTACTGCTTCCAGCTTGGCATATGAACAATAATCTAAAATGCAAGAAGGTGGTAAATAATGAGATACGGTAAGTCCCTTTTATGTATGTGCAGAAACCATGCACTCTACAATTAGAGTCAAATGATTTGATTGAACAGAAGACCGAATCAGAGGCTTTGGCTCAAATACCTAATGAGATGAGTTAAGAGGCTCTGTTCTTGCTGTGAGGCTGAGGACAAGTGAGCATAAACTGGACTGTCCTTGTCAAGAAATGACAGGTGAATGTGCTTATTTGGGAGGCAAAACACACCTTTTCAGATACTATGTCCCTTCCCATCTATTCTGTGCTTTAATTGTATAACACTGTAACTTCTAACATGTTCATATGATACCGTAACCTAGCAATTAAACAATCCTGCTTGGAATCCTTCTTGACTGGTTAAATAAACCTCTGCTACTGAGTTTTGGTATAGGCATTGTATGGTCATCGCTTCTGCACTGTCCTCAAGAAGCTTCCTTTTTTTTTTTTAAATTTTTATTTTATTTTTTATTTTTTATAAACATATCTTATCCCCAGAGGTACAGGTCTGTGCATCGCCAGGTTTACACACTTCACAGCACTCACCATAGCACATACCCTCCTCAAAGTCCATAACTCCACCCCCCCAACCCCTTCCCCTCAGCAACCCTCAGTTTGTTTTGTGAGATTAAAAGTCACTTAGGGTTTGTCTCCCTCCCAATCCCATCTTGTTTCATTTATTCTTCTCCTACCCTGCTAACCGCCCCCGCATGTTACATCTCCCTGATATGAGGAAGTAAGCTTCATTTTTATTTTCTATCCTACCCCATGTCTTTCTGGTCTTGGATGTGGAGTGGATATTCTACTTGTTCATTAATACTGCTTTCCAGTGATGGTTCATTTCTCCCCTGCCCCTTCTCAGGGCTTTTGAAGCATCATACTATCAATTCCACCTTGATGTCATAATCTAGGACTGTCATTTTCCCTTATATTTTGATGAACTTAGCACCTGATCTCCTGGGTTTTTGAAAATTTCAGTATCTATAGGATGATCCACCCAATGTCCTGGCCTTTCAGTTCTTTGAACTCCTATTACTTTTGTCTTCCATCCTACCTTAACAACTCCTCTTATTGTCCTATCAGTTTAGAGCCTCCTCTCTGGCCATCACCTATTTTTCCAACTTACTCTACGATGAACACTCCAATATCTCACTAAGAGCATTCTACAGTTGACCTTTTTCTTTTACCTGTTCAAATCTTCAAAGGAACCTGTTTCCCTTTTTCCAGTTAAGATAACATTACTATCTCCATTGTTACCTTCATTTTTCTGCATCTGTATTCCTGAGACCCTCTTTACCTCGAATTTCATTCTTAAACACAAGCATATGAAGAAAGTTGGAACAACCTATAAGCATGCAGAACAGTTTCACATTAAATTCCTCTATTAAATATGCAAATGGGCTTTTAATGATGCCAAACAATACTATTTCATTATCTTTGTGAATTCCCTCTCCTATCTTCAAACTATTGCATACCTCTTTTTCAGCCTGAAAAACCCCTTCCTTCTCTCCACTCTTAGCTAATGATCTCATTGCACTGTGAAAATGGAAGTGACAGAAGACAACATCACATCTTCCTAAGTACAATGAACCCACACATATGCATTTGTACCCTTAACTCTGCTTTCATCCAGTGTTGACATCTAAGGTCAACTCTTCAACTTGTGCAATGGATCCCATTCTTTCTTACCTGCTTGAGGGCTTCACTCATCTATGTATTCATTATCTTTGGCATCCTTATCCCCTGCCATTCTTACCAGCATACAAGCAGGGTACTTTCTATCCTCAAACTCTTTTTCCTTTGACCTACACACACTATTCCTGTAACCACCCTTTATCTCTGCCTCCTTTATAGCAAACACTCAAAAGAGTTGTTCATAGAAGTAACTTTACCTCCTATCCTCTTGATGTCGATTGGGTCATCATTGCACTAAAAGTCTCTTCACAGTGAGGTGTCTCTTTAAATTAAATGGTCAATTCCAAGTTCTCTTTAATGTTTGTAGCATTTCATATTGCTGATCACCTGCTATTAATTTTGTTTTCTTCTATTGGTTTCTGGTATTCTACCCTTTCTTTGAAGGTGACCCTTCTCATTGACTATTTCTCAGCCTTCTTTGTTGAATCCACATGTTCTTAACCTCTAAATTCCTGAGGATCTTCAATTTTTTCTATGTATCATAGGTGACCTGTGGTCTTAAAGCTCCAAGTATCCTCTGTAAGCTGATGACTTCATAACTTATATCCCAGCTCCAACCTTCCTCCTGAACTCTAGAGCTGGATAAAAAGCTTTCTACCAGACAAATCAAATGGACAGCTTTTGAACACCTCAGCATGGCTATGACCACTATGTAACCTACTTATCTTCCTTCATGAATTTCTGAAATTCCATTTACCCTATTGTCCAGGTAAAAACAAGCAAACAAAACCTTTGGCATGATTTTCATACCTCTTATTCTCTCATATACCACTTTGAATTTACCATCAAGTTCTATAGCTTAATATTAAAAATATGTCAATCCAAACACTTACACCACTTCTCCTGATACCACCCTAATAACAAGTTGCTTGCATCCCTGCATGGATGATGGTAAAGACATCTTTAAAAAAAATTTTTTTAAACATTTTTATTTAAAAATTTTAAAAACTTGACAGATATCAAGAGAGAGATCAGAGAGAGGGGGAAGCAGGCTCCCTGCTGAGCAGAGAGCCCGATGCAGGGCTTGATCCAGGACCCTGAGACCTGAGCCACCCAGGTGCCTGATGGTAAAGACTTCTTAATAGGTTGTCTTGATTACCTCTTATTCTTATGGTATATTCTATCTGTAGGAGTCAGAGTGAAATCCTTAAATTTTGCATTCTGAAATTTATAGACAAACAGGAAATTACAAAGTTAGTACAGAGAGGTCCCATGTACAGTTTACCTGGTTTTCACTTAGATTATAATGAAATATCAGGACATCAAACCAAGAACTGGACGTGGTTACAACATAGCTATACACTTGGCTGTTACTTTATCGCATGTGTAAATTATATAGAACAATACCATCAGATTTAAGGAACTTCCAAACTGTTTTCCAGAGTAGTGATTTTATACTTTTAAAATCCATGCATGACTGTTCTGCTCCAATAATGAGTCCGTGATTAAAGGAGCAAGACTGATAAAAAGCAAAGGTCAAGCAAAGCTTTATTTCACGATAAGCTTCAAGGATCTAACCGAACGTTCGGGGATGCACCTCTTGCAAGAGGACGACCCTTCTCTGTTTCACAGACTAGCTTTTAAGGGCAAAGGCCATGCGGTCTGGCCTGGCCACACACAGGTGGCCAATGAGATTGTAACACACACAGGAAACTCCACAGTGATGCCAGGTGACCAATTGAGTTACAATTTACCATAGTAGACATTTGATCCAGCCTATTACACCTCGATTGGGATTGGCGCCAAAAAGGCTCCCAAAGGGCAGGGCCCATACTCCTTGGTAGCTAGGGAGACAGTATGCAACCCCCCACTGATTGATGTCTCCACCTGGCCTGACCCACCCTTGTATCTGGGCTTTGTTACCGGAAGCTGGTTTCCGGGACTTGTTTTAAAGTGAATCCCCTGGGGGAAGGGGAGCAGGGACAGTTTAAGGGTTAAACAAAAAGTTTTTGTTTAACCTCAATTAAAGCCTCTTGCTAAAATATAAAAATATAAAATAGGTCCTTACAGTGACCAATCCAGTTTTTTTCATGTCCTCTATGGCATTTGTTATTTTATTAACTGCCATATTAAATGATTTTATTAAATCAGCTAATCTAATCAGTATATAAGGTCTTATCATCGATTTAATTTCCATTTCCCCAGTGACCAGTAATGCTAAGCTTAACTGACATCTGTAAATCCTCTTCAGGGAGATGTTTTTCACTTGCCCATATTCTCTCAGGTCTATCAAAATTATCCTGTTTGATTGGGGGCATACTCCTGTCTCCTCATTTTGTCTCTGTGTCTGTGTGTTGCTGTATGTTAGGAAACTCTGCTGTGTTTCCTGGTCCTGAAAGCAATGATCTTATGAAGAAGAGGTCCTGCAGTGCATTGTCACCTGTTGCCCAGAACCTGGTGTGTCCTTTGTGTTTCCTGTAACCTGCTGTGTCTTGACTGTTTCTTTCAGTCCAGTCCTGTGCTGTGGCTCTCTGCCTGTTTTAGGGTAGTGTTTGGTCCCTGTCATGTTAGTAGGACACACTGGGGCCACTTTGGGCTTGAGCTTAGTCAGACCATACATTTGCCAGAGGTACAATAGTACCAAACTGTAGGGTGCATTCCCTATGTTGTCCCTTGAGAAGTTTTTGTTGGTTAGGGCCTGCAGTCAGACCTCTTCTCTGCCTCTAGCCCCCTGTTACAGCCTTGTTTTAATGTATATAGTTATCTTCCCCTCAACCCAGGCCAGGAATGACTTGGGAGTGGTGTTTTCCTGTCACGGCTGCTTGCATACCATCAGGATTGTGGCCCCAGTTGGAATGGGCTCTGGGTAGGAGCAAATTGGAGGAGAATGGCTGTGAAGTACCCACAAAGTTTGTGCCTATGAGAGGGGCCACCAGGGCTAGGCTGACTGGAGAGAGGCTTGCAGTTTTAACAAGGCGTTTGCAGGACTTCCCTTGGTGAGGTCACTGCTGTTGACCAAGGCCTCGCCAAGTGCATGGGTTGGGAAATGTGGTATTTGATGAAGTTCTAGAACCTAGGTGAGGTTCGGTGGGCTGAGGTCCGGAGCCGATGACCAAGAAAGAATTCTTGAGACATCTTTGGTGTAAAATGGTGGTTTATTAAAGCACAGGGACAGGACCCGTGAGCAGGAAGAGCTGCTGCCCCGGGTTATGAGGGTAGACATGTTATATACCTTGCAGTTGGGGGAAGGTGATGAAGGGAAGGGAGGTTTCAACAGTTTTTACATGTTAAGGAGGGCCTACAAGGTGCCGGGGGGGAGGCCTTGCTCTTATGGCTTGATCAATGTCGTCTTTAGGTCAGGCATTAACATCAAGATAGTTGGGAGATTCTTGGTGGGGTGTTATGATATCCTGCTATCATTTACATTCCCTTCTACCTCAACCTCCTCCAGTTTATGGTGGGGAGGGAGACATTAGGGCTTCAGGAACTGAGAGTTATTTGCCTCTGGAAATTTGTGCTATTGATAAGGTAACCTCCCTGTTTAGGTCTCTAGGACATCTGTAGAGCAAGGGAGATTCCTGTTCTGCAGGATTGCGATCCCTGCAAGTTAACTATTTATCGTTTTATGGTGATCAGGGGTGTCTGAGGAATGCTACACATATGGAGGGGGCAGGTGGAGAGGGGGTGCAAGGTGCCAGCTTTTTCTTTGTCCTCAGCCAGCCTCCTGCTCCCTCATCAGTATTGGTAAGTTTTGTGCAATTTTTCTGGGAGAGGAGACATGCAGCGTAGGGACTGAGGCAAGCATGACTGGAAAAGGTGAATCTGTCAAGGCCCTGGGAGGGGGGCAGGGATCGGGATCAGTGTAAGGAAGTTAGTAAATCTCCCTGCTCCTCTGGCTCCTGCAGGTGGCTGTGTTTATGCTGGGGAGTGGGGGAGGGAAATGGCAACTACCTGCTTCTTTGTTCCTGGAGAAGTTCGCAGGGATTCTGCTACCCTGAGATAAGTAAATTAATCTTCCTCCTATATGCCCCAGGTGTTTTTTTGCCAAACTGCTGCTACTATGTTGTGGATCGCCACCAAAGATTCATTGTATTCTTTCAGAGAATGATGCCTTGGCTTCTTAACACCTTCCAAGGCTCTCCCAGAACTGAGCTTGCTGATTTTTTAAGTTCTAGGCTTGAATCCTGATGGTCCTTAAGAACTCATGAAATCCAGCCCCTTTAGTTTTCAAAGCCAAATGTTAAGGGGATCCATCTCCCTAGTGTGAGGGTCTCTTCTCTCCTATCTTCACACCAGCCAGCCCCTCCTTCCCTCCTGTGGATGGCCCATGGTTTATTTAGGTCTTCACTGTGTCTCTGCCCTTACTACCTTCTAAGATGTGGTCTCTTTATCCTAATTTGTGGAGTTCATTCTGCCAGTCTTAGGGTTGTTTTCTGGGTTATTTACAGTAATGTTTTGCCTAATTGTATCTGTGGGATGAAGTGAGTTTAGGATCTTCCTACTCCACCATATTCCCCATCCACACTCTAACTTTAGTATTCCCAGTAAGTGCCTGTCATAATTTAACCATCCATTTACCCATATAGGCTATAATGTCTCTAAGTAAATGAATAAAGACCTTCATTTATAAAATGACCCTTAAAGTAACAAGTACAAAATAAACTTAATTAGGCTAAATAAACCATGATATTTATATTGGCATAAAACACTTAAAGATCCAAAGAAAAGACTTTTGAATCCTGGGCATTCTGGAATTGTGACTGTGTAGGATCTAGGAGTTACCTTAAGTCATCTATGTACTGGCCATGTGGACAAAAAATTTCAAAGCCATTTCTAAGCAGATGACCACTGGGTTCTGTTCATCAGCCCTTTCTGGGTATTGCACTCTTAATCCACTTCCTATAGGTTAATCCTTAAGGGGCTCCTATAGCTGCAGCGACAACTCTGTGTAAGTGGCTCTGGAGAGGATGGGTAGGGCTTTGTCATATGGTAGGAAAAGTTCACCATAAGAAGTCAGATCTGGTTGAAGTCCTTGTTTTGCTAATTGCTGATGGTCTAAACTCTTACGTGACAACTGTAAAATTCATAGTTTTAACCTATAAAATGGGGGCAACTGTTAGGTGTTGAATTGTGTCCACTCCCTCAGTTGAAGGTCTAACTGTGGGTACCTATGAAAGTGACCTTGTTTGGAAATTTGATCTTTGTAGATGAAATAAAGTTAAAAGAAGGTCATTATGGAGAGCTCTTATTCAACATGGCTGGTATTCTTACAAGAAGAAAACGCCTGAGAAGAAAGATATACAAAGAGAACACAGTGCTATGAAGAATGAGGCAGACGTTGGAATGTTGCAGCCACAAGCCATGTAACTTGTGGCTACCAGAAACTGGGGGAGGCAGGAAAAGATCTTCTCCTAGAGGCTTTAGAGAGCATAGCCCTGCCAACACATAGATTTCATATTTATGGCCTCCAGATGTGTGAGAATAAATTTGTTTTAAATCTCCCAGTATGTGGTACTTAGTTGTAGCAGCCTTAGCTAACAAATGCTATTACTCATTCCTACCTCATAAAGTTTTTTGTGAGGATGAAATGATGTAGTACATCTGCATATGTGAAAGCAATCATGTACTATAAGTTGAGCAAATGGAATGAACATTTCCAGTCAGCCTCAGGGAGGAATGCCCATTGTCAGCTCTGCCCAGTACCCAGCTCTCCCCACCACCTTTTCTTACGGTCTGTGACTATTGCATTGGTTACTCCTGGCCATTCTGATGAATGCCGTTCCATCCTGCCACCCTTTTTACTTCTAGCACAGGTACAGGCTCACCTGTGGGAGTCTTGTGTTCTGTTTCATTTCTGGAATGTTCTTCTCCAGTGACACTTAGTTGACATTTCCCCACTCCAGGTTAGAGTAACTGCGTTGATGGTTATTTGCGGGGGAGGGGGGATGGGGGATGGGGGTGGGGGTGTTAGGGTGTGGAACGTAACTATTTATCAGTTCATTCCTGAGGAAGGAAAGAAGGGTCTTAAGTTCTGGCTGATTCCTACTTGAAATATTCCTGGGAAGATCTTGTGTTGTAATGTCCCACAGAAGATTAACTGAACTAGATTGACGACTTCTTTTTTTTTTTTTAATTTTTAAATTTTTAAAATTTCTTTTCGATGTACCAGAATTCATTGTTTATATGCCACCCACAGTGTTCCATGCAATATGTGCCCTCCAAAATAGCCACCACCACCAGGCTCACCCTAACCTCCCACCCCCTGCCCCTTCTAAACCCTCAGATTGTTTTTCAGAGTCCATAGTCTCTCATGGTTTGTCTCCCCCCTCCAATTTCCCAAACTCCTTTCTCCTCTCCATCTCCCCATGTCCTCTGTGTTATTTCTTATGCTCCACAAAAAAGTGAAACCATATGATAATTGACTCTCTCTGCTTGACTAATTTCACTCAGCATAATCTCTTCCAGTCCCATCCATGTTGATACAAAAGTTGGGTATTCATCCTTTCTGATGGAGGCATAATACTCCATAGTGTATATGGACCACATCTGCCTTATCCAGAACTAGACTGACTTCTGCTAAGAATGAACTTCATCCTGGAGCCTTCCTTCCTGCCTTCCCAAACTTTGCACTTTTTCCCAAGTTATGTTAGTTGACTTCCTTTGTTAATGAGGTTATCAAAAGAGTATTCTTCAGGTGTATCTGTGTACCAGATGTGAGAGGCCATTTTAGAACTTGGTCTATCTATCAGAAGTTAACATACCATGCCATCTCTTTCTTTCTGGGTTAAGATGTGAGGAATGTCTTGATGTATAATTCTTGCTCCTAACTGCCATTGTCCTGTGCTTCTCCATTATCTTGAAGTATTACAGTGTACTAGCAAAGACAACAGCTAAAATGAGGGAATAAAAGTACATTTTCTGAGTGTGTGTGTGTGTATATGTTCATCTGTGTATGTGTATAATATATATATACACACACATATCCATCTATCTGCCCTCTATCCATCTATCTATCCTCTGTCTATCTATCTATATGATGCTTACTGACTTGTCATAGGGAGGAACACTAGGAGATGCTCAAGAAAGAAATGTTGAAATATAAATACCTTGTATCTCTTCTATTTGAAGGTGAGGTTTTCCTTGAGTGGTTAAAATGATTTATCCTCAAGTACAGGTATGTTTATTCTTTGGTAGAGGGTACATTTCCCTAATAGACTTCATTAAGGCTATTCAAACGAGGGTTTCTTTGAAGATTTAGGGGGAAATAATACACAAGAATTCTTGAAGATTTTGGCCTAGAGTTCAGAAAACCATATAGAAATGTGGAGTAGAAGCCCAAACAAGGAATAAAAAACCGATAATGTTAATGTCCCAATTGGCTATTTATAATAATTCCTAGTAACAACCCCCAAAACACAGTGGCTGACCAAAATGAAGATTGCTCACTTAGAAGTTAATAGTCTTTCTATTATATCCCTCTTGGGCTTGGCTTGGATTGACTGATAAGGACAGGGACAATTTGGGTTCAGATACTTGATGCTTACCTCTTTTATTTTGGGAGCAGTGACTGAGACCTTTTTCTTATGTAGATTACAGATACTTCAGTGGGCTCAATCCCATGACCATGAGATCACAACTTGAGCCAAAACCTAAAAGTCAGATGCTCAACATACTTCACCACCCAGGCAGCTCAGAAGACACTTCTGAGCACAGAGTCTAACATGGGTTTGATCTCATGACACTGAGATCATGACTTGAGCCCAAACCAAGAGTCAGCCACTCAACAGAGTCACCCAGGCGCCCCTTAGTCTGAACAAGTTTATAGCCAAGCCCATCAATGGGAAAAAAACCATTTGTATGTACTCAAAGTTACAGGACAAGGGACATGCATGTCCTGTTTACTGGGAGGGATTGAAGAGTTGGAAACACTTTCTCAGGTGGCTTCTCAAGAATTTTAAGAGTGTGGATAGAATGGTATGGTAGAGATTATAAGTACTGGCCCAATTACCAACTGTATTAGCTTCCTAGGATTGCCTACCAAAGTACCACAAACTACAACCTAGCACAACAAAGTTACTGTCCTATAGTTGTGGAGTCCACAAGTCCAGAATTAAGATGTCTGTAGGACCAGGTTTCTTTCTTTCTTTCTCTCTCTCTCTCTTTATAATTTTATTTATTTTTTGAATGAGAGAGAGAGAGAGAGATAACAAGTAGGCAGAGAGGCAGGCAGAGAGAGGGGGGGAAGCAGGCTCCCCGTTGAGCAGAGAGCCCAATGCGGGGCTTGATCCCAGGACCCTGAGATATGACCTGAGCCAAACGCAGAGGCTTTAACTCACTGAGCCACTCAGGCTCCCCTATAAGACCATGTTTCTTTGAAACCTTGATTTTTCTTCCTGGCTTATGGTGGTTTGTTGGTAATCCTTGGCATTCCTTTGTTTGTAGGTGTGTAACTCCAATCTTTGCCTTTGTTGTCACATGCCATTTGCCCTGTGTGTGTTTACTCATGGCCATCATGTTACAAGGATACCAGTTATACTAGATCATAGATCCATACTGCTCCAGGAAAGCCTCATATTTATTGTATCTACAGTGACCCTGTGTCCAAATAAGATCACATTTGAAGGTACCAGTGGTTAGAACTTCAACAGAACTGTATAATTTTTTATGGGTGGGAACATAATTCCATTTAAAGCTTAACCAGTGTCAGATGTTATGACTGCCTAATGCCAAATGTTAAGAACAGAATTGTGTCATTACCTTGTTTTTCTGCTTATTACAAATAGACCTGATACAGTGAATGTTTTCTTTATATATAGATATGTATGAATAATCATTTATAAAGGTATCCCATTGTAGATGTATTCCCATTAAGAATATAGCTTTTATTTATTGATTTATTTTGAAGATTGGTCTATTAGTCTATTGCAAGTAGGGGGAGGGGCAGTGGAAGAGAATCCTGAGGCAGTCTCTCCACTGAGCACAGAGCCTGCCATGGGGCTGGATCCTTAGACTCGAGGATCACGACCTGACCTTAAATCAAGAGATGGCTGTGTAACTGACTAAACCACCCAGGTACCTCAAGAGTCTAGCTTTTAAAAACAGTTGAGTCTATATGAATTTTTTATACCAGTAGAAGGAACTGAGAAGGGGAATACTTTATTCTGCAAGATTTTTTTTTTTTTTTGGAAAAATATCAAGGAACAAAGAGTACTAGCTCTATTAAAATTCCTTAATCACAGTGACCACGTTTTCTTCACTAACAGTGTTCAGCACTGAAAGTCCGTATTTTTAAAGTCCTTGGTTAAAAAAAAAGAAAAAAAAAGTCACTTGTTTTCCAAAATTATTTCAGGCCACTTCAAGGACACAGGATAAGTCCTGAAGCTGTTTATTAATCTTGCTTTCTCTAATACATGAATATTCCTAGGATATACTTGCTAAGAATCTAACTTTAATATTCTTTATTAAAATCTGGTTTTTTTCCCCCACATCCTGCCAATCTTTGGACAGGAAATATCACCTTTGCCTAAATTAGTGATTCATCTACCTACACTATATTTTAAATCCTTAGCTCTTAAAAATACTATTATTTCTGGTAGTCCTCAGGGGCACTACATATGCTCAGAAACAAAACTCTTACTTCTTTTTCATTTCAAGCTCTGCATTCATCTTTTCCTTGCTCATTTCTTACTTTCCTAGCTATGCAAAGGGCTTTAATGAGGTGCTTTCTAGTTCTCACAGAACACTATTAATGTTCTTGATCTTAGGGACCTCTACTGATAGGCCCAAAGCTGCCCAATCTAGGAGTTCCAACATGGTTTTGCCTACCCTGGGTTCTCACTGTATCTTGTACATGAGAAGGGAGAGTGTTCCTCTCCCAGTCTGTGCAGTGCTTTTAACTTTGAGCTGCTAAGGTCCCTCATAGGACCCAAGTACCTAGCTTGAATGTCATCTTGGAAACCAGATTAAGAGGGCTGTTTCCCCTTGATCTTGCTGTAATAAGAATACATAATGCAAAATCTATCCTCTTAACCAATTAAGTGCACAACATAATGTTGTCTGTGGGCATGCTGTTGTTCAGTGGATCTTTAGAATTCAGCATGTATAACTGAAATTTTATACCTATGGGACAGTGATTACTCATTAGCTTTTTCCTCTAGGCCTTGGAAAACCACCATTCTATTTGGGTTTAACAAATTTAGATAGGTCATATAAATCATATAATGCTTGTGCTTTGTGACTGGCTTGTTTCATTTAGCACAATGTCCTCCAGGTTCATCTATGTGGTCACATGTGCAGCATTTCCTCCTTTTTTTAACTTTTAATTTATTTTTAAGACCGTATGGTCTACTGAATGTATGTATGACATTTTCTTTACCTACCTGTTGATGGCCATTTGAGTTGTTTCCATGTATGGACTCTTGTGAATAACCTGAAATGAATGTACAGGTGCAGGTATCTCTTCAACATTCTGCTTTCAATTCTTCTGGGTCTATACTCATTAATGAGATTTCTGGGTTATATAGTAGCTCAATTTTGATTCCTTTCATTACTGTTTTGACTGTGGGGACTGTGGGAGACCATGTCCTTTTACATTCTTCTGAACAGTATACAAGGGTTCCAGTTTCTCTGTATTCTCACTAAAACCTTCAAAAATAATTATTGCAGAAGGCATAAGGTGCTATCTAATTGTGGTTTTATCTCCTTGTTATCAGAAATGCAAATAACAAATGAAATATTTTTGATAAAAATCAGTGAAAATTTTTAACATGGTAATTCTCAAATTACAAATGTTGGCCATTTATAATTTCTACGGAGAAATTAAGTCATAATCTGCTAAGATTATCCTGGGACCTTTTGTCTTCATTGAACCTTGCTTAAGAGTGCTGTTCTACCCACTTTTCCCTCATCTCAGCTGTACATAAAAAGTTCTTCCCTTGTTCACCTGCAACAAAATTTCAAAACAATATGAAGAAAAATAATGTGAAGTAAAAAACGAGGACACTCTTTTTTTTTTTTTAAAGATTTTATTTATTTATTTGACAGAGATTACAAGTAAGCAGAGAGGCAGTCAGAGAGAGGAGGAAGCAGGCTCCCTGCTGAGCAGAGGGTCGGATGTGGGGCTCGATCCCAGGACCCTGGGATCATGACCTGAGCAGAAGGCGGAGGCTTTAACCCACTGAGCCACCCAGGCACCCCAAAAATGAGTACACTCTTAAGGAAACTTCTAGAGGTCACATATTAATCAATTTACTATTTGGGTCTGAGTATCTTTGTAAGCTTCTACTATTTCTTTAAAAACCTTACTACTTTAATATATAAAACATCAAAATAGTAGAATAATAGAAGCTCAAGAATAGTTCTGGGAAGGAAACTATCCCTGCTGACAATAGCAGAGGTTGTATAAAAAATGTCCAATGTCTGAGAAGAGCGGACTCTAGTTGGAGCCTGATTAAGTTGACTGATAGGCCAAAAAGAAATTCAAATCTTAATTCCTTGACTTACAAATGTGAATGGTTTGGATTTTAAACTCCATACAGCTGTATCTTTAGAACAATCTGAGGATAGGGTAGATGAAGAAAGGTGATACAAAAATGTTATGAACTTAAGCTCTAGGAATAATCTGGGTCTGTTAATGGAGGACCTCAGCTATGCGGTTGCTTTCATAACAACCATTTGTGATATTCAGATAAGCCCTACTTCTTCCTTGTGCTTCACTTTCTTTATATGTAAAATAGGACTATTTGCCCTGCCTCCTCCTGGTGGCTGTGAGAATACCATGTGGCTAGTTGATGTAAAAATGTTCTGAAGTAAGCAGAATGAGGAGAATGGAGGGACGCTGTAAGGTACTGATCAAGTAAGAGTGCTGTGGTCACTGCTTTCCTTTAGGGTCTTTGTTTACTTTGTTTACCAGTAAATTGAAGAGTGACCAAGGGCATTCCACCTTGGAAGCGTTAAGTCCTCTCATCCTTCACCTGTCTACTTCATGGGTGAGGTTAGAGTGGTTGGTCTTGCAGACAGTGCCAGCAGACCTCTAAGTTGTGGGAAGAGTAAAAGAGATGATTGTGGTATTTATGGAAAGAAACTTTCTTTGGCTCTCATTTCTATTGGAGGAAAGCAGTGTGGACAATGGAAACACTGTCTTGTCTAGTTAACAAAGTTAAAATGCAAGGGCAATAGGCATATCATTAGGAACATTTCTTATTTTGGCGGAAAAGGAAAGATGTGAAGCTTTGTGACTTCAACAAATGTTAAAATATCACAGGCCAAGGGAAAATATACATGCTAATTCCTTTCATGAAGGGCAGGGAGGTTGACTTTGGGGGTAAACAATAGTGTTTTAGAGTTAAGAAGTTTTTGGTTTACCTTGTAGTATAATAGATCCTCTGTTTCTCTATCTTCCTGTCACTGAGTACTTAACATAGTCCATGGACTCTATCTTCACGATGACCCTATGAGGTAGATGTTTTCTTCCAGATGGAGAATCTGGGACCCTGTGATACTTGCACATGTCAAACACTCATTAAGTTTTGGAGCCAGTAGTCCATAGCAGGGCTAACTCTGAATCAGGCCCCGATTTTTTTCTCCAATGACTCTTGACTAAGTGAGAACTATTGATGAGCTATTGTAATCAGACTATTATTTCACTCCTATGTTGAGCTGAAGAAATGATGAGCTATTCTGTTTTCTAAACTGTGACCTAAGAAATATCTTCAGGAGGTTCTGGACAAGTAAAAAGCCCATGAAATTACTTCATGACAAAGTCATTTAACATGGCCTGATTTTTGTATTTAGCAATTTCATTCCTTTGTATTTTGGAATCAATCTACACAAGCTTTATGATTGGAGGAGTGGCAGAACTAAGGACACATGAACAAAGGGATATTTGGACTGACCTTTAGAAAACAAAGATTTTATTTAAATATTTATTTGTGAGAGAAAGAACATACTCATGCACAAGCAGGGAGAGCAGCAGGCAGAGGTAGAAGCAGGCTCCCTGCCAAGTAAGGAGCCCAATATGGGACTGGATTCCCAGGACGCTGGAATCATGACTTGAGCAGAGGGCAGATACTTAATTGACTGAACCACTCAGGTATCCCAAAGACAAAGATTTAGAAAAATACCATGGGAATGGGGATGCTTAAAGAAGAGTATTCACACTGCGACTGCAATAAACTTAAAGAATCACGGCGATGCAGTGTATTGGGGAGACATGCATTTGGGTATATCACAGGGCACATTTGTAAGACAGCAGAAGTTGACACTAAAAGTAAAACTTGGGGGCCAATTTTAAAGAGTTTTGACTGCCCATTTTTAAAGGCCTGGATTTAGACCAGTAGTCAATTGGTTACCCATTCATATACTTAAGATCTGTCATATGTTAGGACTTTTTGTTAGAACTTGGTCATATAGATACTGTTGTGTACTAATGATCTGGTGTAAGAAACAAATTAATGATGTTGAAAGGAGTATGAACAGAGTAACATGTGAAGATGTAGAGAAGCAAGTTAGAACTAGTGGAATCTGGAAGGCTTTGCCAGAGGAGGCAAGAAGAGTTTCTAAAGGATAAATAAGTATTAGACGAGGAGTATGAGTTTGTGAGTGAAGAAGGCAGAACAGGCAGAGAGCCCAGCATATACAAAAGCATGGGAACATGAAAAAAATGTGATCCTTGGAGGGAACACCTAGTAGGATAGACTGTGTAGAACAGAGATCTTACACTGGAACTGGAATCCCAGGCCAGTCTTAGGGGTTAGAGATTAAGTTCAACCATTTAGACAATCATACTTAAGTAACAAAGCCCTATTATAAGCTCCTAACACTGAAGTTGAAGTGAGCTTCCTGGGTCAGCAATACTTCATGTGTATTACCACACATTGATGCCGTGAGGTGTTGTATTCTGAGAACAATTAAACTCCATGCTTGGAATCCTCCTAGACTCTGCCCTGTGCCTCTTCTCCTTTAGCTGGTTCTTGTTTTCCTTTTCCTATAATAAATGTAATGATGAATACAACAGGTTTCAGTGAATTCTGGGAGTTTTCCAACAATTGATAAAACCAAGGAAAGTCATAGGAAACTCCCAAACTGGTAGTTAATGTCTGAAGTGAGGATTGTCTTGTGTGGACTCATCCTTCTAACTTTATAGTTGTATCTTTTGGCAGTTGAAGGTCAGAAGTCATGGGCTAACTGGTCAGTCTGGAGTACTGTAATTTTAACTTTACATCTTGCTAACTCTGGGTAGATACTATATTAAAAGTTCTGTTAAGACTTGAAAACATAAATGCAAAGACAATAGAAACGGAGATAACAGAATGGATTCAAGATCCATTTTAGGGATGGAAACAATTTGATTAGGTGTGTGATTATATGGGAAATGGCTGGGGCTGGAAAGGGGAAGGAAGAAATGGGTTTGTTTAGAATACTTATAATGAGTATTTGAATATGCTCCTGCACCTCCTGTTAAAGCCCAACAAAAACCATCTGTTGAAGCCATATCAACTCTCACTCAATAAACTGGTCTGTGGCTCTATGCTTTATAACTCAGCCTCTCTAATGGAGTTGTCAATATTGCCATTCATATTGCCATCTTTATTTTTTAATTCTTAATCTTTTGAGTCAGTCCAGTCTGGATTTTACTGTTAACACTAACTACTCTTGCTAATATCAAAAATCTATTTTTTTGTAAGAAATTTATAACCCTCGATGAAGAACTTGGAGTCCTTAGATGACCTTGAAATGTCTTTATCTTAAACATTGATCTTTTGAATTTTGATATTCCTTTTCCTGTTTTTTTTTCTACCTAACTAATCTTTATGTCAGCCCCCTTTCTACTAAAAACTTCCAAATACTGTATTCATCAGCATTCTTTTCATTTTTTTCCTTTTGTCATTTTTTTTTTTCCTTAAGGACCTTTTTTTTTTTGGCTTAAAATACCAATAATTTCTAAATTTGTTTTTATACCACATAATCCTGCTTAGATTTAGATTAATATTGCCAATACTCTGTGACAGTGTCTCTTCTTAGGTATCCCATAAGTCTCCTAAATCTAACATGTTCCAGAGATCTCACTCTTTCCACCAGCCCTTTCACCAGATTCATGATCTTTCTCACCAAATTACCTTTCCCTCCTGCTGCAGGAGCCAGTCATTTAGTAGCCATTATTGACACCCTGCTCTTCGTCACTATTCTTCCTTGCCTTGTAACCATTATCACATTTGCCAACTCCAACTCCAAAATCCATCCTATTTATTTCCACTGTGATTACCTCCTGCAGGTCACGGCCTGTCGTGCTGCTTTGATTCTTTGACCAGCAATCCAAATCCATTCTCCCCACAATGTCCAGGGGGAATACAACTAAAATATAAACATGTCTGCACTAAGTAAAAACCTCAAGTACCCTCTACTGTATTTAGAAGACAGCCTCTTAAGACCTTGAATAATCCTGTCTCTAAAGACTTCTCCGCCCTCATCCCTTAATCCTGCCCTTCTTGAATCGCTCACTATGTCATACCCTCGTGGTGTGCTTTCCATTCCTCATATGAATAAATAATCTTTATTACTTCAAGGCTTCTGGATTTGCTATTCATTTTTCTGGAACACTACCCACCCACCCCTACGTGGCTCCTATGTCCTATTTCTCTTCTGGGTCTTAAGTCTTTCTATGCTCCTCTGTATCACATTGGACTATGTTCTTTTTAACAACCCTAATATATGTGAAACTCACGAGGATTTTTTTTCCTTTTTTTTTTTTTTTTTTTTTTGTAAATGTCCAGAGTGAGCTGGTAAGGGGGCTCCTAACAGTCACTCAAGGATTGTTTGAAATTCACCATTGTATAGGATGCTAATTTGAACTTAAGCTCTTTTGTTACTGAGGTAAGAGAAGAACAGGTGAAAGATTGTGATCCTGTTCTTAAATCTGCCTGAAATGATGCATCATTTCTATCTACATTTCATTGGTCAAGGCACGACCCAGGGAAGTATCATTTTCTCACAGGCCTAGAAGGAGAAGAAAACTGGCAGTGTTTGTGATCTGAACCCTGGGATTGCCAGTAGACACTCAGTGCCTTAGTTCTACATTACATATGATAGCACTCTGTTCAATTTCTAATTGTAGGTCTCAGAACTGGACGAATAAAACTCAGAAACCATGAATAAAACTTCCGTGTTTGAGGTGCATGAGTGCAAGGCCTATGACTGTTTATCACTTGTTTATCCATTGTGCTTATCACAATGTCTAGAATACAGTAGATATTCGTAGATACTTGGTGAGAGCATAATCTTTATGTGTAGAACAGCCTTTCCTACACAGTAGGAAATTGGATAGTCAGGTCTAGAACAAGTTAGAGATCGTTTTTCTGTTTCCTGGGCAATTTTGAGTTTTTGTTTTAGTGTTCTATTTTTAACCCCAAAGTTATGTCTTTAAGTGGTGACTCTAAAGAATACAATGTAATTAATGTATAGCCTATCTTAACATCACAATGTGAGTACTCTGTATAAGTGTAATTCTGCTTATCCCAGCTTCCCCTCCTTAGTACTATTGTCAAACATTCTACTCTACATGTATTCTAATCACAATATATCGTATTTATTTTGGCAGATACCAAGAGACTGCGATATTGAGAAAAAGACTTAAAGGTAATTGAGGCAAAACAGAAAATTCAGAAACAGACGCACACAAATAGAATTTTTTAACAATTTGACAAATATGACAAGGTAACTCCATGAGGAGAGGATAGTCTTCTTGATAAACTGTGCCAGAACACTCTATGTGTAAAAAAAAGTAAACCTGTACAAAAATTAATAGTAAATCTATCACAAACCTAAACATAAAAAACCTAAACATGCCAGATCTCTCAAACAGAAGAAAATCTTGTAGTCCTAAATTAGAAAAAGATTTCTTAGAAAAAACGAAGTATTCCCACCATGCTTAGCGAAATAAGTCAAGCAGAGAAAGACAACTATCATATGATCTCCCTGATATGAGGAAGTGGTGATGCAACATGGAGGCTTAAGTGGGTAGGAGAAGAATAAATGAAACAAGATGGGATTGGGAGGGAGACAAACCATAAGTGACTCTTAATCTCACAAAACAAACTGAGGGTTTCTGGGGGGAGGGGGTTTGGGAGAAGGGGGTGGGATTATGGACATTGGGGAGGGTATGTGATTTGGTGAGTGCTGTGAAGTGTGTAAACCTGGTGATTCACAGACCTGTACCCCTGGGGATAAAAATATATGTTTATAAAAAATTAAAAAAAAAAAAAAAAAAAAAGAAAAAATGAAGTATTGACTATCAAGTACAGATTGGGGTTCATCAAAATTAAATACTTCATTCATTGAAAGGCACTGAAGAACATCCTTTGATACATATTAGAAAAATGGAGATTCAGGTCTAGAAAAAGCAAGAGCTCTTTTTTCCTGTCTGTTGGTAGAGTGTTTTGTATTTTAGTTAGTATTTATTTTGTATTTAGTTAGTACTTTTGTATTTTAGTTAGTCCTCAGGGACTTGTACATTAAAACCACAATGAGAGAGCACTACATATCTATTACAATGGATGAAAATAAATAAAATACCTAGTGCCAAGAGGATATGAAGCACCTGAAATTCTCAGAGCTCTTGGACTTCGGAAATCCAACATGGTAAAGCTACTTAGGAAAACTGTCAGTTTCTTGAAACATGAAACATCAATTTACTATTACTAGTACGGAAAAAATTTTACTCCTGGGTATTTACTCAAGAGGAACAAAAACATTCCACCATAAGGAATTGATTGACAGATGTTCATAGCTGCCTGATATGCAATTGTCAAAAATGAGAAGCAACTCAAAGTCTTCTCAGCTGGTGAATGTATCAACAATTGTGGTTCATTCAATGAAATACTCTTTAACAATAAAAAGGGTTAAATTAGTGATGCAAGCAGAAACAAGCATGACTATTGCATGAATTATGCTAAAAGGAACGTGAACACAAAAGATTACATACTGGAAGATTCTATTTATATGACATTCTGGAAAGGCCAGACTATAGGGATAGAAATGAGATCATTGGAGTGTTGGACTTGAGTAGGAGTTGTGAATGAGTACAGAGGAGAATAAGTGACTTGGTTACACAAGTTGATATGCTTCTTAGTCATCAATATATAAAAAGGATGCATGAGTGAAAACTATTATAGAATTGTATGAACTTGACACTTAGAAGACTTTTTGTGGGTTTATACCACATACATAAGCATATATTTGTATGTGTCTGTGCATATTGATATAGATATTTTTAATTCCTGGAATATTTTCCCATTTGGAATATTTCCATTGCTTTCTGGCCTGCATTGTATCTGATGAAAAGTTAACTTTTGTTCTCATTATAACATTCCTCTATGCAATGTGTCCCCCCCCACCATGGTTACTTGGGAGATTTTATTTTTTTCTTTCTTGTTCTCCCCCCCCCCCCCCACAATTTAACTATAATGTTCCCAGGTGTGGTTTTATTTCACTTACCCAGCTTGGGGTTCTCTACCAATTTATCACTTGGGTTTATTCCCTACCAGTTTTTATCATTTTGCTTCATTTTTGCTAACTTGAATTAACATGTAGTCAAATAGAGTGATTCTTTCTCCTTCAGTGTATAAATTATCCATCAATCACCACAAAAGTAAGTTGCTTAAAACAATAGCAAGTTATATCACAAGTATGAGTTGATGGTGCATTCTTCTGCAAGAGACATCTAAGTCCACACATGGAGCTAAATTCAGCAGGTGTGTTGCTAGAGGCTAAAGTCAGCTGGGAAAGCTGAAATGGTTGTACCTCTCTGTCAAGAAGATACATCATTTCAGGCTTCTTCTTCTTCTTTTTTTTTTTTTTAATAAAGATTTTATTTATTTATTTGACAGAGACACAAATAGGTAGAGAGGCAGGCAGAGAAAGGGAAGCAGGCTCCCTGCTTCGCAGAGAGCCCTATGCAGGGCTCGATCCCAGGACCCTGGGATCATGACCTGAGCTAAAGGCAGAGGCTTTAACCCACTGAGCCACCAGGCGCCCCCATTTCAGGCTTCTTTAAGATATGGCACTCTTAAGATATGTGAAGGCTTGAAGTCCCTTTAGGTTTAGTCTCAGATTAAGGCCCACCTTAAAAGAAGGATTAACATAACTGCTGCTGCATTTTCTTAGTCAAAGCAAATTGCTAAGTCAACTATTTGTAGGGTATAGAAATTTTGGCTATCTCTGTATGAGAAGAAAGGTAAAGCGCTATCACAAAGGGGTGTGTGTCTACTATATTGGGAGTAATTTCTGGCCATTAAACAATTTTTGACATGCAGTGTTGAATCTGCTAAACACTCCAATGACTTATTTCAGACACTGGTTTTTTTTTTTTAGCGCTAGAATTTCTATTTTTAGTTTACTCTTCCCTTCTGAAATATCTTTTCACATATACTATCTGTTTTTCCCTATAAATTCTTTAACACTTGTATAGTTGATTTTTAGTCATTGCTGCTAATGCCAATGACTTAGGTCGCCTGTTTTTTTTACTGGCTCTGTTTTTCTTTGGTTATGGGTCACATTTGCCTCCTTCTTTCCATGTCCCGACTTCTTATATCCTAGATACTAGGTGTACTAAAAGGGGACTGAATTAGAGTTATCGGTTTTATTTCTAGAATGATGGCCTTTATTCCATGAAATTGTTAGAATATGGGGCTAATCATTCATATTCTTGGTATGATCCAATTGAACTGGAAGGATAGCAGCTTGAACTAGATTGAACTTGTGTCTGTTCGGTCCAACCCCAACCTCCTGTACCACCACTGCCTCTTTGATCTGCCCAGTGGTTCATCTGGGAAGGGATTTTGCTCTAATATCTGCTCTTGTTGCCCTACCTTCTATTCTAATTTGGCAGGGTCCTAGGATGGAAGCCCTATGTGAATGTATAAAATTGCTACTCTCTGCTTCATAGCTCTTTGTCCACTGCTGCTTTTGGGGTGGAGAGTTACCAGGTCAAGTGATCTGTTACTACATTTTGGGCTCCTTGAGATTCAAATTACTGCCATCCAATGTTGTATTGATCTCTATGGAGTCTGCCAGGCTACAGCAGTCTGCTTTCCGATTACTCCTATCCAGACCAAATGCCTTCCTGAATGTACGGAAGCTGCCACAGCTCTTGCTTACAAAGATAAACTGAATTCCAGAGTAAAAATTTATCAGTCTTTTTTTTTTTCTTGATTCTACTACTCATTGTAGCCCTACAGAAAAATAAAATTTAATTAAATCTGTGTTTATCTTATTACCCAGGAGTGAGGTTCTTTCTTATCCTCTCTATCATAACTAATCCTAGAAATGAAAACTAATCCTGGATGATTTTGACATTGAGTACAAATAGCTACTGAACTAAACAGGTATTGATCCGTATCCTCGAGGTTCTCTAGTTTCAATGTTAGTGGTTATTGAATTTTTCTTAATTCATGTAGTTGTTTGCTGTAGCACATTTGGTTTAAGTTAAAAATAAGGCTTTTTTTTCTCCAATAAAGATTATTATTATTTTTTTTTTTGTGGCATATGGGCACCAAAAAGATACTGTGAGAAACTAAAAGAAATACAGAGAAAGAAAAAAATATATATAAATACCTATGGTTAAATGGCATAACAACTAAATACTACTTTGGGGGGTAAAATTTTCAGGCGTGTATGTATAAACAAATTGAGCTATAGCTGTATATTACAATAATGTACAATGGTCCGTAATATACTCAGAGATCAAAGTTCTTGCCCTTACCATTGGGAAGTAACTCTGGAAGATACTCTTGTCTAAGAATTAAAGGTGAGATCTTCATTTCCACACCTACCACAAGAACCAGGCTCAAGGATCTCATTATTATCCATGATGACAGAGGGAGTAAAGTACACATGAAAAACATAGAATGCATTGGAAGAGGAAGACACTAGACAAAATCTGTAGGGCAAGGTGACAGTGTTGCTGTCAAAATTGTCTTTGGAAACACAGCCTGGAATAAATGTTCCCAGAATGTGCAGACACAGTCTTAGGTTACATAAGAGCTCAGTGCTGACCTTTAAGCTGACAAAAGGTAGAGAGTTTTGAGCTATATTTTACTGGAAAAATACATTCAGGTATGGCTATATATGCTTTCATCAGAAGAGCATGCCTGCTTTTACCTTCCAACTGTTTGCCATTACTTTATATTTGTTAATGAAACTGAGGTCATGGAAATATTGACACTTTGTGTGTGTGTGTGTGTGTGTGTGTGTGTGTTGAATATCTTAAATGGATCTGATACTGAAAATTCCTGTTGTAGGTCCCTTTTACCTCATATTCTCTTCAGTGGCAATATTACCTTTAGAGCAGGGACAGATACTCTTTTTTTTTCCTTGCCACCCTTTAAAATTTGTTTTTAATTGAGGTTTAATTGAATTCTAGTGTATAACAGTGATTGAACATTTGTGTAAACTGTGAAGTGGTCACCACACTCTGTTCTCCATATAAAGTCTGGATTTTATTTTGTGTAGTTGATTAGATTCCACATGTAAGTGAAATCATGCAGTACTTCTCCTTGACTTATTTCATTCACCATAATACAATTAAGGTCTGTCCATGTTGTCCCACATGACAAGATCTCCCTTTCTTTTTTTTATGGCTGATTATTAATCCATTGTACAAATACCACATCTTGATTCATTCATCCATCAACAGATACTTTGGATGTTTCTATGCCTTGCTTATTTTAAATAATGTTGCAATGAACATAGGGGTACATACATTTTCAAATATATATTTTTACTTTCTTTGGATTGATGTCCCAGAATTGGAATTTCTGGGACTTATGGTAGTTTTTTTTTTTTTCATTTTCCGAGAGACTCCCATATTGTTTTCCAGAGTGGCACCAAATAATATTCCTGGCAACAGTTCAAAAAAGTTCCATTTTCTCCACATCTCACTAGTTTCTTCTGTTTGGCAATAGCCATTCTAACAGGTGCATGTTGTATCTCCTTGCAATTTTGATTTCCATTTTCCATTGATGGTTAATGATGTGCATTTTTTCATGTACTTGTTGGTCATCTGTATGCATCTTCAGAAAAAAATGTCTGAGTTCCCCTGCTCATTTTGTAATTGGAATTTTTTGTTTTGTTTTGTTACTGAGTCGTAGGAGTTCTTCCTATATTATAGATACTAGCTTCTTACCAAATGTATGATTTGTGAGTACCTCTCCCATTCAGTAGGTTGCCTCTTATTTTTGGTGGTGGTTTTCTTCACTGTGTGGAAGCTTTTTAGTTTAATGTAGTACCACCTTTTTTTTGCTTTTGTTTTCCTTGCCTTTGGAGTGAAATCCAAAAAATAAAAAAATGAATTCGTTAAGACTGATCAAGGACTACATAGCATATGTTTTCTTTTAGAATTTCTATAGTTTCAGGTCTTTAAGTCTTAAGTTGAGGTTTTTATTTTTGTTTTGTTTTTTGTTTTCTTATTTGTAGTGTAAGATAGGGGTCGAGGTTTTTTATTTGTTATTTGTTTACTTTTTTTTTTTTTTTGCATGTAACTATCCCATTTTCCAACACTATTTATTGAAGGGACTCTTTCCCCCATTGCATATTCCTGCCTCCTTTGTCCTAGATTAACTGAACGTGTGAGTGTGGGTTTATTTCTGGACTCTGTATTGCATTCTGTTGATCTATGTCTTTGTGCCAATACCATACTCTAATTATAGCTTTGTAGTATAGTTTGAAATCAGGGATATGATATCTTTAGCTTCATTCTTCATATTGTTTTGTCTACTTGGGTAGGGTCCTTTGTGGTCCCACGCAAATTTTAGAATTGCTTGATGTAGTTTGTGAAATATATCAATGGAATTTTGATAAGGATTGCATTGAATGTATACACTGCTTTACGTAGTGTGGCTATTCAGTAGTTTTCTTTCAGTCCATGAGTTTGGAATATCTTTTACTTGGATTTTATTTAGGTTATTTCAGCAATGTTTTAGAGTTTTCAGTGTACAGGTCTTTAACTTCCTTGGTTAAATCATTTCTAGACATTCTTGTGATGGTAAATGGGATTTTTTAAAGACTTCTGAAAGTTTACTAGTCTATAGAAATGCAATGGACTTCTGCATATTTTTGTCTCCTGCAACAGTACTAAATTCATTTAACAGTTTTTGAGTGGAGTCTTCAGGATTTTCTATATGTACAGTATCAGGTTATTTGCAAAAAGTGAATTTGATTTCCTTACAGTCTGGGTGACTTTTATTTTATTTTATTTTTTTAACTGATATGGCTTGGGGTTCCAATACTATGTTGAATAAAAGTGGTGAGAATGGACATCCTTGTCTTATTAACTTTAGGGGAAAAGCTTTCAACTTGAGTCTAGTATTCACTGTGGGTTTATCAAATTTGACATTGAGGTTGAGGTATGCTCCCTTTATATACTCACTTTTTAAAAGATCATAAGTGGTTGTTAACTTTTGTCAAATGCTTTTCCTGCATCTGTTAAGATAACATTTTCATTTTGTTAATGTGGTATGTCATATTTACTTTTGCAGATGTTGAACTATTCTTGCATCCTTGGAATAAATCCAAGATCCACTTGATGTTGGTTTACAATCCTTTTAATTTATCATTGAATTTTATTTCCAATATTTTGAGAATTTTTACATCTATGCTCATCAGAGGTGTTGGCCTATAATTGTCTTTTGGTGTTTTTGTATGGTTTTGGTATCAGGGTAATACTGGCCTCATGAGTTTTGAAGTATTCCTCCTTTTGAATTACTTAGAAGAGTTTGATAAGGATAAGTATTAAATCCTTGAATCTTAGAAAGAAGTTACCAATGATCTGTCTGGTCCTGGATTTTTGTTTTGGGGCTGTTTTAATGATAGCTTCTATCTCCTTAATAGTAATCAGATTATTCAGACTTCCTATTTTTTCATGATTCAATGATAGATTCTTAGTTTGTAAGAATTGATCCATTTATTCTAAGTGGTCTAATTTGTTAGCCTAACTACTCATAGAAGTCTCTTGTGATCATATGCTTTACTGTGATCATTTTGCTTTTTTTTCCCTTTCTTTTTTTTTCACTGTAAAAAATGATTTTATTTTATTATTTTTTCAATCATTTATTATTTTATTTTTTTAAAATTTATTTTCAGCATAACAGTATTCCTTGCTTTTGCACCACACCCAGTGTTCCATACAATCCGTGCCCTCTCTAATACCCACTACCTGGTTCCCCCAACCTCCCACCTGCCCCCCTCCCGCCGCTTCAAACCCTCAGATTGTTTTTCAGAGTCCATAGTCTCTTGTAGTTCAACTCCACTTCCAATTTCCCCCAACTTCCTTTTCCTCTCTAATTCCCCTTGTCCTCCATGCTATTTGTTATGCTCCACAAATAAGTGAAACCATATGATAATTGACTCTCTCTGCTTGACTGATTTCACTCAGCATAATCTCTTCCAGTCCCATCCATGTTGCTACAAAAGTTGGGTATTCATCCTTTCTGATGGAGGCCTAATACTCCATAGTGTATATGGACCACATCTTCCTTAACCATTAGTCCGTTGCAGGGCATCTTTGTTCTTTCCACAGTTTGGCAACTGTGGCCATTGCTGCTATGAACATTGGGGTACAGATGGCCCTTCTTTTCACTACATCTGTATCTTTGGGGTAAATACCCAGTAGTACAATGGCAGGGTCATAGGGAAACTCTATTTTTAATTTCTTGAGGAATCTCCACACTGTTCTCCAAAGAGGCACCAACTTGCATTCCCACCAACAGTGGAAGAGGGTTCCCCTTTCTCCACATCCCCTCCAACACATGTTGTTTCCTGTCTTGCTAATTTTGGCTATTCTAACTGGTGTAAGGTGATATCTCAAAGTGGTTTTCATTTGAATCTCCCTGATGGCTAGTGATGATGAACATTTTTTCATGTGTCTGATAGCCATTTGTATGTCTTCATTGGAGAAGTGTCTGTTCATATCTTCTGCCCATTTTTTTTGATATGATTGTCTGTTTTGTGTGTGTTGAGTTTGAGAAGTTCTTTATAGATCCTAGATATCAACATTTTGTCTGTACTGTCATTTGCAAATATCTTCTCCCATTCCGTGGGTTGCCTCTTTGTTTTGTTGACTATTTCCTTTGCTGTGCAGAAGCTTTTGATTTTGATGAAGTCCCAAAAGTTTATTTTCGTTTTTGTTTCCTTTGCCTTTGGAAACATATCTTGAAAGAAGTTGCTGTGGCTGATATTGAAGAGGTTACTGCCTATGTTCTCCTCTAGGATTCTGATGGATTCCTGTCTCACACTGAGGTCTTTTATCCATTTTGAGTTTATCTTTGTGTACGGTGTAAGAGAATGGTCGAGTTTCATTCTTCTGCATATAGCTGTCCAGTTTTCCCAGCACCATTTTTTGAGGAGACTGTATTTTTTCCACTGTATATTTTTTCCTGTTTTGTTGAAGATTAATTGACCATAGAGTTGAGGGTCCATGTCTGGGCTCTCTATTCTGTTCCACTGGTCTATGTGTCTGTTTGTATGCCAGTACCATGCTGTCTTGGTGATCACAACTTTGTAGTAAAGCTTGAAATCAGGTAATGTGATGCCCCCAGTGGATCTCACCAGGTGGGATTCATTCCTGAGCTACAAGGATGGTTCAACATTCGCAAATCAATCAATGTGATAGAACAAATTAGTAAGAGAACAGAGAAGAACCACATGGTCCTCTCAATTGATGCAGAAAAAACATTTGACAAAATCCAGCATCTGTTCCTGATTAAAACACTTCAAAGTATAGGGATATAGGGAACATTCCTGAACTTTATAAAATCTATCTATGAAAGACCCACAGCAAATATTACCCTCAATGGGAAAAAGCTTGCAGCCTTCCCACTGAGATCAGGAATACGACAAGGATGCCCACTCTTCACCACTCTTGTTCAACATAGTATTAGAAGTCCTAGCAATAGCAATCAGACAACAAAGAGAAATAAAAGGTATCCAAATTGGCAATGAAGAAGTCAAACTCTCTTCACGGATGACATGATTCTTATATGGAAAATCCCAAAGACTCCACTCCCAAACTACTAGATCTCATACAGCAATTCAGTAATGTGGCAGGATGTATAGAAAGTCAATGTTCAGAAATCAGTGGCTTTCTTATACACTAACAATGAAAATACAGAAAGGAAAATTAGAGAATTGATTCCATTTACTATAGCACCAAGAACCAGAAGATACCTGGGAATAAACCTAACCAAAGTGGTAAAGGATCTGTACTCAAGGAACTACAGAACACTCATGAAAGAAATTGAAGAAGACACAAAAAGATGGAAGATCATTCCATGCTCTTGGATCGGAAGAATAAACATTGTTAAAATGTCTGTACTGCCTAGAGCAATCTATACTTAATGCCATTCCGATCAAAATTTTGCCGGTATTTTTAAAGAGCTGGAGGAAATAATTGTAAAATTTGTATGGAACCAGAAGAGACCCTGAATCGCTAAGGAAATGTTGAAAAACAAATATAATTTCCCCTTTCACTTGATTTTATTTTTCTTAGAAAATCTTGGTAAAGGTTTGTCAGTTTTCTACTGTCTTTTATTATCTATTTCATTAACTTTTGCTCTGAACTTCTTTCTACTAACTTTGGGTTTGATGCTTTTTATATTTCCTTCAGGTGTAAAGTTACATTGTTTGCAATTACTCTTGTTTTGGGAGATAGGCCTGCATTGCTAGGAACTTCCCTCATAGAATCACCTCTGTGGCATCACATAGATTTCTTTATGTTGTATTTGAGTAAGGTGTTCCAGTGGAGTGTGTTCAATTCCCCCACTATTACACTAATGTCGCCCTTTAGGTTGATTAAAATTTGCTTTATATATCTTAGTACTCTTATGTTGGATGCCTATTTATTGATGAATGTTATATTTTACTATTGCCTTTCATCATTATATAGTGTCCCCTTCGTCTTTTAATAGTCTTTAAGTCTGCTTTGTCTGATAGGAGTGTAGCTACCCCAGAATTCTTTTGATTTCAAAATGCATGCAATATAATACTCTTTCCCTTGACTTGCAGATTGTGTGTGCTTCTGAAGTAAGGCTCTGTAGGCAGCATATAAATATGCTTTTATTTTAATCCATTCAGCTGTCTTTTGGAGGATACAGTCCATTTGTACTTGAAGTCATTGTATTTCCTTACCATTTGTTAATTTTATTTTCTGGCTAGTTTTTATTTCCTCTGTACCTTTTTCCTCTTAACCAGTAGTTTTTCTTTAGTGTTATGATACATCCACAAAGAAATAAGAGATCTAAACATAAGTTTTCGCTTTAAAGTTACTGTGAGGTTCATTCACATTTATCAACCTATGTAAGTTTAAGTTGATAGCAACTGAAATTTGAGTACATTAGCAAATTCCACACTTCTATTCCCCCCCCCCCTTTTTTTGAAGTATAGGAGACACACAATACTGTTTTTTTTAAAATTTTGTTTTTTCAGTATTCCAAGATTCATTTTTTATGCACCACACCCAGTGCTCCATGAAATATGTGCCCTCCTTAACACCCACCAGCAGGCCCTCCCAACCCCCAACCCTCCTCACCTCCAAAACCTTCAGTTTGTTTCTCAGAGTTCAGTCTGTCATGGTTCATTTCCCTGTCTGATTGCCCCCAACTCACTTCTCTCCTTCACCCAATGTCCTCTGTGTTATTCCTTATGCTCCACAATTAAGTGAAACCATGTGATAATTGACCTTCTCTGCTTGACTTATTTCACTCAGCATAATCTCTTCCAGTCCCATCCATGCTGATACAAAAGTTGGGTATTCATCCTTTCTGATGGAGGCATAATACTCCATTGTATATAAGGACCATATCTTCTTTATCCATTTGTCTGTTGAAGGGTATCATGGTTCTTCCCACAGTTTGGCGACTGTGGCCATTGCTGCTATGAACATTGGAGTACAGATAGCCCTTCTGTTCACTACGTCTGTATCTTTGGGGTAGGTACCCAGCAGTGCAATTGCGGGGTCATGGGGAAGCTCTATTTTTAATTTCTTAAGGAATCTCCACACTGTTTTCCAAAGTGGCTGCACTATTGTCTTGTTAATTTTGGCCATTCTAACTGGTGTAAGGTGGTATCTAAATGTGGTTTTGATTTGAATCTCCTTGATGGCTAATGACGAGGAACATTTTTTCATGTGACCCACAATATTATACTAGTTTCAGGTGTACAATATAGTTATTGAACACATCTATATATTAGGCTATGCTTATCACAAATTTGGCTATCATTTGTTACCAGACAGACAATGCTATTAAAATACATTTTGTTTTTGTCACATTTTGCATCTTGATCTTAAGTATTTTTTAAACTAGTGTAGTTTTAATTTAACTACTTTGGTCTTTTAATTTTCATAGTAAATTTAAGTGATTATTCCACTATTTCTAGTATATATCTAACTTTTTCAGTGAGATTTTTACTTTTGTGTATTTTCTTGTCATGAATTTGTACCACCTACCCCATATAAAGTAGTCCCTTTAACTTTTCTGGTAAGACTTGTTTAACAGTGATGAGCTCCTATAGCTTTTGCTTCTTGGGAAACTCTTTCTCCAATTCTGAATAAGAACCTCGATGGGTAAAGTATTCTGGATTAGAATTTTTTTTTCTTTCAGCACTTGGAGTATATCATGACACTCTCTTCTGGATTGCTATTTCTGCTAGGAAATCCAATAGTTTAATGGAAAACAAATCGTTTTGCTTTTGGTGCTTTTAAGATTCTCCTTATCTTTAACTTTTGGCATTTTAACTTATCACATTTGACTTATGATGTGTTTTGGTGTGGGTCTTTTGTGGTTCATCTTTTTGGAACTGTTGGGTTTTTTGGACCTGAATGTCCATTTCCTTCTCCACATTAGGGAATTTTTTAATCAGTCTTTCTTCAAACAATTTTTTTGTCCTTTTCTCTCTCTCTCCTTTGGAATCCCTCTAACGTGAGTATTAGTCTGCTTGATGTCTCCTAGGTCCCTTAAATTACCTTCTTTTTAAAATTTATTACCTTTTGCTGCTCTGAGTTTCATTGCATTGCTTTCCAGGTCACTGATCAGTCTTTTTGCTTGATAAAATTTGCTATTAAGCCCCTTTAGTGTGTGTGTGTGTGTGTGTGTGTGTGTGTTATTTATCCCCAGCTTATTTTTCAACTCTGATTTCTGCTCAGTACCTAAATTTCCTGCCCTTTTTCAAGTTCTCAAATGTATTCATGCATTCTTCTCCTGATTTCTTTGTTTATCTTTGTGAACATGAGTTTAATTCTTTTATTGGGTAAGTTACTTATCTTTCTCCCACTAAGGTCTTTTTCTGAGCTTTTGTCCTAATTGGAACATATTTCTGTTGCTTGATTTTCAGTTGAGTCTGTGTATGTATTAGATGAAGCAGTGATATCTCTGCCTTGAATGAACAACCTTCTGTAGGTGATAAACTTGTTCAGCATTGTCCTCAGTCTGGGTTGTCTCTAAAACCGCTGTGATTGTCTGAATGCAAGATTGATTTATTCTCTATGTCCCCATTGCTGAGGGTGTGCCGAGACCTATCCATTTGGCTTCCAGGGAGAGGAATCTCACTGAGCACTAGTTTTGAGCTAATAGGAGGCCAAATACTCAGGCAGCATTATTTAAAGTATACAAATACATGTATCTGTATAATTGTATTTGTTTGTGTGTGTGTCCACAACTATAATCCTTGCTGGCCTTCAGACCAGGAGATCTAGAGGTATCCCCTAGGCAACAGTTGTACAATAAACAAAAAACAAATATATTTATACACACACACACATAGACATATACGTAGGAGCATACATATATATGCATATATGTATATAAATATAATATTGGGGCTCCAGATGAATGTTTAAGACTTCCTTTCTGGGAGGTATTGTCAAGCTGTGTTGAGGCCATAGAGGTATACAAGGATGGCATCTCCCTGCTTATGTTCCCTGGGAGTGTTAGCTTAACCTTCAGATATGTGAGAAACCTGAAGACTATTCTTCAGGCTGATGTTCCAGGCCAAGTAAATACACCTTTTTCACAGGAAGACTGGGCTTGTGTCTAAGACTGTCATCTGTGCAGCTAGTTGGAGTGGTGGCCTGCTAAGAACTGATCGCTGCCTTTCCATTGATCTTAGGAATGCCAGGCTCCCACCCCCTACTCCCTACCAGGGCCAGATGGATGATCAAGGGGCATTCCTTGTGTGCATTATGTGTGCCTGATGGCTTTAACTAGGCAGTTGCTGAGTGTAGGGTTTGGGATATGCTCACTGTCTTCAGAAACATAGTGAAGAATGTCTTAACAGTACATACTTCTGGGCTTCTGGAATGCAGTGGGAGAGTGCCTTATCTGTGTGTGCACACTGACTATAGATTGGGAGTTGGGAGTATGTTATGGCCATGTGTACTAGCTCATCCCATCCAAGGAGCAGGAAAGTGCTACAGTTGTTCTCACTCTGACTTCAACAAGGTGCTGAAATAGTGTTATGGCTATACTCCTCCACCTGTTTTGGCAAGGCAGTGGACAGGGTACAACATGTGAGCTCAACCACCTGCGCTAGCAGGGTAGGTGGAGAGTGTATGAGTGTGTGGGGGAAATTGTCATGTGCCAGCACTTCCCTCTTTGAAGAGTCAAACCACGGTGTGGCTTTCTTTTTCAGGGTCTCAGGGTGACAGAGACTGCAAGCCCTTTAAAGGGGAAATCTCAGGGGCACCTGAGGGGCTCAGTCAGTTGGGTGGGTGGCTCTTAGGTCATGATCTTATGGGTCATGTGAACAAGTGTCAAGCTCCACACTTTGTAGGGTGATGTTGCCTGGAATTCTCTGCCTCTGCCCTTTCCTGTTCTCTTGCTCTCTATCTCTCACAAAAATAAATCTTTAATAAAATTTAAAAACTGGAATCTATTTCCTGTAGTACTTAGGGTCTTGTGGACATCTGCCCTGTTGGTTTTCTACAGCAGGCATTTTTGGTGTTGAATTAATGAAGATCCTTAGTGGTGGGTTTGAGACTTTTGGGGGAGAGTGAATGGCTGAGATGGACTAAAGCATTTTAAAGAGTTTTGCCCTGTATTAAGTAACTAGTTCACCCTTCTACTATAGACATAGACTTTTTTTTTTTTTTTTTGAAAATGAGAGATATTCATAACAATATGCCATCAGTCTGGGGGTCCCAGTTACATTTGGGATATACTTTGAATTGCTACTTTGCCTTTATTGATAAATATACAAATGATGTATAATTTCTTAACTTCCTCTGAGAAAACAAAAACAAAACTTCCCGTATCCCTTCACACATGGGCAACTGGATTTCCACTTCAAGAGCTTAATGTCCTTATTGTTCTTTTTTTTTTTCTGAAAATATAGTCCTTTTGGGGCTTTAGTGCCTCATTGTTCAGATGTACTTAAACCTCAAGGTACAGGACACATTTTATACTGGTGGTGTAGAATGAAGTTTCAGAGAAACCTAGGTGGGGCTACTCAATGCTGGAGAAAAGAGGAAAGAAGAGGGAAGCCAGGGAAAAGGATAAGAAATGTGCTAATTTCACAGCTTTGGTAAGAAGTGGTTATACTGCTGACAGTGTAGATTCTGACTTCAAGGCTCTGAAGCCTCATTACATTTTCACTTATGTCATGAAGTTAAAGAATTTGGGGACAAAAAGGAAACAGGAAGGGAGGGTATGGGTAGAACAGGAAAGAGTTTAACATCAGTACAGGTTTGACCTCTTACTTGGGAAATCAATTAAGACAGAAAACTAACATTGGCTAACAATAAGTAAGATCAATAACATGAAAAATGACTAACTTATGAGTATTTATGTGCTAGGCATTGTGCTATGTTCTGCACTTCCTGTCACAGTAAAGTGTAGTTGTTTAGAATGTATTAATACGTGTTCCTGTGCAGTGCTAGAGACGGAGTTAAAACAAGGCCTCCTTCCTTTACATTTCCTTTGCCTTTATTTTCCTTTTAAAAACTTATTTAAACTTGCTATATTGTAAGACTCATGGCAAACTGCTTGAAGTTAAAAAAAAAAAAAAAACCCACCCACATACAAACTAGGGAAGCTATAGTTGCATGGATATCTCAGCCTCACGCTATTATTTCTAGTTCCTTTGGCTCTCATCAGAACTCTGTCATAGATTTTCTGGCTACTTCAGAAGTAGTCTTCTGGTGTGGCCCTAGGCCATATTCCTCACTCTCTGGCATATCCTGAAACACTACTTGCTGTCCTGTTAAATATTCCTTTGGTTATTAGTCATGACTTCTTGGTCTGTAAGGTCTTTTTGATTTTAAAATCCTATGAAATGTTCTGAACTTCTAGGATTATAAGAAGTGATTCTTGGTAGGAGCGTCTTCTAAATACTCAGGTATTGATGGGTCTGAGGACACCAAGGAAGATGGGGATGAAAGCTAAAATAAAAACCTTGAGTCACGAATAGCTTTTAATTCTCTACTTCTTTTGCAATGATTGTTCTAAATACTCTCAGCTTCCTAGCTTTCATATTCATCGATCTTGACAAAAGATACATCAAAATTCTGTTTCCATTTTCAAATTAGTTGGTAGAATAAAGCCATGAGTCACAAGGAGACAAGAAAATTTCTGTGTGATATGAGATAATAGACACCATGTAAATTGTAGATTCAAAATGCCAAATCTCTGCATTTTACAGATAAGTAAACTGAGGCCTATCACATGTCAAGTCGGTCAAAGTTGTATGAGGGCTAGAAAACATGGAATAGGTCTATGAGTCCTTGCCTTCTACAATGCATGGTCCTAGGTGAATCAATTCCTTTCATAATGAGATCACCAGAAGATGTCTCCTGGAGTAGTTCAGGAGTCATAAAATTGGTGAGCAAGTTCATGATATGTTTGCTAGTTAATAAAACTTCTGTACAAGTACAAAGCATCATTATTGTGACTTAAGGTATTTGATAGCACATATGACTCTTCACAAATGAAACCTAAAAATACTCCAGCATGTGGGCTGTAACTTGGTAGGTGTCTGTGACAATAAATGCAGAACCAGAAATAAAACTAGGGGTATACAGGGTGTTGCTTAGCAATACAAATGAAAATGGGATGAAAATAGTTCTTCAGCAGAGAAAAAGTTGTTTACTAGAAGTGAAGACACAATGGGGGCTGATTTTTTTTTTTTTTCTCCCAGCTTCATCTACAGTGATGTATATGAACTTTGTTCTCTGAAGTTACAGGTTTATCACTAGCAATACTAGAAGAAATCTTTCATCTTTTCTAACTTTTATGAGGAAGATGGGTGTGTGGATGGAGTTGGCCATATGCACTTTAGAGATTAAGACTTTGTTTCCTTCTTAGAGATTGTAGCACCTAGTGGAGAAGAGGACCAAAACATGTAATACCTAAATTATTAAGATGAAGATTGGTGACATGAGTAAACACATCACAGGTTAAGGGAAAATGAATAGTTATAAAAACCTTTGTGCTGGTTACATGAAAATGTTTTTGTCTCATAACTTCGTATAGTAAGGATTATTCTTCAAATTTCACAGATTAGGAAGATGAGGCTGAGAAGTGATGGTGACCAGAGAGAGGTGGTGGAATCTGGGTTAAATAGATGATGGAGATGAAGGAGCACACTTGTTGAGATGAGCCTTGGGTGTTGTATGGAAGTGTTGAATCCCTCAATTGTATACCTGAAATTAAAAAACAAAACACAAAAAGCAGTAGGGAAAAAAAAAGACTTCAACCTCCCTCTGTTGCCAAAACAACAACAACAACCACCCCCTCCCAGGCAAACAAACAAAAACCATCCATGAGCCATGAGTAAAGGCTTAGGAAACCTGCTTAGGACTCTTTCTTAATGATTTAAAGATGGGTTTATTAGAAAATTTGTACAGTCATCCAACTAATAAATGATCCCTGAGTGTCAGGTACTGGAGCTATTAAGGAATAAAACATACATTTCTCTCAATATAAATGTGCCATAAATAAATAGGTATGAACAATGTCGAGTGTTCAGTGAAATATTGAAAGTATATAGGACATGAAATTGGTTCAGGTGTTCCAGAAGACCCTTGTATATTCTTACAGTTGGGTGGAGAGTCTTTGAGAATTAGCCATTGATAATTCTTTTCTTTGGAAATTTGGAAGTACTGTTACTGAAGTGTGGATGACCATGCTTTAAACACTCCAGAACAAAAGAAAATGTTTCTGTTCCTGTAAACAAACAAAAGATGTATTCTGCTGTAGGTTTAAATGATTTTCTGTTTAGCAATGATGCAAACGTGATATAGTACTGCTTTCTAGTAGAAAATGAAAATTGCCTCTTCGTGCCTTGCATGAGAAAACAAATCTTAAAACTCGATGTCCCTTCAATAGATGACTTATCCCAGAGTAGTTACTCTGATCTCTTAATTTCTATCAGCCTTGAAGAAGTCTCTAAGGTGAACCTTCTAATGTTGACCTTGGGAAAATCCTTGTTCTGAACTTTATTATTAGGTATCCAAAGCTGTTTGGACTTAAAAAAAAATAATAAAATAAAAAGGGAAAGAAAAGCAATATCATTATAGAGGGCTGAGGAAATGTTCTGGTAATATAGAGATTAAAAGGGGCTTTAAAAAAATCCTTTTCACTGATCTATCTCATATAGTTAAATATATATCTCATCTCAATTTTGTACCAAACAATAATAAATAAGCCTCAAAAAGTCCTGTGCTCATGCAGAGATCCTTCAAAGCATAGGAAAGACTAATTGAAAGAATAAGAATTAGAAGATGGCTATCAGAAAATCTGTTAAGAGGGAGGTGTAATGAAGGTCAGATAACTATATACCTTCCTGTCATTAGACAGGAACAAGCTTATATGTGTATAATCAATAAGCCATTAAATGATCCTACTCTATAATGAAAGTATAGTAAAACAAAACAAGCTCTGAGGTTTTAATTGCAGATGTATCCGATTCTTAGGGCTGCCTTAAAGTATTAAACACTGGGGGTATACAGGGTGTTGCTTAGCACTACAAATGAAAATGGGATGAACACAACAGAAGTTCACTTTTTTATGAATCTGAAAGCTGTAAGTTTGAAATCCAGCTGTCAGCAGGTCCATGTTGCCTCTGAAGGTTCCAGTGGTGGATTGTTCCTTGTGTGGTCCGGCTTCCAGTGGATGTCAACAGTCCTTACTACTCTTGGGATTGCAGGTACATCCCTCCGATCCTGAGTTCATCTTGTCCAGGTGCCTTTGTAGCTCTTTTCCTCTGTGTATCTGGGCTGTGCCCAAATTTCCACTTATAAGAACACCAGTTATATTGGAAGAGGTTCCAACCTAATCACAGCATTTTAACTCAGTATTTCTTTAAGGACCCTGTTGCTATGTAAGGTCACATTCTGAGGTACTTGGAACTAGGGTTTTGTCATATCCTTTTAGGCAACATGGTCTAACCCAGAACAGCATGGAAAAAGAACTTGTCATTGTCTCTTCCACAGTATCTAAAAGCCAAAGTCCTTCATCAGAGTATGTAAATAGTCTTTGGCAAGTATCTCTACAGAGAGGAAGAGTGACGTATCAGGCTACCACTGCTTGATGGAAGGAAGCACATTTAAATCTATGTAATGACCTTTGCTCTATTGGTATCTTTTCCAAGCAAATACTAAATTACTTATTTGTTGATATATTTCAAACACAGGAAGATTATGTCCTGCCTAATGATCAAAGCCTGTTAATTGTAGTTATAGCCCACACAAAACCCTTAAAAAATATGTAGGAAGGCTTAACATGAGATCTACCTTCTTCACAATTTTTAAATGCACATACAGCATTAACTAGAGGCACAGTGTTGTACACCAGATCCCCAGAACATGTTCCTCTTATATAACAGACTTGATACCCATTGAGTAGTAACTCTTCATTTCTGCAAGCCCACAACCCCTGGCAGTCACCATTCTACTGTTTCTCAAAGTTAAGCTATTCGAGATAGAACATATAAGTGAAGTAATGAAGTGTATTTATCTATTTATCCTGTGACTATTTTGACTTAGAATGTCTTCCAGGTTCATCTTTGTCACGTATGACAGAATTTCCCTCTTTAAAGGCTGAATAATATTCCATTGTATGCATATATCACCTCTTCTCTACCCATTCATCCCTTAGTGGACATGTAAGTTGTGTCCACATATTTACTGCTACTAGTACTGCAGTGAACAGGGAGTGCTAATACCTCTTAGAGATCTTGATTTCTGTTCATTTGGATATATATCCAGAAGTGGGATTGTCAGATGGTATGGTCATTGTATTTTTAACTTTCTGAGGAAACCTCACTCTGCCTTCCATAGCAGCCACATCATAGTTTTTAAAATGTCATACCAGGGGCGCCTGGGTGGCTCAGTGGGTTAAAGCTCTGCCTTTGGCTCAGGTCATGATCCCAGGGTCCTGGGATTGAGCCCCGCATCGGGTCTCTGCTCAGCAGGGAGCCTGCCTCCCTGCCACCCTCTGCCTGCCTCTCTGCCTACTTGTGATATCTGTCTGTCAAATAAATAAATAAATAGATCTTCAAAAAAAAAAAAAAAAGCTGATGAATCCAAATCAATCTAAAAAAAAAAAAAGTCATACCAACAATATATAAAGATTCCAATTTCTTGACATACTTCTCCACACTTATCTTGTGTTTTTTTGGTTAATATCCTAATACATGTAAAGTAATGTCTCATTTTGACTTACATTTGCTTGATGAATGATGTTTGTCTTTTCATATATCTGGTATATGAATATAGCCAGTGTCTGGAAGGATTGTAATAATAAAGGTGCCTTGAAACACTAAAAGCTGATAATTTTTATATGAACTTGAATTTTAAGAGTCCGTTTGTAGGGTCTGATGATACCAAGAGAAGGTGATCAAGATTAGAATCATAGACTTGTGAGAAGACTCTAGACGTGAGGAGTCTTTCCCAGTTATATTCTCTTGGGTGGTGTGAAAGTTTTAATTGTATATGCAATTGTATATATTATGTTGGTACCTACTGTGTATCAAGGAATGTATGCAGCATTAAGAAGATAGGAATAAGCAGACCCCTCCCAAATCCTATCCCTGCCCTTATGGAACTTATAGGAGCAGGAAATAGAACTAGGCTTCTGGAAGTTAACATAATTAAAACATAGATTGTTAGAGTTAGTTATAGTCTGCCTAATTCGTATCTGGATATTTTAAACTGAAGTTTTATAAGGGCATTGGTAATCTGGCAAGATGGAAATTACTTCAGAAAGCATCAGGCATTAGCAAACCAGGACTTCCTAGGTGTGATGAAAAAAATAATGCAATTAACAAGCAGTGATAAAGAGAATCAAGCCCAGGTTCTTAGCCTTTTTTTTTTTTTTTTTTTGAGATTTTATTTGACAGAGCAAGCACAAGGAGGGGGAGCAGAGAGGGAGAGGGAGAAACAGACTTGCCGCTGAGCAGGGAGCCTCATGTCAGGCTCAATCCCAGGGCCCTGGGATCATGTACTGAACCCAAGGCAGACGCTTAATGATGGAACCCCCCAGGCACTCCCCCCACTGGGTTCTTAGACTTAAGCATTATTTACTACAATAAGATGGGACCCAGAGAAATTCTGGGAAGAAATTTGTTCACATAATCACCTATAATTATGTAACTATAACTAATATATATGATAAATTGCTACATGGTTAGATTTCAGTGCTGGATTGTTTTATTTTGACTAGTTGACATCACTACTTTCCTCTCAACTGTAAGCTCTACAGGAGAAGGGTTTCAAAATTTAGCACAGAATAACTACTGGATTCTTCCTATATAATCTCTACACTAAAACCATGGGAAGACTATAACTGTTGTGATATTTAAGAAAAAAAAGGACAAGGAAGATGAATCCCTTCTCTTGAGATAAATATTAAATACACTCAAACTCAAAATGATCTGGTTCTTCTAAATGTCATTTCCAAATTAGAATTCAGGTATATTTTGGCCAGAGAAAAAGGATTCTAATAATCAGTATGTAATTGTATCTTTTTTAATTAAATTACATAAATTTATACATATATTTTTGTATTTTTCTTTTAAAATTTCATAAACTATTTTTAAAAGGAAGTTACAAACTAAAATAATAAAAGTACTGGCTGTTACATTTGCCCATGTATTTACCTTTATCAGAAATCTTTATAACTTAAAAAAACAAGAGAAATCTTTATAATTTCATGTCTTTAAGTTATCAGATAGTGTGTTTTTGTCATTTTTTGTACTTTATTTGGGGATGGGGGAGGACCAGAAATAAATGGAAAAGGAGAGAGAATCCTAAGCAGGCTCTACAGTTGGTACAGATTCCAACACAGGACTTGATCTCAAAACTCTGTGATGATGATCTGAGTTGAAATCAAGAGTTGGATGCTTAAGTGACTGAGCCACCCAGGTGCCCCAATTTTGTGTACATATTAAACAAATGTAACAGCTTTCCCTGATACATTAGACAGAATTTTAGTCACTAAAATGGGTTAAAATGATGCGGAATCATACTTTAACTATTTTACAAGGTTGCTGCTACCATTTAGGATTACTAGCAGTTATACTTTTTCACTGGTTAAATTACATGATTGTTTCAACACTTGCATGCCTACAGTCCAGTTCAAACCCACAATTGGCAGTCATAATATGTGGTAAAGCTGGCTTTTATTAGCTATCTTATGTGACTTAAGGCTAACTAACCAGTTAAATATTTTCACATGAAATATTTTATATTTTCCCTTAATATCTACAAAATCTGCTGGCCTGCCCATTCTTTTTCCATTTTTAAAATGGGTATCATAGAATGCCTTTTCTAAAACAAGTCCATACCATTTCTAGTTCTGCATTTAGTCCTATATTTCCATCGGACAAATTTACATGAATCAGGCACAAGAGACTTTTACGTGGAAAGCTATAAGGCACTGATGAGGGAAATTGAAAAGGAAAGAAATAAAAGCAAAGAAACTCTGTGCTCATGAATTGAAAGAACTAATATGGTTAAAATGTCCATATGACCCTATGTCATCTACAGATTCAATGCAATCCCTATTAGAACTCAAATGGCAGCACAGAAATAATTGTAAAACTCATGTGGAACCACACACACACACACACACACACACACACACACACACACACACACCAATTCAAATAGCCAAGGCAATCCTTAGAAAGACTAAGCTGGCTGCATCATACTTCCTGAGTACTTTAGTTTTGTAATATAGTTTGCAATCAAAACAGTATGGTATTGCTTTAAAAACATTTAGATCAGTGGAACATTTTCAAAAGCCCTGAAATAAACCAATGCATATACTGTCAATTAATGATCAAAGAGACAAGAGACAAGAACACCCAGTCAGAAAAGGATATTCTCTCCAGTAAATCCTGTTGGGAAAACTGGACAGCAAGATGGGGAGAAAAGGGGGTGGGAGGGAAAAAACGTAAAAAAATTTAAAGGAAAAACTGTACCCTTAAATCATACTAAGCATAAAAATTAACTGAAAGTGGATTTACAATTTGAACATAAGGCCTAAAACCAGAAACTGCTAGAAGAAAACATAGGGAACCAAGCACTTTGACACTGGTTTTGGTAATGACTTTTCTGATTTGACACCAAAAGGAAAAGAGAATATAACAAGTGGTACTACATCAAATAGCAAAGCTTTTTCACAGCAAAGGCAACCCACAGATGGAAGAAAATACTTGGAAATCATGAAGCTGATAAGGAGTTAGTAGTATGCAAACTATATAAATAATTCCTATAACTCAATGGAAAACAACTGATTATGTTCCTCAAAAAATTAAAAATAGAGCTACCTTATGACCCAGCAATTGCACTACTAGGTATTTACCTTAAAGATACAGGTGTAGTGAAAAGAAGGGTCATATACACTCCAATGTTCATAGCAGCAATGTCCACAATAGTCAAACTGTGGAAAAAGCTGAGATGCCCTTCAATAGATGAATAGGTAAAGAAGATGTGGTCCATATACACACAATGGACTATTACTCTGCCATCAGAAAGGGTGAATACCCAACTTTTGCATCAACTTGGATGGGATTGGAGGGGATTATGCTAAGTGAAATAAATCAGAGAAAGTCAATTATCATACGGTTTCACTTATTTGTGGAATATAAGGAATAGCATGGAGAACATTAAGGAAGGGAAAAGTGAAAGGAAGAAATTGGAGTGGGAGATGAGCCATGGAGACTATGGATTCTGGGAAACATGAAACATGAAAATGAAAACAAAAGTGAAAACCAAAGAGAGCACTTTAAACCTGTTGGGATGATTCTTGATGACAAGAAAACTTGGCAAGGATGGTGAGAAAAGGGAACCCTTTTGCACTGGTGGTAGGAATGTGAATTGGTGGTGCAGCTGCTCTAGAAAACAGGATGGAAGTTCTCAAACATTAAAAAATAGCACTACCCTGTAATCCAGCAATCCTACCTCCAGCTGTGTATTTGAACAAAACAAAGATGTCTGTACCCTTAGGTTCTTGGGCACATTAGAAGTAGCCAAGATATGGAAACAATCTGTCCATTGATGGATGAATGAAAAAGAAAATGTAGTATATATACAAAGGAATAATATTCAGCCACAGAGAAGAAAATCTTGCCATTTGTGATAATATGGGCAGACCTTGAGGGCATTTTGCTGAGAGAAAAAGTCAAAGACAAATACTCTATCTCCTATATAGAAACTTAAGAAAAACAAAACAAATACAAAAAAATGCAACCTCATAGATACACAGAACAAATTGATGGTTGCCAGAGGCAGAGTTTGGTGGGGTGGGAAAATAGGTGAAGGTGGTCGAAAAGAATTTCCAGTTACGAAAAAGTCCTTCGGATGTAATATACAGGATAGTGACTATAGCTAATAATAGTCTGTTGTGTATTTTAAAGTCGGTGGGAGTAGATACTGAAAGTTCTCATAACAAAAATGTAACTGAGCTTATAGAAATTAACATATTGTGGTAATGCTATCTTAATAATAATTTCAAACCATTACATTTTTATACCTAAATACAACGTTGCATGTCACTTAAATCTCATACAGGAAGGGGCCTGCGGATACCAGACAATAGAAGTGGCATAAAACTGGCCACCAGACCAGCAACCATCACCACTTCATGATGTTTGGTTTGAAAAGCAAATAGATCACAGAAAATGGGTCTTCATTACTGGGAGCAGTTGAGAACAAATGTCCCCACAACCCTACTCATAGGTTTTGTGGAATGTATCAGTGGGTAAGCTTTCACATTAAAACTGCATTTTTACTCATGATCTCCAAAAGTAACTTTCATCATCTCCGTCCATGATGCACCCTCTCTAAATGTTTATTTGCATGCCTTTTTAAGTAAAACACTTTGAAACTTATCTCTGGATCTTGTAGGATTTAGGTAGAGGAGCTGGACAAACCTGTGGAACTAAGCTCTTCCACCTCATCTATAGCTTTCATATAGGTCTGTGATTCCTGAGCATTTTAATGATGCATGAACTCTGGCAACTCCAAGCTAATGTGAGAAGTGTCTATTTTCTTTCAAATCTATTATCATTTTATTCCAATTATTTTCTTTGGGTAAATTTTTAATTTTTTAATTTTTTAAAATCACCAAGTGCCTGGTGGTAGAACTTCAAAAACTTTTTTTTTAATTTAATTTTATTTTTTCAGTGTTCCAAGATTCACTGTTTTTTAAAAAAAATTATTTTTTATTTATTTTCAGCATAACAGTATTCATTATTTTTGCACTACACCCAGTGCTCCATGCAATCCGTGCCCTCTATAATACCCACCACCTGGTACCCCAGCCTCCCACCCCCTGCCACTTCAAGCCCCTCAGATTGTTTTTCAGAGTCCATAGTCTCTCATGGTTCACCTCCCCTTCCAATTTCCCCCAACTCCCATGTCCTCCATGCTATTTGTTATGCTCCACAACTAAGTGAAACCATATGATAATTGACTCTCTCTGCTTGACTTATTTTACTCAGCATAATCTCTTCCAGTCCCATCCGTGTTGCTACAAAAGTTGGGTATTCGTCCTTTCTGATGGAGGCATAATACTCCATAGTGTATATGGACCACATCTTCCTTATCCATTTGTTCGTTGAAGGGCATCTTGGTTCTTTCCACAGTTTGGCGACTGTGGCCATTGCTGCTATAAACATTGGGGTACAGATGGCCCTTCTTTTCACTACATCTGTATCTTTGGGGTAAATACCCAGGAGTGCAATTGCAGGGTGTTAGGGAAGCTCTATTTTTAATTTCTTGAGGAATCTCCACACTGTTCTCCAAAGTGGCTGCACCAACTTGCATTCCCACCAACAGTGTAAGAGGGTTCCCCTTTCTCCACATCCCCTCCAACACTTGTTGTTTCCTGACTTGCTAATTCTAGCCATTATAACTGGTGTAAGGTGATATCTCAAAGTGGTTTCAATTTGAATCTCCCTGATGGCTAGTGATGATGAACATTTTTCATGTGTCTGATTCACTGTTTATGCACCACACCCAGTGCTCCATGCAATACGTGCCCTCCATAATACCCACCACCTGGCTCACCTCTCCTTCCACACCCTTCTCTTCTAAAACCCTGTTTGTTTTTCAGAGTCCAAAGTCTCTCATGGTTCATATCCCCCTCTTATTTCTCTCCTTTCATTTTTCCTTTCCTTCTCATAATGTACTCCATGCTATTCCTTATGTTCCACAAATAATTGAAACCATATGATAATTGACTTTCTCTGCTTGACTTATTTCACTCAGCATAATCTTTTCTAGTCCCATCCGTGTTGATACAAAAGTTGGGTATTCATCCTTTCTGATGGCTGAGTAATATTCCATTGTATATATGGACTATATCCTCTTTAACCATTTGTCTGTTGAAGGGCATCTTGCTCTTTCCACAGTTTGGTGATTGTGGACATTGCTCTTATGAACATTGGGGTGCATATGGCCCTTCTTCCCACTACATCTGTATCTTTGGGGTAAGCACCCAGTAGTGCAATTGCAGGGTCACAGGGTAGGTCTATTTCCCCTCCCAACACAAACTGCTGTCTGAGGAAGACTTAAAGCAAAGTGCCAGGCTTCTAAGATAAACATTCTCTCTCCTCCCTGGGGTGCCTGAAGATAAAGCAAGAAAGATTTCTCAAGAGTACTTTAATCTTTTCTCCATTGCTGCTGTTGGGTGACTATCTGCTATTTGGAGTTCCTGCTCCTAGTTGGAGCAATCACAATCTGTTTTCCAGAGTCACTAGGTGTTATCATGATGACCACCACACCTACAATGAGAGAAGGTGAAGGCCAAGGTTTTGCCCAGTCTCCCTGCTTTGTTCAGGATTTTCTCCTTGTGTTGCTGAAACAGCGCTATGAAGTTCTGAAACTTCATTATATATATTTTAAAGGTTCACCAATAATGGATCCAGAGCAACACCCAAAAATGGCTCCAGGAGTTTCTTTGTAGAATCCAACTTCTCCTATTCATTTGGCTTTCAATCTTGTTGAGGGGCTACAGAAGATTAATCATGATATTCCACCCCACACCACCCAAGCATCAATAGAAATCTTTCTGAAATTCAGATTTTAGTCATAGCATTAGACTTACAAATAGACTGGTACTTTTCCATTATGTGGAAGCATTGTGGTTATTTTCTAGTCAATGAGAAACATATAGATGTTGTAGTTAACCTCCTGATGTAAGTTGTCATGTGCTCAACCTCCTTTTCATCAAGTAGGATGGTTTCTGCCCTGCTAGTTGTAGTCAGAGCACTGCAGTTCAGGTCTGCCTTGTTCAAACAGCTTTTCAGAGTGGCAGGTTTATTGGGTTTTTCTAAGAGGCTAATAGTCAGGGGTTTATCCTAAGATTTGATTAATCTTCATCCAATTTGTATCTTGTGGCACTCTGAGGGGTGGTGGTGTTTAAAAGAAATTTTTCATATTTCAAGTCAATATTCACTAAAGCTTTTGAAACAATAGGGATCTGTTTGGAGACAGTGCTTTAAATATTATTTTTGGATGATACAAAGGCAAAATTTTCCTTAAGTACAGATCTGACACTAAATGCACAGCCTTAGGTTACTTCCTACAGAAGGCTTTCTTTGGCTTTGAGCTCAGCACTGGCTCTTGTGAGTTTTGGTGTTAAATTTTTGCCTATCTATGGCAATCTTACTTTAAAAATTAAAACACTTGTCTTTTCTCATAAAACTCATATTTCAGGGTGACTGTCTCATAAACAAAGCAAAGTAGAGCTCCCATACCAGATTTCGGATTTCTTTGGGGACGTTTCATTAATGTTTCTGTCTTAAGATACCATCTAATTTGAAAATTGGTGTGTTACTGCAGCAACCTCTCTATGCTGTTGAAGGTCTCTAGGTCAGCCTGACAATAAGGTAAAGACCCTAGAACTGTAGGACTTCGAAAGGATTCAACACAAATTAGGGTTTGGCAGCAGCTCCTGTAGAAGTTCAGGCTGCCCAGGGGACAACTGGCTTGAAGATGAGCAGACCTTAAGTAGCAACTTTTTATAAGAAACGTTTCTTCTGCCCATTAATAAAGAATATCAGGATGGATGTAGTTGGGATGCTATGGTTCCAGTTTAATGTTATATGTTCTGAGAGATTGAATAAGTTGTGTAACTTCTCTGGGCCTCAACATCTTGTGCTGGGGCTTCTGCTTCTGTTTTTTTTTTTTTTTTTAAATGGAGTAGATCTTATGGTACCCAGCTGTGATTGAGACCAGCATGTCTTTGGGCAAGCATATGGAACCATCAGAATTAGAAGCTTCTGTTCCTTGAATTTCAGAAAAAGTGATCCTTGAGCAAGTTGCTGAAGGTACATCCTAACTTTTCCCATGGACTAGGTCAAACTGACCTATAAGACCTTGCTTTTACAAAAATATTTAAAGAGGATCTGATGAGGAAGACAAATATGATACCAGGGGACTATTGAAGTATCAAGAGGTAAATAAGGATTGACCTTATTTACTTAGTTGATTGAGAGAAAGCATAAAGAGAACAAAGGATTAGGCGTTGACTCAACTGAAATGATCTTTTCAGAAATAATCTAAGAAATGGTTCTAAAAGGAGATGAACCTTGGTTTTTAGGACTTACAGGAACATCTCTGGCATATTAAGTTAAGACAGAAAATGTCTCATGAAACAAGGATATCAAGGCTGCATGTTTTTAATGGAGTCCAGATCTTCACAGTCCCTGATGTATGTTCCAAAGGTGTCAAAGCAATGCGGATTAGGGGCTGTTTTTAAGGTGGATTTTAGGTGGAGTTCACATGGCTGTGAGAACACACCAACACAGACACATAGGTTTCTGTGTATATGAAGGAGGATTTGTGTAAGGAAGATTACCTGTTCAGTTACTCTATCATTCTAGAACAACATCAGCATGGAGGTGGAAAGTCTGGTTTATGAGTGCTGGGTCGTGCTGATCCGATGAAAAAATGTCCAGTAGGATAGAAACGTAGATCTGGATTTATAAATGATCAAACTGAAGACTCAGTCACAAGCAGGATTTACAACGGAAAACAATGAAGTCCTACTTTTTACCCATTAAATAGGCAAACATTAGTGTGTGTGATGCCAAGTGTAGTGGTAATGTGGTAATGTTGCCTGGAGAAGCCATTCTGGAAAGCAATCTGGCAGAAGCCCAAATACAGCTAGCCCAGTACAGGGATGTTTTAAATGGGATGGGAGATAGTGAGAAGGGCTTTAAATTTGGCTCAGGAGTCAAAGAATTCAGGAAGTTGTTTTTCCCAGAAAAATATGTCAAGACTTAGATAAGGCAAGGAGTAGTCCATAGAGGCAAACTTTGAAAACAGTTAGATCTAATTAAGTGGAGCAGAGGCTTCTCCTGGCTGAACTAGGTGGGCAGTACTTCCAATGTCCTCAGTTATGATGCTCTTTCCTTCTATTGGTGATTTTATGATGTGATAAACCATATGCTTATGAAATAAACACTATTACAGAACACTGGCTCTTTAACTGGGGAAGTTATTTGCAATGGACAAGAATAGAATCAGAGTTGAAGATAAAGGAGGTACTCCAAGTCAGCAAACAAACATTTCTTGGATTCTGCAGACCTCACCAGCTGTGGTGGCTGTAGGCTGTGTAAACAGTGCAGGTGGTAAAGACTCTGTATCACCTCACCTGCTATTCTTTGTTCACACCACTGCTTGGAAGGAAGGACTGGGGAAGGGAAAGACTTTGAGTCTTGTGTAGATTTTCTTGGGAAACCAGCAAAAGAAACCTTTGTTTCTTCCTGCCTCACTTTATTATCTCCCCTCCCTCACTTTCATTTTAGATTTTAAGAGCAGCTGTACAAAAACACAATGGATTTTAAGTATATATACCCAAGGTATACAACTTGATGATTTGATATATGTATACGCTGTGAAATAATCACTACAACAGTGTAGTTAACATACCCAAATCCTGCCATTTGTAACACGATGGATGGACTTGGAGTACCTTATTGCTAAATAAGCCAAACACAGGCAAATACTGGATGATATCATATATGGAATCAAATAGTCAAACTCCTAGAAATAGTGAGTAGAATGGTGGTTTTTAGGGGTTGGACGAAGGGGAAATGGAGATGTTGGTCAAGAGATAAGTTTGAGGTAAGCAAAGTAAATTTGGGGACTCCCCGTATAGCATGATGACTATACATAACACTACTGCATGATTGAAATTTGCTAAGAGGGTGTACACACATGTGCACACACACATGAAACTGACTGATTTGTTTACTTTCCTCTCTGCTGTCACTCAGCAGGGTTGAATCCAACTGTAACTTAAGAGAGTCTGAGGAGTCAGGCATTCTCTCTTCATAGGTATTTCCCTCTTAAGAGTCATACACTCAAAACACAAAAACTTGGGAATATGGAAAAGAAAATCACTTCATATCTCAGCACTGTACCCATTAGTATGTCTTTCCATTCTGTTGTTTTCTAAGCAGGTTTTCTCTTTTAAAAATACAAGAAATAAAAAATCATTTAACATTAAATCCTATGGCTCTCCATTATTCTAATTTTTAGGCATCAGCATAAGGAAGTTCATGTTTCAGTGAGACTTGGTTTTGAGACCTAGAGCTACTGCTTTATAATGGTGGGACATTGGGCAAATTATTTGTGCTCCTAAGACTTGGCTTTTCACATTTGCAAAATGAGACAATGGGGTAAAAGAAAAGCTCCATCCTTGCCAACTTTCTGTCAAATTTTTTTCTTTGTTGAAAAGATGTTTGCTGAATCAGTTTCCATGGTCAGAGTGTGAAACCACATGGACCAGACATGAGAAATACTTAACTGTTTTTTTCATTCTTTCATAGAATGAAATAGAAATAGAAATAAAATTTTCATAATTTGTTAACTTTTTATTCTAGTTAACTACCTTCTGCTTTAAATGTGGGAAATCCCATTGTGAGCCCTTTAGAAAACACCAGTTATAGATGTCAAGTGTGTACATGTGATGTTTTTAGTTACAAAAACTAACACAACAACTTAGACATTTTCTTCAGAGTCTGTTTCCACATAAAAGGAATAAGCTTACAATATGCTTACCCCGCTAAGAAGTGATATACTCCGTGTATATAGATACTTTAACAGTGTCCTCCTTTGGCCTTCCCCTGCCATCATTTAGTAGGTACATGGGCTGGGGAATGTACTATTTAAAATAGTCACAGGGCATTGGTTTAATTCACATAGTTGATAAAGTTCCATTGGCCACAAATGCAGGGCGATAAAGAGGCCAAAGGAAAGCATGGGAGAGTTTATTTATTAAAATTTTTATTAAAAGAGAAGTTTTAACATCTCAACTTTTGATAATGGAAACTTAATGTTTATTTTAAAAGAAAACAGGGACCAATTATACAAGACTGTTTGGAAAAGTTAGAAATAGACAAGAGACAAAATAGAAGCTTCAGCCCAGGTATGAACAAAATGAGTGTTCAGTGTAGCTTCTTTAACATTGTATATTCACTGTACATTTGTTAATAAATATGTATCACCATTTAAAATGATTATAAAAATAATACAAATGAATGCTGAATGATACAGAATGGCATCAAAGTTTTCTGTCCAATGTTATACCCTCATTCTTCTTCCTGTATATACTTTTTGATCATTTAATTTGACAGCTAATTTTAGAACACCAAATAATCCTATGCCATAATTGATTTATTAATAGATTCCTACACTATGAGTGAAACTTAGTTTAAATATACAAAGACCCACCTATACTCTAATTTGCAAATTGTATAAAATTGTATACCTATAAATAAATATATGTAAGCTTCTATTTGGTTAATAATTTTAATAACAATAGTTTTCTTCCTATTTTACATATTTTAGATAACTCTAATTTTAAATAATAAACAAGTACAACTTATGGTTCCATAACCTTAAATCTATATCTTCACTGCCTGATAGGGAGCTAACTCTAGCTGTCTTCTTTTTCACTTTTCTCTTCAAGTGTTAATTTATCTAAGGCCATAGTTGATGGTTTTGCAGACAACTCCAGGGGGTACCAATCATTCATCGTCATGATACATTTGTATAGTTACATAGAAGTAAAAGGTTTTGCTGAGAGGGTACTATTTTGTAATGCACACAAATATACTGTTTGGCTAATATAGATAAGACTGATGAATTTTGTGCAGTATTTTCTCCAAACTATAGTGAATTTTTATCCATAGGTCTATTGTAAAACCTGAAAGCCAATAAATAGGATAATTTTGTATCTTTACGCCAGAACTAAAGTGACGTGATCCTTCTGGAAATGTAGATGCCTATATGGCTGACACCCTGACTGTGGCAGAATGTCCTAATCATGAAGGCGGAAAAACTGGCTTGTCTGATATGCCTTCACTTGGTCCAAAATCATGTGACCTTTCAGTTTGCTTTCCTATTTTACCATAATCTTTTTATTCTACTTTTTACCCTTGGACTTCTTAATTTTGGTTTCTGTGGTTGTTGAAAGCTTATTACTAAATTTTAACTGAGCTCTTAAAACTTTTTTCCCAGACTTCCTTCTAAGAATGTGCTGACTTCTTAAACTAACTTCAACCAACTGGGTCTAAATTCCTAGGTTGGCAGTTGAGTTTTTCCTAGGATTTGTGGTGTTTCCAAACTTTTACCTCCCATTGGTTATGTCCACAGCTTTTTTAATTATTATTTTTTTATTCTAAAATTTTTACTGTGTTTGCTGGAATACATCTTCAAGTAACTTTGTTAGGAAATGTGTGTGGAAGAGGACTTAGAGTCTCTAAATGTCTGAATTTCTAACACTTCTACTCTCATGCCAAAAATAAGGAAAAGTATACTTGGGAGTGTGATTCCCCATGCTGAAAGTATAATTTTGCTGAGTTGGTCAGTATACTTTCTTTGAAAGAGCCTATATTTTTTTTGCCTAGGTATGCACATCATGCTAACCAACCTTACTATAAGCTCTACACCATTATTTTTTTTAAAGATTTTATTTATTTATTTGACAGAGAAATCAGAAACAGGCAGAGAGGCAGGCAGAGAGAGGGGGGAAGCAGGCTTCCTGCTGAGCAGAGAGGCAGATGCAGGGCTTGATCCCAGAACCCTGAGATCATGACCTGAGGCAGGGGTAGTGGCTTAACCCACTGAGCCACCCTGGGGCCTGTGCACCATTATTTTTGATAGCTTTTTAGCAGTCCACTATTGAAGTGATAAGCAATAGACATCCAAACTCTTCCTTCAAAAGCTTTTTCTATCAGAAACAATGCTATAAAGAACATATTTCTTCTTCTTTATTATTCTTTAAATTGTTACATAATGGTTGCTTTATACCAGTATCTAAGTATTTCACATGCACTCAATTATTCCTACAATAATCCAACGAGTTTGTTACAGTTGTTATCCCCATTTACAGATGAGGAAACAGACACACAGAGGTTAAGTGATTTACACAAATTCAAGCAGCTTGAAAATGGCAGAATAAAGATATGAGCTCAAATATCTGGCTGAGGTCCCTGCCTTTAACCCTACTGCTATTATTTCTTGATCATAAATCCCTGGAATTGGAATTGAGGGGTCACAGAAAAGGCATCTATTTTTATCGAAGAGGAAATCACTCCTGGGAATTACAGGCAAACAAGCAGAACATTAAAGGTGAATCTGAGGTTTTGAGAGTCGTAATGAAAATTCCAAAGACAGGCTCAAGAGTGGCCTAGAGATTCTTAGTGCTAAAGGCCCCACCTCTGAGAACTGAAGGAATCCTATCCATTTACAATGCTGTAGTGGAAAATGACATTCTGCACTAGCAAAAGGGATTTTATTATCTCTTCCTTGTAGGGAGTTTTATGTTGTCCAGTCTATTCCCCAGAAAGAGGAGGGAAAAAGTCAGAATAGAAAAAGAGGTAAGTTATGGCCTTGAAATTGCACTAGACTGAAAGTGGTATTTGGATGACCTCATTGGAGCTCATGCTTGTACATGCTGCTTTAGAAATGTAATTCATAGTTTATATGGTTTTATTTTTTAAAAAAGCTCATGTGTTTAGGGAAGTAGAACTAAAGGCAGGGGAGGGGATATTAACCTATAAAAGCTATAGGGTTGTCAAAACAATCTCAGTGATCTGATATTTATCCAGAGATTATATGGTCAAAGTTTATAACTGAACAGAAGCTGAATTTGCTTTTTTATTTTAAAGGAATGAAGAACATTTTAAAATAACTATCACTTATTCATTAGTTTCTGCTTCCAGATTGTTGCATGCCAAAAGATTAAACTTTCAGAAGCTGATGGGACATAGAATGTGGCAATTATTAGAAATGCTGTATCTCTTTGATATCGGCCAATTGGTAGCAGCAGATTAGTAAGGCTGAAAGATGTAAGAGTAGTCACTATATATTGGGCAACAAAATAGCCATCTGAAAGGGTTGGTGTTCAAAAATTGAGAAAGTTAAGATACCTAGGAAAGTGCATTTCCATGGAAGTAGTCATGACCTAAAATACCATCACCGGCCCTAATGTTTTTCTTGGTTGCTGAATTGCATTAATGTATTGAGCAACGTTTTTGTCTTCTGAGAGAATCTTTCCAGGTATGTGCATAAGAATATAAAGAAGAATTAGGTGTTCCTGGTAATTGGAAAGGAGATGAACTATATCTTGCAGGGCCAGACTTAGCAAAGTAATGATGCACAGGAAAGGGACCATGGGCATTCTAAGTAATTTTTTTTTCCCTTTTAGTGAACAACTCCACCTCCATTAGCATTCGTACACATAGTATACTATTGTCTACTAAAATTTCTGATAGAATCACAATCCCTTAAAGCAGTGACATAAACTTCAGTATGTTCTTGGGATATGTTAAACACAGGGAACAAAGTATTTTAAGCAGTTGAAGGTAAAAACACTTTGAGGAAAAAAGTTAGGAGACTTGACCTACTAGATATAAAGATTTGTCTACTGTAGCTTTATAAGACCATGTGGTATTAGCGTAGGTACAGAAAAACAGATCAATGGGATTGAGTAAATCAGTGACTTGACTGGCATGCATATGAAAGTCCGATATATAACAACTGATATTCCAAAGTCTACATACTAGACATAAGAATAAACAGATGATCATATCAATCTAAAATTGTCAGGGGGCAATAATTAAGTGAAATAATTTATTTGGGATCAAAAAAGAATTTGGGGTACATCGATTTGGGTAACATCCGCAATAGTGTTCTGCTTGGGACAAGAGTCAGGGCTTTTTTTTTAAGACAAAAGGAGTCACTTGTTTGCAAATAATTTTTATGGGGTTGGTGGAAGAAAACTACACTGAACTTAATTGGTTGCTAAGGCTATGACTGTGTGTGAAAAGGAGCTACTGTAGCAAGTTGCAGGTATTCATGCAGATTTCTTAAGAGTATTGTGTGGTTTGGCTCAGTTCATAAGCTCATGGTTCCACCTTGTGAAAGTGCGGGTAAGTCCTTCCTCCTTCATGGCTACTTGACGCTTAAAACCCCTTGGCATGGGTGACTCCATTTTATTTCACCTTTCACAATCTAAATTGGGAAAGCAGAATTTAGATTAAAATAAACCACTTGATGACCATAGGGAAGGGTTTCTTAAATTAAAAAGTGTAGTTCAGAGGGGGAAATATTGGATCACCTTACATTAAAACTGAAATCTGCTGTTTATCAGAAGATACTGTGAGGAAAATTGAAAGATAAACCACAAATTGAGAGGTAGGTGAGGTATATAATTTATAAAGAAATTTGTATCCAGGGTATATAAAGGTCTCTTAGAAATCATAAAGACTAACAACTCAATGGAAAAGTGGGCAAAAGATAATAGATAACCCTCCATCAGAAGGTGAATGGCTGATAACCTCTGACCAAGCCAGCTCTGTTATGCTCCTCAGCTTGACTGAACTTAGACAGTCTTCTTCCTAACTCTAGACCCCTGACGTCCCTTTTCTTGGAACATTTACCTAAGAAAACTTTTTAATTGTAAATTCTTCCTTTGTGCCTTTCAGATGTAAAAACCTTTTGTATCAGTTTTATATACTAAGAGTATCCTAAGACTTGGGCACCCTCCCTTGGAAATGTAATCCTCAAGGGTGAGAGAACATACCTCTCTCTATAGAAGGGGAAGCCCAGGTGGCCTAGCCAGAGAAATATTTGCAACCTGCGAAATAACAGGATGTGCTGGACAGATCCCATTGATTGACCTCTTCAGGTCCTCCAGTACTCTTCCACTAGCTCATGCCAGCTTTGAAAAATCCTCCCGTGCTTTATTTCAGCAGATGGATTTTTTTTTTTTTTTGTCAGAGGGAGCGAGCACAGGCAGACAGAGAGGCAGGCAGAGGCAGAGGGAGAAGCAGGATTCCTGCGGAGCAAGGAGCCCGACGTGGGACTCGATCCCAGGATGCTGGGATCATGACCTGAGCCGAAGGCAGCTGCTTAACCAACTGAGCCACCCAGGCGTCCCTCAGCAGATGAAATTTTGACTGTACTTTGCTCTCTGTCATTGCAATGGCCTTGAATGAAGTCTCCTTAGCTTTCTATGTTTGTAACTTTTGCTTTCATAAGTCCAATCAGGAAAATACAAAATTAAAACTGTACATACACAAACTATTTCACAGACACCAGAATGTCTGTTAATGAGAACAGAGAGCAATAGGAACTCTTGGGCAAACTTGGTATAAATATAAATTAGCATAGTCCTCTTCGGGTAGAGTTTGGCAGTCTTAAGAAGAGTGGACCGTGTCTCTTTTCTGTAGCAACCCCATTGTTACATGTATACCTGAGAAAAAATCTGCTTTAGGGGAGAAGGAGATATATAGGATTATACTTAAAGCAGCTACATTTATAATAATAATAATAAAAAAACCCTGGAGATAACCTAATTTTCAGTAGGAGAATGAATACAAAGTTATGTATAAACATAAAATAGAGTACTACAGAGTAGTGCATAAAAGTACATATACAGTTGAACAGAGAAATGAAATTGGAGAATACATACAGAATCACATGAACATGAAATTAAAAACACATTTTAAATTGCCTAGGGATGAAGAAATAACTTAATGCATTTTGTTTGTTTGTTTGTTTGGATACATGATAAACTTGCAATTCTGAAAGAGTGGTTACCTCTAAAAACAGGGATTGGAAGGGGGGAGGGTGATTGATCCAGAAAGAACATGAGCAAGTCCTCATGAGTTGACAGTGGTCCCCCTGCCCTGGAGCTGAATGATAGAAACAAAGGAGATGAGATATACATTTCGTGTCTAAAGTTTTAGAATAAAAAGAAGTCCTTTTGGGGAAGAGTTTGGTGCTAGTACTTTGTGTCCACATCTAGGTATCACTTGAACTTTTTACTGTGTCCTTGAGGTAGAGAACTCTTGGACCTGTCAATGCAATTCAGCCAAGTTTGAGCTGGTGATTGGATCTATCTCCAGTCCCACCTCAGCTTCTGGAACATGGTGTGATTTCTGAGTCATCAAAGTACTTTCCAAACACACAAGCTTCCTTCAGGGAGAGGGGAGAAATGGCGGTATTTGGCACACAAATCTTGGGAATAACACTGGGTACTATGAGCCCATTGGGCCTCTTTTAGCTCAAAGGCAGGTTGGTCAGAGACCATCACACTGTAGGTCCCAAGGAACTATGATGGAGATAAGAAGATATACAAGGGTCTGGGGCTGGAGATAGTGAGTGTTGTAAAATTTCCACTCTGCCTTATTTCTGTTCATGCTGGTCAGTTTTCATGGTGAGGAACTACTTTTCTTACAAGTTGGAAAGTTTTTGCAACATGGGGGGCCGTTGACAGGACCTGTATTGAAGTCTGTGGCCACAAGGGACACTTGAGGAAAAGCCCCTGAGTGAAGGCTGGGAGTGGTGGTGGCAGGATAGGTCACTGTTATTTTCTATTCACTGCTACAAAATGCAGGCAAAGCAAGCAGAGGGATTTGGGATGAAGAGTGAGGCATGAGACCATGACCCAGTTGGTAAGTCTAACAGAAAATGCCTTCAGATATGTAAGAAGACGCTAATGAAAGGATCCTCACTTCAGGGCAGCCATGTAAGTTACAAGGGAAAAGAAGCAACATCTTCTGAGTGTTCTATAGTTGATGTTACTTATCTTTGTTCCTTTAAAACTGTATTACAAAATGGCTTTGGATTAGCAAGAGAAAGACTGGCTTTTCCAAGTCCACTCACAACTTTCAACTTGATTGAGCAAACCAGTAAGCACTATATTTAAAAGAGACAAGCAACTTCTTACGGAGATTTGTGGATGTAGTAGGCAAATGTAGAAGTGGTACCAAATCCCCTTCTGTAGCTGGACGGGTGGTCCCATGGTAGAACACTGATGGTTGGGTGATATTTGGTCTTGTTGCTTGGTTCCTGGGATGATTTTCACAGGAGTAGTGACAGAGGCAGGTTTATTTTCAAAGATCATCTGAGCAAGTTAAGGTGTGTCCTCCAGGAAGCCATCCTCTGGCTCACTAAAAATGTGACAGTTCTTAGTGTTGGCTCGCATGCAGAAGAACTGAAACTCTCAGATTGCTGGTGGGAAGACAAGGTGGTACAGTTACTTTAGAAAAATTTGGTAGGTGTTTGCAAAGTTAAACACGCTTTAGTGGCCCAGTGATTCCACTTCCAAAGTGTTTGAAAATAGATGTGCATAAGCAGAATTGCAGGAGAATGTTTTCCACTGTTTTAATCAAAATTACTATTCCACCCTTAAGTATTTACCCAAGAGATCTGAAAATGTATACACATGCTAATAGATGTAAGGAAATACTAATGGTAGCTCTGCTGGGGCTATTACCCCAAACTGCAAAGGATAAAAATGACCAATTAGTGAGTATCACATTATTGTAATTCATACAATGAAATACACTATTCAGCATAAAGGAGTATGAATTCATGCCACAACATAGATGAACACTGGAGGCATTATGCTAAAGGAAAAAAGCCAGACATAGGGATAATGAATTTCACTACTAAATTTCCCTTTTTTTTTTTTTTTTAGGATTTTATTTGACAGACAGTGAGAGAGGTAACACAAGCAGGGAAACAGGAGAGGGAGAAGCAGGTTTCCCACTGAGCAGGGAGCCCGAAGTGGGGCTGGATCCTAGGACCTTGAGAGCATGACCTGAGTTGAAGGCAGATAGTTAATGACTGAGCAATTCAGGTGTCCCACTATTAAATTTCTTAAAATTATGGTAATGTGATACTGTGACTTACAATAATATATACAGCTGACCTTGAAAAAAGACAGAGATTAGGGGGACCCCCCCATGCAGCCGCAACTCTGCATATAGCTTTGGACTGACCAAAACTTAATAGTTTGTTATTGTCCAAAAGCCTAATGTAAACAGTTGATGAGCATATATGTTGTTTGCTATGTGTAATATATGCTAGATTCTTACAATAAAGTAAGCTGGAGGGACACCTTGGTGGCTCAGTTGGTTAAGCATTGGCCTTTGGCTCGAGTCATGATCCTAGGGTCTTGGGCTCAAGTCCTGCATAGGGCTCCTTGCTCAGTGAAGAGCCTGCTTATGAGGGCTTGTGCACTCTCTCTCTCAATCCCTCTCTCTGACAAATAAAATCTTTCAAAAAAAAAGTAAGCTGAAGGAAAGAAAATGTTATGGAGATCATAAAAGAAACTTATTGTATCAAAAATCTGCATGTAAGTGGGCCTACACACTTCAAACCTGTGTTGTTCAAGTGTCAACTGTATTTGGTCTTGGCCCAGTTTCTGACACAAAGCTCCCCAAATCTTTGGAACTTTCTAAGAGCAGTAAAGGTGTTTTCTGATGTCAATGTAGTGACTTTATATCAAAACCTAAGGACTGGGGCAGGTTCTTTGGGATCCAATCATGTGATTAGGAAGTTGGAACTATCTTTCTTATCTCCTGTCCTCTTAGAAGTTTCAGTGGGTGGGTAGCGGGGGGCAGCTGGAGGTTGAATTAATCATCAGTAGCCAATGATTTAAGTAACTGTGACAATGTGATGAAGCCACCATAAAAGCCCAAAAGGATAGAGTTAGAAGAACCTCCAGATTGGTTTGAGGCTGGTGTGCTTCTGGAAGGCAGGGAAGCTCGGCACCCTTTCCCACATACCTTTCCCTATGTACCTCTTTCATCTAGCTGTTGTTGAGTTATATTCTTTAATAATAAAGTAGTGATCTAGTGAGCAAAATATTGAATTCTGTGAGCTTTCTCTAGAAAATGAACTGAAAGAGGGGATGGGATGGTGGTAATCTCTGATTTATAGAAGTCAGGGGAACAGGGAATAACCTGGATTTGGGACTGGTGTTTGTAGTATAAAGAGGGGGTTATAGGAACCTCTAATCTATAGCCTATAGAACTTGTTCATCTTGCATAACTGAAACTTCATACTCATTGTTCAGTAGCTCTCCATTTTCCCCACCTTCCCGTCCCTGGTAACCACTATTCTACTCTTTGGGTGAGTTTGAGTAGTTTAGATAATGCAGGGAGATCATGTAGTATTTGTTCTTCTATAACTGGCTTATCTCACTTAGCAGTTAATGTTGTAAAGCACACTATGCTAAATTCCTGAAAAAATTTTCTTTTTTTTTTTTTTTTCTTGTATGGGTTTAAGCACAAATAGGTTAGAAAAATGAGTCTGCTGTGACCAGAAACACTTGGGAAAAACTCTTAAGAAAAAAATACAAGGTAGTGAAAAGTATGGGAATTGTGATTCTGTTTCAGGTTTTTTTTTTTTTTTTTAAGCTAAAAACATCTAATCTTAACAGTGTGTAAATATTCGAGCAAGGAGAAAGTATGAAAGGACACATATTAGATTGTTACTGTTGGTTACCTCAGAATGTGGGTTAGAGTCAGGGGAGAATAGGATTTTATTTTGTCCTTCTGATGTTTCACTGGATTTAATACTGATTTGCTGAGAATTATAAAGTAAAAAACCTCCCAAACGTCAAATGATATAATGGATATAAAGCTATTGGCATTGTGCTTCATAGATTGTTTGCCTTCATTCTCTATTATTTGTTTTTTGATATTTATGGCTCCTTCTTTGTATCTTTTCATTCTCTACCAGGGTTCAACAAACTTTGGTAGCTCTTGGTTGCATGGGGATTAGGGTTCTTAAACAGTTCCAGTCTGAAATTTGAGGTTTAGTTCTTGCTTATGGTATGTATGCATATATTTTCATTTCAAGAATCCATTCTACAAATAGTTGGGTGACTACTATATCCTAGAAACTATACTAAGCCTGGAAGTACAATAGGGTAATAAGCTATACCCACTTCCTGCCTTTATGGAGGTTACATTCTGATGGATGTACCCAGAAGGGACAGGAGTAGTTTCAAGCAGAGACATTCAAGTTACTGTCTAAAAGAGAACATGGGCTAACAACTTTGAAGTTCTGAAAATAAAACAAAATCCGTTATTTGGCAGAGGCCTTTATGTTAAGAAAGAACAATATGTCCAAACCTCAGAACTTTTCTCCTATTAACTGATAATGAAGCAGAAGCCCCTTTCTCAGTCCTACCACGGAGTTTAGTGCTTGGGTTTAATTTGGCGAGAATGAGGCATTCTATCATTGGCAGTAAATGGTAACCATCATTAGTCAACTTCAGCCCTTAATAGCAGTTTGAAACATCAGGAACTACGCATATGGGGTTTCTGCTTCAGCTGAGCGGTAGGCAATACAGCATATGTGGTCTCTTTGGGACTCTTAGATCTTGCAAAGGAAGTCCCAGTTCCTTACAAAATCTCCCCCTTGTTTTCAAATGTATTGCATAGCAAGAACTTCTTCCAGCACCATGTTAGAACTTCTTCTGCTTTAGCAGATGTCTGTAGTCCTAAAATAAATTTTTCCCGCATTCTATGCTTCTATTAAAAGTCCCTGTGGCCTCACATAATAGTAATTTCCAAATTACTAGGAACACTTGAGGGAAATCTGGTACAACATGCAGATTTGGAACGTGGGGTGATGTTAATCTCAAATATCTGAAGTTACCCTACTATCTCAGAGGACTTGAAAAAATAGTCATTTGGGAAAATAAGCAAAACTATAGCCCAGAGAAAAGAGATTTGAGTGCAAGTTGGTTCTGTGTGGTATATTTAAGAAGGCAGAATGGGAATCCCATCTGCTTCGTTTAAGTAAGACATTCAGAAAGTATGGAAGGTAGCTGCTCAGATAGTAGGATTTGAAAATCACTAGAGTCCTGATTTAAATCTTTCCCACTGCCTGTTTGTTTCCTTTTTGGTCGCTAGAAGTTCTGGATTGAGAGGAAAAAAAGCTGTCAGGGAAAACAGTGAAAGATGTTGAAATATGCAAAGAAAGATCAGTGGGTGTCTGGCCTAGCTCATTCATCTGGGTTATTGTCTTTTGTTGTTTTGAGTTATTTTACAACTCAAATTGTAGCAAACGGTCATAATAATGCAAATAATGTTTGTCCATAGAATGGAAGACTGTGTCCAGTGAAGTGCAGTTACTTATTCCCTTGTGGATAGCCCATTTTGTATTATTTGCAAATTTATTTCAGAGTCCTTCTTATCTAGATGTGTTTGCTCTTTGGAGTTCCCTTTGAATTTGTTACAACATCTTACCAGCTCCCTCATTAAATTAAAAATCTATGATACACTTCTTAATTTTAAGTGTAGTCAACATAGCGATACATTAGTTTTGGTTGTACAATATAGTGGTTCAACATTTCCATATATTATTCATGCTCATCAAGGTAAGTGTGCTCTAAATCCCCTCACAAATTTCACCCATCTATCCCACACCTGCCCCCCCCCACTCACCTGGTAACCATCAGTTTGTTCTTTATAGTTAAGAGTCTTTTTTCCCCTTTTTTCCTTAAATTCCACATATAAGTGGAATCATATGGTATCTGTATTTCTTGGACTGACTTATTTTGCTTAACATTATACTCTCTAGGTTCATCCATGTTGTTGCTAATGGCAAGAGTCCATTTTTTTTTATAGCTGAATAATATTCTGTTATATATATATAAATATATTCTGTTATATATATATTCCATCGTATATGCATAAATACATATACATACACAAATACACATATATACATACATATTCCATTGTGTGTGTGTGTATGTGTTTGTGTGTGTGTGTATAAAATATCACATCTTCTTTATGTATTCATCTACCAATGAACACTTGGGCTGCTTTCATAATTTGGCTATTGTAAATAATGCTTCAATAAACATAGGGGTGCATGTATCTCTTGAATTTAGTGGTTTTGTATTCTTTGGGTAAATACCTAGTAGAGGGATTACTAGATCATAAGTAGTTCTATTCTTACTTTTTTGAAGAACCTCTATATGGCTTTCTACAGTGGCTATACCAATTTGCATTCCCACCAACTGTGCAGGGGGATTCTATTTTCTCCACATTCTCACCGACACTAGTTGTTTCTGGAGTTTTAGATTTTAGCCATTCTGACAGGTGTGAGGTATCTCAGTGTGGTTCTGATTTCCATGTCCCTGATGATGAGTGATGTCGAGTATTTTTTCATGTGTCAGTTGGCCATCTGTATGTGTCCTTTAGAAAAATGTCTACTTATGTCCTCTGCTCATTTTTAATTGGATTATTGACTTTTTTGGTGTTGAGCTCTATAAATTATATATATCTATATGTATGTATGTATATATATTTATGTGTGTGTGTGTGTATATATATATATATATATATATATATATATATATATATGATACTAACCTCTTATTGGATAAATTACTTGCAATTATCTTCTCTCATTCAGTAGATTGCCTTTTTATTGATGATTTTCTTTGCCAGGCAAGAGCCTTTCATTTTGGTGTAGTTCCAATTTTTTTTTGCTTTGTTTTCCCATGCCTGTGGAGACATATACATAAATATATTGTTAAGGCCAATGTCTGGATGATGACATTTTTGTTTTGTTTTGTTTTGCCAAATCACTTGGCCAAGAAATACTCTGGGAAAGGGACTTTTGAGAAATCCCACTTCAAGGAGAATTGCTGTGGGAGTGTTGAAACCAGCTTCACTCTAGTGGGGGAAGGTGGAGAAAGTACGAAAGAGAAAGTAAATATGAAGAAGAGCTAATATAAATATTACGTTTGTGGAGTTTTGTGTAGGATTAGCCTTGATCGGTGACAATGATGTGCCCAGCTCTTTGACAATTCTGTGATCAGAGAAATGTGTGTGCCCTTTAGTATATATTGCAGTACAGGGAGTATAACCATGCTCAGTCTCAGGATGACTTTTGCTTGAGCTTCCAGGGACACTGCCATGCCCAAAGATTACACTGATTTAGCACAGATCTTTCTAAAGTTTACAACCAACGGGTTAGGGCAGGTATGGGTATTTGGAAGTGCGAGGAAGTCTGGTGTGTCTTGGTTTACAAGCTGGCCCTTTCCCAGAGAACAGGGAGAGATCAAAGAAAGAGACAGACTACCCCACATTGGTAAGTAGCATATTCAATCAGCCAGGGAACCTCCTTGAGACATTTGTCTTGGGCAGTTGCAAGTTGTCACAGGCCTACCAGAACCTTAAAAGTTGATACAGAGGCCTTAACTGGGTTCAGTTAATTATAGTCCAGATGGTTTCAACAATACATTACTCTCTCAAGACTATGTCTTGAAAGAGCTCCTACTTTGGAGAAGGTGGGCACAATTCACATTTTAAGGGCAGGAGAGAGAGTGAAGGGAGTATGATTATCTGGGGTCTAACTCTTGGGTAAACCTGTCCAGTCTTCTCAATTACCACCTTGTGCCATGGCCACCCTCTAATGGTGCTATCTTTAATTTATTTACAGAAGTGATGATTTAAAGGAGAATTCTCTATGCACAGCAAATAAGCCAATTGTGATAACTTGTTTTACCAAAATCTAGCAGTTTATTACAAACACACAGGCTCACACACAGAGAAAATAGTTATTAGAAAAAGAAGAGGAGATAATAACGTGTATGGCAGTGTGTCATGGTCCAGCAGTCCAGGAGACCAGCTGTGGTCATTTACCTGCATCATTTGGAGGCCGGATGTTAAGCAGTGGTACAGCTGGAATTAGCTCTGCAACTTGGCAGATCCTCCAGCAGCAGATGCCAGTCACAGTGAAACACTGCAACAAGGTGGGAAACACAATAAGATGATTCTCAGAAATTCATCACAGTATGTGTTATTGTCCATTAGGAAAGTAGAGGCCAGCTCTTATTTCCCTCTCCAGGCTTATGTTTAAAGTTAAGCAGGATCAGGTGGAACATATATTATTTTGGGGTAATTCCAAGTACATTAGGTGTGGCATGTAAAACATCTCATCTTTGACAGGTGGTCTTAGGACATAACTATTCAAACATCTGTTACAGAGGCTGATATGTCTCTTAGCCTAAGTGACTCTATTTTGTGGAGTGACCATTGTAAGTTGAGTTTTCACACCACAGCACTTCTCCTACAGTGTAGTTGGTGGAAAGGAAGAGTTGCCTTCTCCCAGTTTCTTGAGTATCTGGATGGTGTCCAGGTTTATCAGGTCCATCATGCATCTTCAGTTACATTTTGCATAGAAATGCTGGGGTTATGCTGGAAGCTAGGGCTCAAGGGACATCAGCTCATGGAGTGCTATTCTTAGGAGCACCTAAACAGGCTTCTGTAGGCTCTTATTTCATGGTCATGCTATGAGTCTTTAGTACCAGTCTAGACCTCCTGCAGACTTCCTGGCTCAAAACAAATTGTACCCCAAAAGATTTCTCATTTTTCTCTTTCTACAGCCCTGAAGTGGACCAAGAACACAGAAATCTAACTGGATAGCTATAAAGTAGTTTTCATTTACCAATAGAAATTATTTGGAACAAGTAATGTATCTTGTGATAAATACTGTTTTCTACACTTTATTGTTTATGTGCATGGAGGTCTGTGTATCATCACCATTGAACCCTTCTGCTGTATACGAATGTCAGTTATCCTTACAAAAGATAAATGCATAGCAGTGATTTATGCTGGACCTTAGCAGAATTCTACTGGAGAATTAGTGGATTTCATTAATCTTGAGGTGCCAACATCAGAGAGCTGATGCATTGAGCCCCTGTGTAGGAGACCCTGGACATGGACCTAGCACCTGCACAGAGTTGCTGAAGCCTTGATTTGGGTAGTGCTTGAAGAATTACCTTCCCTTTGCCCCCACTTCTGGGTTTCCCCTTCAAATTGAGGACATTAGGATCTTGGTATAAAATCTTATAGCGAAAGCTATAAAATTTAAAAACATAAAATTTTGGACTCTGATTTTTTTCTGAGAATCCTTTTTTTTTTTCTTTAAAAAATTTTTTAAATATAAAATGTGCTAGCCATTACTCATGTTTATTTAAAATACTCTGGAAGATACTGAAAAAATTAAAATCGGTGATTAATCCCATTATACAGAAGTAGCCAGCAAAAATATTGTGTTACTCTAGTCTTTTCCTTTTTTTTTTAAAGATTTTATTTATTTATTTGACAGAGATATGAAGAGTACAAGTAGACAGAGTGTCAGGCAGGGTGGGGGAGAAGCAGGCTCTCCACTGAGCAGGGAGCCCGACATGGGGCTCGATCCCAGGATCCTGGAACTTGACCTGAATTAAAGGCAGCCACTTAACTGACTGAACCACCCAGGTGCCCCATTCTAGTCTTTTCCTTATGCACACACTTTATATATGTATTTCTTAATTACAGTATGTTGAATTTCTGCATGCTGTTTTTTTTTTCACTTGAATTGCAATGAAAATTTGAATTACAATGAAAATTTCACCAGGATACTATTGTTCAGAAGTATATTTTTGTGGTGAATAATATTTAATTTTGTTGATCTAGTATAATTTAATAAATTCCCTATTTTGCTTATAAATCTTTCATAAATGATACTCCAATTAACACTCTTACAAAGGACTTTGATCAAACCTTGTTTGCCTTAGGATAAATGCCTTCATGTGAAATTACTATGTCAAAATGCATGTATCTCTTTCATCCTCTTAAAAGGTTGGGCCAAATTACACTCTCAACAGCAGTGTATGGAAAAGCTTACTTTGCTGATACTAATGTTTTTATAACCTGGCTGTAGGACTATGAGATGAGTGTTGAAGAATTTTGAGCAAGAAGACAGAGAGGAACTTGATGAGTTCATTGTTCCTTTTCTCCCTGATGTGGCTTCAGCCCTTGGGAGGAAACATAAATGTCCGCCTCATCTTTGTAGAATGTCCCCTGCTGAGACCCAAATGATTTTGGAGGCAAACGGGAGGCTGTGGGCTTAGGGACACACTGCCTGTGGATTCCTAAAGCTGCTCACTGTGGCCAGACCCCAGGGTTTGTATCAGCATCAGTGTCCCTGCACTCTTCCTCAAGTGTGGCTGAGGCCAGGTTCCCATTGGTAGCTGCTCTAGTTTTCAGGGGGCTTCAGATCAACATCTTCATACTCCTTGAGGAGTGCTGAGCCTTTAGGAAGGCAGGAAAGGAGAACTTACACTCGAAATAGCAGAATTAGCCAGTGGACTGAAGAGGGCTCAGAGCTGATAGGACATGTGATTTTCTGAGTCTCCTTGATGGTAGCTTTTAGGTGTGAAACTTGGGTTATGCATTTGTCACATCCACCTTGATTCTGATGCTTTTGAAAGTGAAATTTCATAACTTGCTCCTCTGTGTATTCAAGTATTGGTAATTGGTGTCACTTCTATGTTATATTTATTTGGTGCAAATGCCTAAGTAAGCATAAAACTTGGTACAATACTGAGCAGTTAGTCAGCAGAAATCCATGGGAATCTTGTTTGGCACATTTGATATAATGTGTTTTTCTGCATTATTTTTTTAGAAGATTTTTTTTTATAGGTCACTGTTTTGACAGGCTACTGGTGCATGGTGATTTGCCAGCAAAGTTTACCTTCTAATTGCAATGTTTGATATAAAGAACTTTTTAAAAGTGTGTATGTGTGTATCTTTTAAAATATAAACTTATAGGCACAATTCCTTAAATTTTCCGAGTCACAAGATTAATTCTGTTAATTTAGGACACTTACCTGATTGTGTGCAAATATAGGCATAAGCTATTAATTCAGCACTTTAACAAGTGATCCACTAAGAAACTGCTATGTTTTATAAATTTATCAAAATCAAAACTATTCCCAAACACAGAGACCCAAATGATTTTGGAGGACAGCTTTCATTTTCTTCTCTTTCTCACCATCTTTCAATCATACCTCCACACTGTGGCCCCAAGAAAATCATGATTTCAGGTATATTTAATACAAACCAAAGAAAACAAAACAGGTATTACTGTTAATTTTCTTAAAAAAAAAATACACTCCAAGGACTTTTCTAATGAAATTAGAAGCAAAAACTGAAACTTGTTCTTTATTTTTTTGACTCTACATAATTGAATTTATTTCTAGTTTTTATCAACTTAGAAAACTCAGGGATAAAGAATAGTGAATAAACAAATGATGAACCAAAGAATATTTGAGAGGCCATATGAATGACCCAAAGATTCTTGTTTTATAGATGTGACAACCAAAACCTCTTCCTTGGAGAATTTTCACATACAAGATCAGTTTTTTTTCTATTGCATAGAATACATGTCACAGATTTGTTTGACTCTGATGAATTCTCTGTGAAGCACTTTTAGTATTTGCATGATGAAGTTGAAATGTTGTTTTTCCACTAATTATCTTTGGGCTGTCATTAACAAGCTTAGTTTTGGGCATTTAAAACTTTGAGTATTTGTTCTGCAATTGTTCAGTAATGGAAATACAGTATAGAGCATCAAAGTGACATGTGTTTGAAAATAATCTATAGTTTTAAATATGTATACGTTAAGTAAAGTTATTTAGAGAAAGGTTTAAAAAGACACCCCTCACTAAGACAAGTCAATCTAGATCCTCAAATACTTGTAGCAGATTTTAGAAACTAGACACTAATGTCCCAAAGGGTTCCTCTGAAACAAATGGAATTTCTGTGACAGAAGCTAGAAATTGATTCCCCCTACCTTGTAAATCCAGGCCTAGCAGAGAGAAAATCATGGATCGATTTATGAGAAGTACTTTCACAGAAAAGTTGGACCTTTTATCAAATAATTATAGGTACATCAATCTACTCTAGTTTTTGTTTTCCTGATACATGATTTTTGTGCAGAAGGGAGTTGAATTCTTCAGAGGCACATAAGAATATTTTATTCTCTATAACTGTGGTTTTAAAAAATTATCACTGGGGCGCCTGGGTGGCTCAGTGGGTTAAAGCCTCTGTCTTCGGCTCAGAAAATGATCCCAGGGTCCTGGGATCAAGCCCCACATCGGGCTCTTTGCTTGGCAGGGAGCCTGCTTCCTCCTCTCTCCCTGCCTGCTTCTCTGCCTACTTGTAATCTCTGTCTGTCAAATAAATAAATATCTTTTAAAAAATTATCACTGTTCATTATGCAGCTTTTTTAAAAAAAAGTTATGCAGTGTGAAAAGGGACTATAAGAACTTCAATACATTGTATGTAAAATTGATAATTAAAAATGATGGTTAATGAAAATCTATGATAACTGATCATTAATTATAGAGAAAGCAATCAGTTGAAGGAAACAATTTGAGAGCCTATTGGCTCTCAATAGGCAGTGGAAGGCTATTGGTAGCCATATTTGAATGCTGAGAGAGGTGGATGTTGTCTTTTCAAGTTCTTTAAGTGAGTCTGCTGATAGGCAATATTTAAAAACATCTGCATTCTGTACCTGGACACCACCTTTGTTTTTTTCCCTGCTAGTCCATAAATGAAAAAAATGTGGGGGCTTCTTTGAACTTAGGAAATAAGGAAATAAAACAAACAAAACTTCAAAATGTTTAGAATGTCAAATCATGGGTTTCTCTAACATCTAAGAAAAAACAAAAATTATTTAGAATTAGGAGCAAATTGTTCAGGAGAAAGTTTATTCTTTAAATGCAACCAAGGCTTAATGCTCTGCATTTTTCCATAAAGGAGTCTGAATGCAAGGTATCCATTAAAAAAGTACTGGAAAGAAATTCCCAGAATGTAAGAAGTTACATTTGGAGAAAGAAATATTTTTTAAGTATGAAATGATTGTGCTCATTAAAAGCAAGAAAGGTATAAAATACATTCAGAATTTCATATTTTAATGTTCTCTACATGTCTATCAACTTTGTCAAGATTGTAGGGAAATTTATTCTAAATGGTCAGTTAATCAAACCTAATGTAAGATACAAGGCCATATCTTAGGTTATTGTAACGAGGACATTGACTCTGAGCAGCTTGTATCTCCTCCACATCCTACCCTTCTGGTAGTGCCTCCTTCCTCCCTTTAAAGAACTGGTCAACTCTGTTCCAGTTGTTCGAATTCTAAACTTGTACTTTCCTTCCTCTTAGACCATGAACTCTTAGAATGCAACCTTAGAGTTGTCAGCCAGTATGCTCTCTGAGGAAAGGAGACTAGGACACAGACAATCTAGAGGGAGATAGGGAGCTCTAATAGTCTTTGTCTTTGGATCCAGCTGATCTTGAAGCCAACATTACCTGTGTCCTTGGGACTTAAATACATTAAACCACCATGCTTAAGCTAGTTTGAATCTTTACGTCCTCTGCAAAGAGCATTCTGATTGGTACCCAGTGATCACTTACTCAGTTTACATATTGAGAAGTAGCAATTTTAAATAAGAAAAAGTTGATGGCAAAGTTTGAGGAAAAAGTATAATAAATTTTACATGGAAACTTTCAGTGTCAGAAGTGGGAACGGGTGTTTGTTTCAGGCTAACTCAGAAGTTTGGAGAAAAAGTCAGTAGTTACAACTAGATGACCGTTAGTGACACATTGTTCCTTAGTAGGCTGACTTGATTAGTGCCAGGATATTTTCAGGTCATCTAAAGTTCTTTACACGGAGTTAAAAGTATATTTTTGGCCCAAAGCATTATTTGTGAATGTTGACTTTCACAGCTTCCCTAGTATTAAGCAAATCTCTTAAAAATCTTTTAATTTTTAAATTGTTTTTAGCCCTGGTGTTAAATAATGTTCACTTGTCTGGCATAACTTGTGACATTTTCTGGCCAAAATATATTAGCAAGAAACTGCTTTCTAGGAGCTGTGAAAACTTTAAGAAAACCATAAAAACTTTAATGGTTCTGTGTAGAGAAGCTGGTAGACCTACTCTGGTTAGGGAATCACTGATGTGGCACAGGGAATACATAGAACACAGTGTTTCTCAAAGTATGGGTCTTCAACTGCCTACATTAGAATCACGTGTATATTTCTAAAACATGTTTCTGGGCTTCAGTTAAGAGGTGGTCATATCTGGAGATGGGAATTTTTCTTAATTTCTACAGCTAAATCTTAGAATTCTCAAACTGTGTAGTTTGAGAATCTTCCATCTGGAAAATAAATGCATTCTTAATGAAATGAATTCTTTATTAAAATAATACATGTTACCATTCATGTTGATTCTTCCTGCTGTGAAAACTTAGAATAAGAAAGGTATAGCTGTCTAATTTTGGAGTGTGTAAATTTGCAATAACTTACAAAGTTGTTCTTCCCAATGCATCACCTATCTCAAGATTTCTAGGCATAGAATTTTATTAGAATTCTAATGAGCTTGAATCTGTAATTCCGAGGTTGATAACATAAAGCTAGCTGAACCCATTTCCCCTATTGGTTAATTCTTGAGCTTTTGAGTATTCTTGATCGAGTTTGTGATATCATGAGTGTTTGCATTTGGGGTATGTAGTTTCCAAAAACATTGCCTTAACACAAACTCAAATGGTGGGTAGGGACATGGGGATAGGGTCAGTCCCTGAAGGTAGGTGTGTATTTTCTCTTGAAATTAGTTCATTTACATAGATGGGCTAATCTTAGCTCCAAATTTTTATTGTATTAAGTCCATGCCATACAGAAAGGACATTCATTGACTCTTTTAATCTCCTTCTTCTTTTATTAAAAGATGCTCTTCTTCTTTCTTGAGGTATCCTAGGAAAAAGGTAGCTCCTGCATCTTTTATGAGCCTTTACTTCATAACCCACAGAACTATTGACTTGTAAAACCTCTCAGTGGCTCTTTAATAAATGTTCTGAGTCATGCTTGTTTATAGTACTTTTCCTTAATTTATAAATATGCACGATTTTCAATATTTATATATTAAACCTAAAGGAAAATCCCTGCCCAGAATAGCAGGAGCCACCTGTGTGGGACATGATCTGGGTTTGTCTCAGATGGACCTATTAGATCAGCTGAGGCTTGCTTGGCCTGATTACAGATGATCTCCTTTGTAGACATGTATAAACATCTGATCTAGGGTAGAAAGTTTTGGCTCCAGTAAAAGAAAACAAATCAGAGGACTAGTTTTCCCTAAAAGCCTAATGTCCATGCTCAATTTATGGGTCAGGTCCTAGGATGTCTTCCTCTAAGAAGAGCTAACCCAACAACTCTTCACTGCAAAGCAGATGAAGTCAGCAAACTTCATCTGCTTTGGTTTAAACAATGGGCTTTGCTCAACTTGAGTAAAGATGCTAATTAAACGATATTTTTCCCAGTATGTTACTGAATGAGAGGTGTGTTGGAGTAAGCTCTTACCAATGAAAGAAGTGATAGATATCTTGTTCTATTTCTCACATAAGATAATATAGCATGGTTTCTCACCTTAAAAAGAATACTTTATGGGGAAGGAGGATGTCCTTTATCTACCTTTATAGTTCCAGAGAACTTAGAAACAGTGCATGCTAAATACCTCTCACATAGAAGTCCATAAGGACAACCTTAAATATAGTTCATAGAGTGATTAAATGGAATTCTTTTATTAAAAAAATAATTCAACTTCCATAAAATGTCTCCAATTTCTAAAACATGGTTGCATGCCCATATAAATTTGACTGTTTATATCACTACTAGCCTGAGGAAAAGGTAAGGAAGTGGGTCATAATAAAAAGATCTCAGTGAAATTCTTTCACAAGTGCAATTTTGGAAAAGAATCCAGTTATGTTGAATCTTGCTATGAGAAATCCATAGTTAGAACAGGTTGTACACTGGTCTGCCTCTAAGCCTGAAACTCTTGATTTATTTCATTAATGTGGAACTTGAAATGGATTATCTGAAGTTTTCTTAATTTATTCCTCTTCTCATGAAGTATAAGGAGATATGGGCCAGGGTCGTGTTCTCTGCATTCTCACCAGCTCAAGTAGAACATTCAGAGGGAGCCAGATATAGGTCTATTGGGTTATGCCACATTCTAAACTAAACTCTAGAGTTCCTTAAATTGTCTGATAAATCAAAGATTCATCAAATTTTAAACCTCTTATAATAGGGATCTTGAAACATATTTTGATTTGGCTAATTCCAGTCTTCCATGAATGAGTTAGAATAAATTCTCGTCGCATAGAATTAGGAGAGAGCTACTGAGTCCCTCCTCTATCTCAGTTATTTAAGCATTCATTCTCTGTTGGAATACCTCTGTTGTGCTGTTCCTGAGTTATTTTTTTAAAATATTTTATTTATTTATTTGACAGACAGAGCTCACAAGTAGGCAGAGAGCCAGGCAAAGAGAGAGAGCGGGGAAGCAGGCCTCCACTGAGCAGAGAACCTGATGTGCGGCTCGATGCCAGGACCTGAGATCATGATCTGAGCTGAAGGCAGAGGCTTAACACACTGAGCCACCCAGGCACCCCTCCTCTGAGTTATTTTTCATGTTACTGAGAAGTCTAGCTCATGGTTGGAGATTGTTATAAAAAAAAAAAAATGTGTAGAATATAGCAGAAAATCCAATAGATGCAAAGTATAGCTCTTAAACAGATAGTGTGGTATCCTTATTCAGCTGTGACACCTCATCTATGTCATTTTTTCCTTCCCCGTTGCTCATTGTGTCCCCTATTTTTGACCTAACAAAAAATCCTAATCCAAAGCTTATCATGTTCATCTCCACTTGTTAGAGAAGAAAGCTGAAGCTTTTTGAGTAACTGAGTAATTTGCTTAAGGTCATGCAGATAGACATTGCTAAGGCAAAGAACTTAAAGATATTCTTTGAAAAAAAAAAAAAAAGATATTTTTCGAAAAGCCAATGCTGCTGCTCTAAGAAAACAAACTTGTGGTTCAGGTTACTTTTCATGGTGGTGGTAAGCTTGGATAGTCAACTGAACCATAGATACCCCTAGTATAGAAAGTAACTGTGAAGATCAGTGAAAATAATTGAGTAGACATATATCGAACACGAAGTGTTGCTCTTTCCCATCATGTTAGGGGGAGCCCAAGTAGTAACAATGATCAACACATACTTAGTGCCAAACATATGCCAGATAGTGTTCTAAGTGCCTTGTCCAAATTACCTAACTTAAACCTCATAGCAACTCTGAGGTAGACAATGTTATTAACCCAATTTTACAGAAAAAACAAAAACACTGCATCAGGGAGAGTTTTTATCTATTTATTTGCAAAACCATGATTAGTACAGAGAAGGACTCCAGGGGGTTCCACTAATGAAGACACTTGGCTGCTGGTGAAATTAAGTTCAATTATTCTGAAAATAATTGGAACCAAAAAATCCTCAGAATGTCATCTAAGAATGAGATATTGAGAAATTGGCTGGTGAATGTTTCAGATACACTCCTGAAAGAGAGAAGCATATATCATGGGGTAGAGGAGGGCTCTAAGGATATGGAAGCCACAGAAACCCCAAGAGAAGCAATGAGAGAATTCCAGTCAGTGAGGAATGGGCTAAAACCCAGGGAAGGAATATTTAAGAATCAGGAGAGGATCTTTTCTGAATAGCAATTACTGCAGAACCTATTGATATTAAGAGGATTATAGGGCATCTCTTTCATGCATTAAGGGGTTGCTATTCTGAGGTTTCCTTGATTAAAATGATAAATAATTACATTACTACTTAATGAACAGGTTAACATAGAAGAGGAAAAAGGAACATTTCACTCCAGAAAATTTTCATGTTTAAGATAGTTTTGGTTAGGTCTATGAATTTTTTTTTTTTAATTTCTGTAACAGTTGTTTCCTCAACAACATTGCTTTTACCTTTTCTTGATGCTTCCGGCTCATTCATGGTCTATGGTAAGAGCAAACCAATTGTGGTAAAAATAAGCATAACATAAAATTGACCATTTTAACCACTTGGAGGTGGTTAGCTCAGTGGCATTAGATGCAGTCAGGTTGTTGTATAGCCACAACCACCATCCATCTCCATATACTCTGCTTGCCTATCAATAGAAATTAACTGACTGCTGTTTTATCTATTTTCTTTGCCTTCATCCTGTTCTCATTTGGAAAGTACCTTGATTGTTCAAAGTGTTGGGCTATTAAGAATAAAACAGCTGTGAACATACATGTACAAATCTTTGGACATTTCTCTTGAGTAAGTACCTAGCAGTGAATTACTGGGTCCTATGTTAAGTGTATGTTTCACTTTCTAAGAAATTGTCAGGGCACAATAGCCAAACTATGGAAAGAACCTAGATGTCCATCAACAGATGAATGGATCAAGAAGATGTGGTATATATACACAATGGAATACTATGCAGCCATCAAAAGAAATGAAATCTTGCCATTTGCGACAACATGGATGGAACTAGAGCGTATCATGCTTAGCGAAATAAGTCAAGCAGAGAAAGACAACTATCATATGATCTCCCTGATATGAGGAAGTGGTGATGCAACATGGAGGCTTAAGTGGGTAGGAGAAGAATAAATGAAACAAGATGGGATTGGGAGGGAGACAAACCATAAGTGACTCTTAATCTCACAAAACAAACTGAGGGTTGCTGGAGGGAGGGGGTTTGGGAGAAGGGGGTGGGATTATGGACATTGGGGAGGGTATGTGCTTTGGTGAGTGCTGTGAAGTGTGTAAACCTGGTGATTCACAGACCTGTACCCCTGGGGATAAAAATATATGTTTATAAAAAATAAAAAATTTAAAAAAAAAAAGAAATTGTCAGGGCATTTTACAAACTGGTTGTACTGTGGTACATATTCATCAACAATATATGAGAATTCCAACAATTTGGTATTCAGTTGTATTAATTTTAGCCATTCTAGAGGATAAGTAGTAATATCTCATCATGATTCCAACTTAGATTTCCCTGTCACCAATGGTACTGAAGCATCTTTCATATGTTTATTGGTTATTACTACAACTCATCTGATGAAAGGTGAGGGTTCTTTATTCTGGAAATGAGCTCTATATCAGAAATATATTTATGGCAAATATTTTCACCCAGTTCCTGGTTTGTCTTTCCATTTTCCTAGTTATGTCTTTCAAAGGACAGAAGATTTTAATTTTGAATAAGTCAAATTTATCAATTTATGGTTTCGTGACTTTGTGTCTGATATGTTTCTTTCCACCACAAAATTTCCTTCTATATTTTCTTCTACAAGTTTTATAGTTTCATGTCTATGTTTAGGTTGTGATCCATGATGAGACAGTTGATTCTATTTTTAAAATAGTACAAGCTGGATTTGAGATTTTTTTCCCTCTCCCCTTCCCACTGCCTCCCACGCTTAGTTATTACGGCACATTGAAAAACTATACCTTTCCCAAAGTACTGTGTATACCTTTTTCAAAAACCAACTGACCATACATGGGTGATTCTCCTGGACTCTATTTTGTTTCATTGACCTAAGTGTTTATTTTAACAATCCAATATTGACTCGATTGCTATGGCTTTGTAGTAAATTTTGAAGTCAGTTAGTTTAAAACTTCAAATTCTGTTTTTTTTAAATTATTTTTATTAACATATAATGTATTATTTGCCCCAGGGCTACATGTCTGTGAATCATCAGGCTTACACATTTCACAGCACTCATCATAGCACATACCCTCCCCAGTGTCCTAACCACCCTTTATCTACCCCCCCACCCCATATAACCCTCAGTTTGTTTCCCAAGATTAAGAGTCTCTTATGGTTTGTCTCCCTCCTAGTCCCATCTTCTTTCATTTTTTTCCTTCTCAACTAAACCCCCTAAACCCCCTAACACCCCTGCCCAGCCTCTTAAATTTCTCACATCAGAGAGATCATATGATAATTGTCTTTCTCTGATTGACTTATTTTGCTCAACATAATACCCTCTAGTTCCATCCACATCATTGTAAATGGCAAGGTTTGATTTCTTTTGATGGCTGAATAGTATTCCTGTGTGTGTGTGTGTGTGTGTGTGTGTGTGTATCACATCTTCTTTATCCATTCATCTGTTAAAGGACATCTAGGTTTTCTCCATAGTTTGGCTATTGTGGACATTGGTGCTATAAACATTCAGGTGCTTGTGCCCCTTCAGATCACTACGTTTTTGTCTTTGTGGTAAATACCCAGTAGTGTGACTGCTGGATCATAGGGTAACTCTAATTTCAACTTTTTGAGGAACCTCCATGCTGTTTCCCTGAGTGACTGCACCAGCTTGCATTCCCACCAACAGCATAGAAGGGTTCCCCTTTTTCCACATCCTCTCCAATATCTGTGGTTTCCTGGCTTGTTAATTTTAGCCACTCTGACTGATGTAAGGTGGTACCTCACTGTGGTTTTGATTTGTATTTCCCTGATGCCAAGTGATGTGGAGCACTTTTTCTTGTGTCAGATGGCCATCTGGATGCCTTCCTTGCAGAAATGTCTGTTCATCTCTTCTGCCCATTTCTTATAGGATTATTTGTTCTTCTGTTCATCTCTTCTGCCCATTTCTTATAGGATTATTTGTTCTTAGGATGTTGAATTTGAATTTATAGATTTTGGATACTAGCCTTTTATCTGATATGTCATTTACAAATATCTTCTCTCATTCTGTCAGTTATCTTTTGGTTTTGTTGACTGTTTCCTTTGCTGTGCAAAAGCATTTTATTTTGATGAAGTCCCAATAGTTTATTTTTGCCCTTGCTTCTCTTGCCTTTGGCGATGTTTCAAAGAAGAAGTTGCTGTGGCTGAGGTCAAAGAGGTTGCTGCCTGTGTTCTCAAGGATTTTGATGGACTCCTTTCTCACATTGAGGTCCTTCATCCATTTTGAGTCCATTTTCATGTGTGGTGTAAGGAAATGGTCCAATTTCATTTTTCTGCATATGGTTGTCCAATTTTCCCAACACCATTTGTTGAAGAGACTGTCTTTTTCTCCATTGGACATTCTTTCCTACTTTGGCAAGGATTAGTTGACCATAGAGTTGAGGGTCTATTTCTGGGCTCTCTATTCTGTTCCACTGATCTATGTCTGTTTTTGTGTCAGTACCATACTCTCTTACTGATTACAGCTTTGTAATAGAGCTTGAAGTCTGGAATTGTGATGCCACCAACTTTGGCTTTCTTTTGCAACATTCCTCTGGCTATTTGGGGGTCTTTTCTGTTTGCATATAAATGTTAGGATTATTTGTTCCATTTCTTTGAAAAAAATGGATGGGATTTTGATAGGGATTGCATGAAATGTGTAGATTGCTTTAGCTAGCATAGACATTTTCACAATATTTGTTATTCCAGTCCATGAGCATGGAATGTTTTTCCATTTCTTTGTGTCTTCCTCAATTTCTTTCATGAGTACTTTATACTTTTCTGAGTACATATTCTTTGGCTCTTTGGTAGGTTTATTACTAGGTGTTGTATGGTTTTGGGTGCAGTTGTAAATGGGATCGACTCCTAAATTTCTCTTTCTTCTCTCTCGCTGTTGATGTATAGAAATGCAACTTATTTCTGTGCATTGACTTTTTATCCTGACACTTCAACGAATTCCTGTATGAGTTCTAGCTGTTTTGGAGTGGAGTCTTTTGGGTTTTCCACATAAAGTATAATATCATCTGCAAAGAGTGAGAGTTTGACTTCTTCTTTGCCGATTTGGTTGCCTTTTATTTCTTTTGTTGTCTGATTGATGAGGCTAGGACTTCTAGTACTATGTTGAATAGCAGTGGTGGTAGTGGACATCCCTGCCATGATCCTGACCTTAGTGGAAAAGCTCTGTTTTTCCCCATTGAGAATGATATTTGCAGTGGGTTTTTCATAGATGGCTTTGATGATACTGAGGTATGTACCCTCTATGCCTATACTATAAAGAGTTTTGATCAAGGAAGGATGCTGTACTTTGTCAAATGCTTTTTCAGCATCTATGGAGAGTATCATATGGTTCTTGTTCTTTCTTTTATTAATCTATTGTATCAGATTGATTGATTTTCAGGTGTTGAACTAACCTTGCAGCCCAGGAATAAATACCACCTGGTCATAGTAAATAATCCTTTTAATATACCATTGGATCCTATTGGCTAGTAGTTGGGGGGAATTTTCACATTGGTGTTCATCGAGAATATTGGTCTATAATTCTTTTTGATGAGGTCTTTGTCTGGTTTTGGGATCAAGGTAATGTTGTCCTCATAATAATAGTTTGAAAATTTTCCTTCCATTTCTATTTTTTGGAACAGTTTCAGGAGAATAGGTATTAATTCTTCTTTAAATGTTTGGTAGAATTCCCCTGGGAAGCTGTCTGCCCCTGGGCTCTTGTTTGTGTAAGATTTTTGATGACTGCTTCAATCTCCTTACTGGTTATGGGTCTCTTCAGGTTTTCTATTTTTTTCCTGGTTCAGTTGTGGTGGTTTACACATCTCAAGGAATGCATCCATTTTTTCCAGATTGTCAATTTGCTGGTGCTCATAATACGTTCTTTTTTGGTTCTTTTTTTCTACCTTTTAATTCCTTTTAAAAAATTTATTTTAATAAACATATTATGTATTTTTATCCCCAGGGGTACAGGTCTGTGAATCACCAGGTTTACACACTTCACAGCACTCACCAAAGCACATACCCTCCCCAGTGTCCATAACCCCACCCCCCTCTTCCAATCCCCCTCCCCCCAGCAACCCTCAATTTGTTTTATGAGATTAAGAGTCACTTACGGTTTGTCTCCCTCCCAATCCCATCTTGTTTCATTTATTCTTCTCCTACCCCCTTAACCCCCCCCCCCCATGTTGCATCTCCACTTCCTCATATCAGGGAGATCATATGATAGTTGTCTTTCTCTGCTTGACTTATTTTGCTAAGCATGATATCCTCTAGTTCCATCCATGTCATCGCAAATGGCAAGATTTCATTTCTTTTGATGGCTGAATAGTATTTCATTGTGTATATATACCACATATTTTTTATCCATTCATTTGTTGTTGGACATCTAGGTTCTTTCCATAGTTTGTCTATCATAGACATTGCTGCTATAAACATTCGGGTGCACGTGCCTCTTCAGATCACTACGTTTGAATCTTTAGGGTAAATACCCAGTAGTGCAATTGTGGGGTCATAGGGTAGTTCTATTTTCAACATTTTGAGGAACCTCCATGCTGTTTTCCAGAGTGGCTGCACCAGCTTGCATTTCCACCAACAGTTAAGAAGTTTCCCCTTCTTCCGCATCCTTGCCAGCATCTGTGATTTCCTGACTTGTTGATTTTAGCCATTCTGACTGATGTGAGGTGATATCTCATTGTGGTTTTGATTTGTATTTCCCTGATGCCAAGTGATATGGAGCACTTTTTCATGTGTCTGTTGGCCATCTGGATGTCTTCTTTGCAGAAATGTCTGTTCATGTCCTCTGCCCATTTCTTGATTGGATTATTTGTTCTTTGGGTGTTGAGTTTGCTAAGTTCTTTATAGATTTTGGACACTAGTCCTTTATCTGATTTGTCGTTTGCAAATATCTTCTCCCATTCTGTCAGTTGTCTTTTGATTTTGTTAACTGTTTCCTTTGCTGTGCAAAAGCTTTTGATCTTGATGAAATCCCAATAGTTTATTTTTGCCCTTGCTTCCCTTGCCTTTGGTGATGTTCCTAGGAAGATGTTGCTGTGGCTGAGGTCGAAGAGGTTGCTGCCTGTGTTCTCCTCAAGGATTTTGATGGATTTCTTTCTCACATTGAGGTCTTTCATCCATTTTGAGTCTATTTTTCAGTGTGGTGTAAGGAAATGGTCCAATATAATTTTTCTGTATGTGGCTGTCCAATTTTCCCAGCAGCATTTATTGAAGAGGCTGTCTTTTTTCCATTGGACATTTTTTCCTGCTTTGTCAAAGATTAGTTGACCATAGAGTTGAGGGTCTATTTCTGGGCTCTCTATTCTGTTCCATTGATCTATGTGTCTGGTTTTGTGCCAGTACCATGCTGTCTTGATGATGACAGCTTTGTAATAGAGCTTGAAGTCCGGAATTGTGATGCCACCAACGTTGGCTTTCTTTTTCAATATCCCTTTGGCTATTCGAGGTCTTTTCTGGTTCCATATAAATTTTAGCATTATTTGTTCCATTTCTTTGAAAAAGATGGATGGTACTTTGATAGGAATTGCATTAAATGTGTAGATTGCTTTAGGTAGCATAGACATTTTCACAATATTTATTCTTCCAATCCAGGAGCATGAAACATTTTTCCATTTCTTTGTGTCTTCCTCAATTTCTTTCATGAGTACTTTTTAGTTTTCTGAGTATAGATCCTTAGCCTCTTTGGTTAGGTTTATTCCTAGGTATCTTATGGTTTGGGATGCAATTGTAAATGGGATTGACTCCTTAATTTCTCTTTCTTCTGTCTTGTTGTTTGTGTAGAGAAATGCAACTGATTTCTGTGCATTGATTTTATGTCCTGACACTTTACTGAATTCCTATACACGTTCTAGCAGTTTTGGAGTGGAGTCTTTTGGGTTTTCCACATATAGTATCATATCACCTGTGAAGAGTGATAATTTGACTTCTTCTTTGCCGATTTGGATGCCTTTAATTTCCTTTTGTTGTCTGATTGCTGAGGGTAGGACCTCTAGTACTATGTTGAATAGCAGTGGTGATAATGGACATCCCTGCCGTGTTCCTGACCTTAGCGGAAAAGCTTTCTGTTTTTCTCCATTGAGAATGATATTTGCAGTGGGTTTTTCATAGATGGCTTTGATGATATTGAGGTATGTGCTCTCTATCCCTACACTTTGAAGAGTTTTGATCAGGAAGGGATGCTGTACTTTGTCAAATGCTTTTTCAGCATCTATTGAGAGTATCTATGTGTTGTATCACATTGACTGATTTGTGGATGTTGAACCAACCTTGCAGCCCTGGAATAAATCCCACTTGGTCGTAGTGAATAATCCTTTTAATGTACTGTTGAATCCCATTGGCTAGTATTTTGGTGAGAATTTTCGCATCTGTGTTCATCAAGGATATTGGTCTATAGCTCTCTTTTTTGATGGGATCCTTGTCTGGTTTTGGGATCAAGGTGATGCTGGCCTCATAAAATGAGTTTGGAAGTTTTCCTTCAATTTCTATTTTTTGGAACAGTTTCAGGAGAATAGGAATTAGTTCTTTTTTAAATGTTTGGTAGAATTCCCCCGGGAAGCCGTCTGGCCCTGGGCTTTTGTTTGTTTGGAGATTTTTAATGACTGTTTCAATCTCCTTACTGGTTATGGGTCTGTTCATGCTTTCTATTTCTTCCTGGTTCAGTTGTGGTAGTTTATATGTTTCTAGGAATGCATCCATTTCTTCCAGATTGTCAAATTTGTTGGCGTAGAGTTGCTCATAGTATGTTCTTATAATAGTTTGTATTTCTTTGGTGTTAGTTGTGATCTCTCCTCTTTCATTCATGATTTTATTTATTTGGGTCCTTTATCTTTTCTTTATGATAAGTCTGGCCAGGGGTTTATCAATTTTATTAATTTTTTCAAAGAACCAACTCTTAGTTTTGTTGATTTGTTCTACTGCTCTTTTGGTTTCTATTTCTTCGATTTCTGCTCTGATCTTTATTATTTCTCTTGTGCTGGGTTTAGGCTTTCTTTTCTGTTCTTTTTCTAACTTCTTTAGGTGTAGGGTTAGGTTGTGTACTTGAGAACTTTCTTGTTTCTTGAGAAAGGCTTGTACCACTCTATACTTTACTCTCAGGACCACCTTTCCTGTTTCCCAAAGATTTTTTTTTTTTTAAGATTTTATTTATTTTTTTGACAGAGAGAAATCACAAGTAGATGGAGAGGCAGGCAGAGAGAGAGAGGGAAGCAGGTTCCACGCTGAGCAGAGAGCCTGGTGTGGAACTCGATCCCAGGACCCTGAGATCATGACCTGAACCGAAGGCAGCAGCTTAACCCACTGAGCCACCCAGGCGCCCCTTCCCAAAGATTTTTCACAGTTTTGTTTTCCTTTTCATTTGTTTCCATCAATTTTTTTCAATTTTTTAATTTCCTGATTGTTCCATTCATTTTTTATAGGATGCTCTTTAGCCTCCATGTATTTGAGTTCTTTCCAAATTTCCTCTTGGAAAAAACAGTTCTAGCTTCAGAGCTTTGCTTTCTGAAAATATGCAGGGAGTAATCCCAATCTTTTGGTACTAGTTGAGACCTGATTTGTGACCCAGTATGTGATCTATTCTGGAGAATATTCAGTGTGCTTTTGAGAACAGTGTGTATTCTGTTGCTTTGGGATGGAATGTTCCAAATATATCTGTGATGTCCATTTGGTCCAGTATGTACTTTAAAGCCTTTCTTTCCTTGTTGATCTTTTGCTGGGATGATTTGTGCATTTCCATCAGGGGTGTTGTTAAAGTCCTCTACTAGTACTCTATTATTGTCTATGTGTTTCTTTGATTTTGTTATTAATTGGTTTATTAATTGGCTGCTCCCATGTTAGGGGCATAGTTATTTAAAATTGTTAGATATTCTTGATAGACCCTTTAGTATGATATAGTGTCCTTCCTCATCTCTTATTATATTCTTTGGCTTAAAATCTAATTTATCTGATATAAAATGTACCACCCCAGCTTTCTTTTGATGTCCATTAGCATGGTAAATTGTTTTCCACCCCCTCACTTTAAATCTGGAGATGTCTTTGGGACTAGAATGAGTTTTTCGTAGACAGCATATCAATGTGTCTTGTTTTTTAATCAACTATGTATCTTTTGATTGGGGCGTTTAGTGCTTTTACACTCAGGGTAACTATTGAAAGATATGAATTTAGTGCCATTGTATTGCCTGTAAGGTGACTGTTACTGTATATTGTCTTTGTTCCTTAATGGCTTAGTACTTTTAGGCTCTCTCTTTGTTTAGAGGACCCTTTTCAATATTTCTTGTAGGGCTGGTTTGGTGTTTGAAAATTCTTTTTATTTTTGTCCTGAAAGCTTTTTATCTCTCATTCTGTTTTCAGTGACATCCTAGCTGGATATAGTATTATTGTCTGCATATTTTTCTTGTTTAGTGCTCTGAATATATCATGCCAGTCCTTTATGGCCAGCCAGGTCTCTGTGGATAAGTCTCAAGGCAATCTAATATTACTACGTTTGTATGTTACAGACTTCTTTCCCCAAACTGCTTTCAGGATTTCCTCTTTGTCACTAAGACTTGTAAGTTTTACTATTAGATGACAGGGTGTGGACCTATTTTTATTGGTTTTGAGGGGGCTTCTCTGTGCCTCCTCAATTTTGATGTTTGTTCCCTTTGCCATATTAGGGAATCTCTACTACAGTTTGCTCCAGTATACCTTCTGCCCCTCTCTCTTCTCCTGGGATCCCAGTTATTCTAATGTTATTTCATCTTATGGTATAACTTATCTCTTGAATTCTCCCCTCATGGTCCAGTAATTGTCTCTCACTCAGCTTCTTTATTCTCCAACATTTGGTCTTCTATGTCACTAATTCTCTCTTCTGCCTCATTTATCCCAGCAGTAAGAGCCTCCATTTTTTTTATTGCACCTCATTAATAGTTTTTATTTCAACTTGGTTAGATTTTAGTTCTTTTATTTCTCTAAAAAGGGATTTGACTTCTCCAAAAGGGATTTTCTAATATTTTCCATGCTTTTTTGAGCCCAGCTAGCACCTTGATAATTGTCATTCTGAATTCTAGTTCTGACGTATTACCAATGTCCATATTGATTAGGACCCTAGCCATCAGTACTGCCTGCCTGTCTTTCTTTCTCTCTCTC